>NC_077230.1:192651902-192978006 GCF_027887165.1 Monodelphis domestica | reverse complement strand
ATAGTTTATTTCCTTTAAGGAAAGTTCCAACTTTTAATAAAAATGGGAAGTTGGTATCTATAAGACACCATGCATCTTTTAACCCTGAAGATTTAAATAAATTCAAGGAAGACCTTCCATCATTTGAGGAAGAACAAATATTAAATTATAAAAAGATTGGAGAACATATTGAGAACTTTTGACCCCACTTGGATGGATGTTGAAAATTTATTAGAAAAATTTCTGACAAAGAGAGAGAAAAATCATGTCATCTCTCTGGCTAATCAGAAGCAAGGTAGAGGAGCAAATTATTGGCCAACTGAAGATCCACATTGGAACCCCAATGTTGAACTAGGTCACACAATTAAACCAGGCCAGAGAAGCATTATTGACAGCCATGAGAGATTGCTATGATATACCTGGAAAATGGTCAAAATTTGAAAGAACCCGACAAGAAATTGATGAGACCCCTTCCCAGTTTATGGACAGACTTATTGACATAGGAAATACATATATGGACCTTGGTTTATCCAGAGAAAGGGACATTAGGCAAATACATAGGCAATTCATTAAGAATTGTTGTTCAGTGGTAAAAGACTACTTTAAAACGAGCTGTCTTAATTGGGACTGTATGGACCTCGAAGAACTGAGGAGAATAGCAGCCTATGTTTATAAGGGTTGTGTAAAAAGACCTGAGGAACACAGTGCATCAGTGGAAGTCTTAATTTGAAATGTTAAGGGGACAATTGAAAAATAAGGGAGAGACCATAGCCCCTTTACAGGAATCCACAGGTAAATCAGTAACATGCCTTTTCTGTGGGAAGAGAGGCCATGTAATGATGGTCTGTAGGAGCTGTCTACAGGGAAAAAAGGAATAATAACAACTTTAGAAATAATAACTATAGAAATGACTATGATAATGATCATAGAAATCACAATTTTAGAACTGATAGAAATAACTATAATGACTATAGAAATAAAAATTTTAGAAATCAAAATTATAGAAATAGAAATTGGGAAAATAATGGCAGTGCTTCAAATGAGAAAAATGATAATACCCAATACAATGCCCAACAACAATATATAAAAAATGGAGCTCGTCCAAAAAATACTAGAGGTGCTAATGCCCCTGGGGGGGTGCCCTTCAGGGGCGTGCCCAAGGAACTTCCCAAATACAATGAAGGTGTGTGTGTATGGGGAGGGGGATGGATACAATCTTTGATTTTCCAGACCCTGATGTCCTACTACCCATTGTCCCTATCTACTGCCCCCCCCATACTAATGAACCTCATGTCACTTTAAAGGTGGGTAACACCTATTATGATTATCTTTTAGACACTGAAACTTCCAAGTCTGTATTAAAGAGTATACCTGATTTACGTTGTTTTTCTGTTGGCTCAGAAAGCGTAGTGGAGTATCAATAATACCCCAAAGAGTTAAAAAACTTTCCCCTAGAATGGTGTCTGTAGGAATCCTAGAGGTACAATATTCCTTCCTTTTGATGCCTGACTCCCCTTTAAATTCACTGGGGAGGGACCTTCTATGCAAACTCAGAGCCACAATAACTTGCTCCCCAGATGGTTCCTTATCATTGGAAGTACCGGAAGAATTTTTAAATTTACTCCCTGTAATTCTCTCAGAGAGTCAGGAGGGGAAAGAGCATCCCACATTTGTAATACCTACAGATATACCAGAATCTGTTTGGGCCACATCTTCTTCTCATGTAGCCATACTTAGATCTGCTGTTACTATGCAGATAAAAACTAAATCTAGCCCACCTCCTTCCATTCCTCAGTATCCCCTCTCAAAAGAGGCCAATTGAGGGTATTACCTCAGTAATAAACTCATTAATTGCACAGGGAATAATAATCCCTTGTAAATCAGAATACAACATCCTTCTCATTAAAAAACCAAAAAGGGGGCCCAATGGCAAGCACCTCTATAGATTCATACAGGATCTGAGGGCTGTGAGCAACCACGTTATAAAGAGACACTCCATAGTTTCCAACATAAATATTATTATTTCCTCTATTCCTAGCATAGCTACATACTTTACAGTAGTAGACTTGTGCTCAGCCTTCTTTTCCATTCCTATACATGAGAACTCCAGGCATATCTTTGTTTTCATCTGGAAGGGTTCTCAGATACATGGAGTCATCTGCCACAGGGTTACGTGGAAAGCCTGAGTTTATTTGCACAAATTTTGAGCCAAGACACAGATAATATAACATTTAAAAATAATAAATTAATCAAATACCCAGATGATCAATAATCAAATATGTATGAGGCAAACAGATTGTATAGAACCTGGAATCAAAGGAAGGACTGAGTTCAAATGTAACCTCAAACATTTACTAGCTATGCAATCCTGGGCAAGTCATTTAACCTCTGACTGCCCTAACTATAAAATGAGCATAATAACAATATTGTCTCTCAGGGTATTGTAAGGATCAAATGAGACAATATTGATTAAGTCCCTAGTATGGTATTTGGTGACTAGCAGGTACTCAATAAGGGCTTGTTCTCATCCTTCTTTATAAGTGACTTGTCCATAAGTGGTGTTGGTCTTCAGTCACATATGACTCTCTGTGACCCATTGGGATTTTCTTGAAAAAGATACTGGAGTGGTTTGCCATTTCCTTTTTCCAGCTCATTTTACAGATGAGGAAACTGAAATGAAAAGATCTAAATGACTTGCCCAGGATCACACCACTAGTAACTGTCTGAGGCTGGATTTGAAGTTAAGGAAATGAGTCTTTCTGACTCCAGGCCAAGCATCTAGATGCCCATCACATTCACATACCATAAATTATTCATCCATTCCTTAAATGATGAATACTTCCTTAGATTCCAGTCTTAAGCAACATAGCTAAAATATGAAGTCAGGTTCTCTAATTTAAAGATTCTATTCCTTTTTCTAATAGACTGTACTTCTTTTCCTCCAACATTCTTTTATCATCTTCACTCTGACTTGCAGCTCTATATTATCCTCATTTCCTTCTGCTCTATAATCTTACTGTCATCCAATTAAATTTAAATGAGATTTGGCAATTGAATGTTTTATGTTAGGAGAATTAAAAGACAAATTAGCAAAAGTATCCAGCATGATTATGTAGAAAACTAAAAGAATGATCACTCTCCTTTTCCTCAATTCAAATGAATAACTATAACTTGGTTCCTAGCCTCAAGGTGGGCAGACTGGATCATGAGCTTATGGGGAGGATGTTCATCAATTGGAAAATGGTTGAAAAGGTTGTATCATATGGTCATAAAGGAATAGTATTAAGCCAAAAGAAATGACAAATACAATAAGTTTGGGAAAATCTACAGATTTATATGAACTGATGCAAAGTGAAGTGAGCAGAACCAGAAGAACATTGTATACAATAACAAAACTATTTTAAGATGATAAGTTGTTGAAAGACTAAACTATTATCAGCAAAGTAAGGTTTCAAGTGACTCATGTTGAAAAATGTTCTCTACAGTCCAAAAATGAACTGATGGAGTCTCATTACAGTTCAAAGCATTACATTTTTCACTTTATTTCCTTCATGAGTTTTTTCTTGTTCATGTAATATATGTCTTTCACAACATGATGAATATGGAAATCTATATTGCATGATAGAACTGCTATAATGTACATTGGGTTCGGGAGGCAGAGAGAGAATCTAAATCACAAAATTTCAGAAAGTAATTGTTAAAAATAATTTCTACACAAAAAAAAATTTAAAGCTTTTAAAGGAGTTTATGGGAACAGCGTTATGGAGAGGGTTGGATTACCCAATGAGGAATAAAACCTGTGGAGCAGGAGGGGTGGCAGTGGGAATTTCATCAATAGTAATACTTTAGGTAGATAGATAACTCTTCCAAAAACTTTGAGGAAGGTAGTAGTACAAGTCAGTTAACACGAATTTATTAAGTATGTACTTTGTGTCAAGCCTTGGTTTAAATTTTGAGGATTCAAAGAATGGCAGAAGTGTGACCCATCTCATTTTACAGAGGAAGAAACTAAAACTGAGAAGTTTTAACTTGTTTAGGGTTATAGACTGTTACTCCCCCTCTAATGGTCTTTTTGCTAAGCACCTTTGAACCATGGAATATTAAGTATCCGCAGGTGAGCACAGAGGACTGGCCCCCAGGATATTCTGGCTTACTCTGGTGGAACATTCCAATTAAATATTTCCTTGTTGGCAGAGGTAAGGACCAATGTGGGGGAATTCTCCCAGGGTGTCCTGGCATACTCAGGTCTAAGTGACTCTCGGTAATTCCTCTCTTCCTCATGCTTATATAAAGCCCTGATGAAAGGGAAAAGGCCCATTAGACTTGATCTTGGTTTGAGTAAGTGGGTATGAATAGCAGTCATAGCAGATGGTAGATAGTTGGCTGGGAAAAGATTGTGATTGGTTATTTTTTAGTTTTATATGTAATCATGCTGCAGAGACTTTTGGTAATTTGTTTTTTAATTCTAACATAAAATATTCAATTTTCAAATGTCAGTTGAGTTTAATTGGATGACAGTAAGACTCTCATCTTGACATATATAGATATAGAAAGGGCTGGTTGTAGGAGGCTGGGCTAAAGATTGCTATAAAAGGTCAAATTGTCAAGTAGAAACTGAGGCAAACACTGATTTCAATACTCTTCAGAGTGACTGGAGGGGAACAAGTGGGAGCTCTTTACTCATGCAATAATAACATGATTTTATCTCTGATTAGTACCCTTAACTTAAAGTCATTATACATTTATTTGCCAAGATACCTGTTTTCAAGACTTGCCTCTGACATATGCTGACCATATGTGACCCAAGCCAAGTTACTTAACCCCTCAGTGTTCTAGGCATTTGTCCAAATCTAAGATTGTCAGAGAAGGTGCCAATATGCATCAGGAGAAGATGTTTCCACACCTGGAAGTTCTCTATACTAATGAAATCACAGGTCCTTATGGTTCTTTTTTCAAGCATTGTGTTAGACACTGGAGATTGCAACAAAAATGAGACAGCCCTTGTCCCCAAGAATTTATATTTTACTTTTCAAAGGTTTTCATACACATTTTCATTCATTCCTCTAACAATCCTTTGAGGGTAGACAGGGCAACCTGTTGTAATCATGAGAACGCTCGAGCCAAAAAGAGCCTTAGAGATCATTGAGCCCAACTTCTCTTCATTTTACAGATGGAAGTAAACCCAGAAAAGTGGGACAATTTGCATGGGATGACCCCAGGAATTAGAGGTAGAGCCAAAGCAAGGAAAAACCCAGTCCTGGTCGAGCCTTCTTCTCACTGTAACATCCTACCTCCCTTCACAATCATCTCTAATTTACTACCAAAGAAGTTGAAGCAGATAAATTAGGACATTTGACAAAGGTCATATAACTATTAAGAAGCTGAAGACTGACACTCCACATGCTCATTGAACTCTTCTCTTTTGTGGTCTTTTACTCTTTTCATGAGGTCACATGTTTCCCCTTTCCCAAAGGCTTTTCTTTGTTATTTTAGTACATCGACTCAGGCTACTAATAGGTTAGTAAATATCTCTGAAACATATCAAAAATACTATAGAACAGCTGGAGATTTTTTGTGACAATCTATAAAAAATGAGTGAGCTAACTACTATGGATGGGAAGGGAAGAATTGAAAAAACCCACAGGTATAGTTTTCTATACTTGTTACCTCGTCAAAGAGACTAAAAGTCACCTCATAGGCAAAAACACTCTAAAGCAAAACTGTTGTGTCAGCAAATCCCGGCACAGAAATATTATGTAATAATGTACCACACAGGATTACACATCTGATCAATTAGAACAGTTAAAATTACATAATGCTTAATTGAGGAGTTCCCTTTTCTGAGAACATATCAGTGAAGATTATTTAAGAATGAAAAGGTTTCTGAGCTCAATAAATTCTTAACTCTGAGAGAATTAGGGAGTTTGTGGTAGGAAGAGGGTTAGACTTGGCACCAGGAAGACTGAGGTTCAGATCCTGTCTGATTGAAATCCTAGCTCTGTGGATCTGGACTATTCAATCATCATCATCATCAGTAGCATTTATATTACATCTTAATGTGTGCAAAGTATTTTACAAATATTATTTTATCCTCAAAGTAACCTTGCCATATAGGAGCTAATATCCTCATTTTACAGGTGAGGAAACTGAAGCAATTAGAGGTTAAATGACTTGCCCAGGATCACTCAGCTAGTAAGCATCTGGGGCCAGATTTGAACTCTGATCTTCTTGACTCCAGGTCCAGTGCTTCATTGAACATCCTCCATTTAACCACTCTGGGACTCAGTTTTATCATCCGGTAAATAAGTAGGATAGAATTGATAAACTTCTACAGTCACATTCAACTCCAAATTTATGATCCTACAGTTCTTTGATAAGTGCTGTTCTTTATAATATAATGAGAAGATGGGCCTAAAAGTCAAATTTCCTCAAATTTTGGAGAAGGGGCTTTGTTAATTTGTTCAGTCATGTCTGACTCTTCATGAACTGATGGACCAAAATTTGACAGACCTTTCTAGTTTCTATTGTAAAAATTAAAATTAATCTCAAATAATTTAAAATATTATATTTTAAGAGATTTATTAATGATCATTATAAGTAAAAGAATAAAAAGGTAACAAAATAAAACCACATGCCCATGGCTAATCTACCTGTTCAAAAACCCTGCGCTCCACCACAATTGCCAACAGGAAGCAAAGAGAACAAGACCAAGCACCTCACCCAATATAGCCCCCTGTCTACATCAGCACTAATGACGAAGTCAATGGGCTTCTGGGAAATGTAGTTCTTATGGTAACAGATTTCCAATTACACACTACTATCTCCAAAAGTCTGTCCAAGCTCATGTTCATTGCTTGCATGATACTCTCCATCTCATACTATGTAGTATTCTTCTTATTTTGCCTTCAGTATTTTCTGTCAAGATCTTTTCTAGTGACTCCTGTCTTCTCATTATGTAGCAAAAGTATTTAAGCTCCAGTTTCAATATTTGTTCTTCCAAAGAGTAGTCTGATTTGATGTCTTTAAGTATTACTGATTGTTTTGATCTCCTTGTTTGTCCAAGGGACTCTCAGACGTTTTCTCCAGCATCACAATTTGAAAGCATCAGTTCTGGAGTGCTCAGCTTTCCTTATAGTCCAGATCTCACAGCCACACATAGCTTCTGGCAGAAACATAACTTTGACTACAAACCTTTGTTAGTAAGGTGATAGCTCTGCTTTTTAGTATGCTATCCACATTTGCCATAGCTTTCCTTCCAAGGATCAAGTGTCTTTTAAATTTCATGGCTGCAGTCACTATCTGCAGTGATCTTTGAGCCCAAGAATATAAAATCTGACACTGTTTCCATTTGCCAGAAAGTGATGGGACCAGTTGCCTTAATCTTAGTATTTTAAAAAAATGTTACACTTTAAGCCAGCTTTTTATCTTCCTTCCCCCTTGTCAAGAGTCTTCTTAATTCTTCTTCATGTTTTGTCATCAGTGTTATTGTCTGCATATCTGAAACTGTTGATATTTTTCCCAGCAACCTTAATTCTGACTTTTGATTCATCCAGCCTGGCATTTAGTATAATGAACTCTGCATATAAGTTAAATAAAGTGACAATATACAGCTTTTTCATACTTTTCCCCCAATCTTTCATGTTTGGTTCTAACTGTTGCTTCTTGATCCCATATACAGGCTCCTCAGGAGACAAGATAATTTGATATTCTAATCTCTTTGAGGACTCGCCACATTTTGTTGTGATCCACAGTCAAAATCAAAAGCTGTGAAACACAGCTTAAGTGTAGTCAATAGAGAAGAAGTAGATATTTTTCTGGATTCCATTCCTTTCTCCACAATCCAGCAAATGACGTCAATTTTATCTCTAGTTCCCCTGCCTCTCCAGAAATCAGTCAGCACTAAGAATTTTTGGTTCACAAATTGCTGAAGCCTAGCTTGGGGGGAGAGGAGGGAATTACTATAATAGCTCCAGTAAAACATCACATGATCCAAGAACTTTTTGTTTGTTGCTATTATTTATCAGCAGAGTTTTCTCAAATACTTTCTAAGTGCACACACACACATTAATAGGGAGTATAGAATAGAGAACTGAAAGGCACCCCATTATCTTTCCAGTTTTCAGACATTTAATGTTGGAAAAGTTGTACTGTTAACCAATTTATGTGTCTTAAGTTTGACATAGTAAAGGAAAGAGTTTGAAATAAGTGCTTTATTGATCCTGAGTTAGACTTGATGCTATCAAGGCTCCAAATATTGCCTGAATATTGTGGTACCTGGCCACAAGTTACAAAAATGACTTTAGTCAGGCATTTAGTGAAAATGCCAACTAGCACAAGGGTCTCCTGAACCTTTGACTAATCACTCCAGAAAAGCTCATGACAAGCTATCCTCTTGCTCCCCTTTTTATACCTTGACTGCCTCTAGCCCTTCCTATTTTTTCCTGATAACCTGCTGAAACCTCTCTTCTTTCAAACTTCAGCTCTGGTGTTGACTCTTTCAAGTAGCCTTCTTTGCTGTGCCTAGAAGAGGTCATTAATTCTTTCTGGTTTTCTACTACTATAATCCTTCTTTGAGCCTCTCCTAGGTACTCATTATGCTGAGTAGGACTGTAGTAATTCATGTTCATGCTTCTTTCCCCAGATAGTTTGTAAGTTCATCGATTGAAATTGGTGTCTTCTTTCAATAACCACTCTTGTTCCTGTCATTTTTATTGCATTTCTCTTTTAGTTTTGTGGTCAATATTAAGTTTCTGTGCTAACTGAGGCCCCCCACTCTTGTTGCTGATGGTCTTCTCTTGCATAGCTTCTTGACTGCTGTGATGTCTCAGCTATTGATGTCAATATTACATTACTTCACATTGAGCTTTCATTTCCCCCTTTCTGGCATCTATTTCCTTGTCCTTCTTTGGTTCTCTGACTGACAGTAGCCTGCTGGCATCTGTACTCATTATACTATTTACCTAGAACAGTTTGATGGGATAAAGTTCTAACTAAAAGAAAATATATATTAATAGACAGTTATGAGAACAATATTTATGTCCACCAAAGAAAAACGTGGTATCACAAAACTAGAATGAGGTAATTGGACTAAGCTTCATATTATGACAGTGATGTCTTTTCCTTAAAAGTGGAACATTCCTCTGATGGTAGTGGAGTAGTTTTTTAAAAAGAAATCCTTTCCTGCTATCTTAGAATCAATACTACTTATTGATTCCAAGTCAGAATAGTGGTAAAGGCTAGGAAGTTAGGGTTAAGTGACTTGACTAGGGTCACACAGCTAGGAAGTGTCTGAGGTCAGATTTGAACCCAGGACCTCCCATCTCTAGGTCTGGCTCTCTGTTCACTGAGCCACCCAGTTTCTCCAGTAGAGTAGCTTCTGAACATTTTTTCATCAGTCTCTGATGAGGTTACATGGCAAGCAATATGGTCCCTCATTTTTAAAAAGAAAGACTCCAGTTATCCTATACGTGTTATTTATATGAGAGAAGTTTGGATTCTAAATATTAAAAAGAGCTGTTTTAGAGCACAAGGGGATGAGGCTGAGACCCTCACAGATCCTAACTTATTTCTGCTTGCCCAGCTGGCTCTTCACTCATAGCTCTTCCTTCACCTTGGGAGGGAAGTAGGGACTTAGACTCAGAGATTCAGAAGCTGTAATAGCTGTCAATTTGTTCTTCTAAGGCAAACCTAAGTGAACACTTGAATTCAAGATGTAAAGTTCTACTTTTTGTGCAAATTATAGAGCCAATTGTACCTTGGTACTTCTCCAATCACAAATGAAAGGATCTAGGGACTCTCAGAACTATTCCCCTTGCACACTCTGATGTGAAATTGTCTTTTTTCCCCCCACAGCTCTCTAAAGAGAGGGAATGGGGAGAGAAGGGAGAAGAAAGTGGGATGGAAAGACAATGCTGTTCATACCTTCTAGAATTTGCTCCTGGGAGGCTCTCAGTAGGCTGGAGGCTTGCTTCTTGTTCTTTTTTTTTTAATTTTAATTTTTTTCAATTATATTTAATTGATTAATTAAGAAAAATTTCCCATGGTTACATGATTCATGTTCTTTCTCTCCCCTCCTTCCACCACCCTCCCATAGCCAATGAGCAATTCCATTGGGTTTTAAATATGCCATTGATCAAGATCTATTTCCATATTATTGATAATTGCACCAGGGTGATTGTTTAGAGTATCCATTCCCAAACATATCCCCATCAACCCATGTAATAAAGCAGTTGTTTTTCTTCTGTGTTTCTGCTCCCACAGTTCTTTCTCTGGATGTGGATAGTGTTCTTTCTCACAAGTTCCTCTGGATTGTCCCAGGTCATTGAATTGCTGCTAGTCGAAAAGGCTCTTACATTCGATTGTGCCACAGTGTATCAGTCTCTGTATACAATGTACTCCTGATTCTGCTCTTTTTGCTCTGCATCAATTCCTAGAGGCTGTTCCAGTTCACATGAAATTCCTCCAGTTCATTATTCCTTTGAGCACAATAGTATTCCCTCACCAACATGTACCATAGTTTGTTCAGCCATTCCCCAATTGAAGGGCATCCCCTCATTTTCCAATTTTTTTGCCACCACAAAGAGTGCAGCTATGAATATTCTTGTATAAGTTTTTTTCCTTATGATCTCTTTGGGGTATTAACCCAGCAGTGGTATATCTGGATCAAAGTTGCCTTTTGTTCTGATCACTGTTGCTGTATCCATGGATGAAGCTTCTGACCACAGTGCACAATGGCTGCCATTTTCCCACCCTTCTGTGGCAACCTCTGCCATGTCTCAATTAGGTGACCTGGAGATGAGAGTTCATGATTTCTGCTGGAGCAGAGTGTATAGCAACATTCCCCTTCTTTAGTCTACAAGCTTCCAGATCCAGTCCCCAAATCTCAGCATGTTCCCTCCATCTTCTCACAGTATTAAGAAGTGGGGTGTGGGGAGTGGGAGTGGAGAACAATATCTTCCAGAAGTCTGTGGGTTTAGGATTAAAACCCTTACAGACATTTGCTCTTTGGGATCTGCAGCTCCACCCCCACCCCCCCGGCCAACAGTTTAGGGTGGTCTACAATAGTAATGAAACTATTCCATAGCTTTCATAGTTTATGTTCATCCTTGCTCAAAGGAGAAAACATTTCTTCCTAACTTCATTTATTTTCTATTTCCTTAAAATATGTTTTATCTGTGCTTTGAATAATGGATGCAACTGAAAGTAGATTTTTATACTGATATGATAAACATTTTTTTCTTCTGCATAGTTCTATTTCACTCCATGTTTTATAGTTTCCTTTCTCTGTTTTTATTCTCCCTGGTTTAGACTCTATTCATATTAGGAATTTGGTAGGACCATATCTCTCGTATTTTTTTCCAACAACTAATTAAATGTTTGGTAGAATTCACAAATAAGTCCTGGGCATCCATTTTTCCCCCTTGGTAATTTATTTATGTTCAGTTTATTTTTCCAAAATTGGGTTATTTAAATCCTTTATTCCTTGTTCTGTTAATGTGCATTTTGTATTCTTATAAATAGCCATCTATTTCATTTAGATTGTCAGTTATATTGGTATGGAGTTAAAATTGTTTTCTAATAATTTTCTGTAATTCTGCTTCATAATATTATAAATTCTTCTTCCCTTTGCTTTTCAGGATTTCTATTTTAGCATTTAATTGGATTTCTAAATTTTGTTTATTTAATTTAAAAAAAAATGTGTTTCCAATTTATTCTTTCCTTTCATTTTTGAAAATGTTTAGAGATATCCATTTCTCCCTAAGGAATGTTTTGGCTGCATCCCCAAATTTTGGCATGCTGTTTCTTTGTCATTAATTTTAGTGAATTTATTTATAATTTCTATTTAATTGTTTATTTATTGAATTTTATTTTATTTGTTCTTTGATCTACCCATCCTTTATTATTAAATTGTTTATTTGTTAAATTTTATTTTATCTTTTCTTTGATCTACCCATCCTTTATTATTATTTTCTTTCTAGTTAATTTAGTTTAAAATTTAGTTAATTTTAATTTTTTCAGTAGCCAGTTATATCATTTTATTGCATTATGATCTGTAAAAGATTAATATATCTGCTTTCCTGTATTTTTTTTAAACCCTAACATTCCATCTTAGAATCAATACTGTGTATCTTCTAAGGCAGAAGAGTGGTAAGGGACAGGCAATGGGGATTAAGTGACTTGCCCAAGGTCACACAGCTAGGAAGTGTTTGAGACCAGACTTGAACCTAGGATCTCCCGTCTCTGGATCTGGCTTTCAATTCACTGAGCCACCTAGCTGACCCCTTTTCTGGTATTTTTTCACCTAAAACTTTTATTCTTTAAAAAAGAATAAAGTTTTTTGTAAAAATGCCATAAAGTACTGAAAAATATGTATTGCCATTTGTTCAGTGATCAGCAGAGGTCTCTTATATCTAAGGTTTCTAAAATCCTATTATAGTCATTAACTTCTGGTTTTCTGGTTACGTTGGTCTTGACCTGAAAGGAATATATTTACATCTCCTACTATTGTGCTTTTACTCAATTTTTCCGTGTAACTCATTTAACTTTTCCCCTAACTATTTAGATGCCATGCCATTTGGTACTTTAATATTTAAAACTGTCATTAATTCATTTTTGTACCTTTTTCATAATACAGTTTCCCAGTTTTTAATCAAGTTTAGTTTTGCTAATGTGCTCTGAGTTCATGGTCCTTCACTTATCTTTTTTACATAAGTAAACCATATTGGATTTCATTCCAGAATTTTATTTAACTCTGTCAATCTTTATGTCTAAAGTATACAGTATTTCTTATAAAGAATATATTGTCGGATTTTGCTTTCTAATCCATTCTGCTATACTTTTCCATTTATTGATTGATTTCATCCTGTTCAGATTTCTGCTTATGATTGTTAATTGTGCATTTCCTTCCATATTCTTATGCTTTGCCCTCTATTTGTTCCTGCATCCTCTGTATAAACAAGAGGATGGTGAGTGATGAATATGCTTAGCACCTGTATTCTGGGCTTGAAGCAATTTGCTTCCACTCCTTTGCCAATTTCTTCTTTGCTCACCTAGAGCCCAATCACAGATCACTTCCTAATGTTGCAGTTATGTATTATTGGCTTGTTACTAATCTTTCCCTGATTTTATACTTCCTATCATTTCTCTTCTTTCTTTTGTTTCACTGTTGAAAGAAACATATTTTTCCACTAAATTTTATGTATGTGTATGATGTATTCTATATATGTATTCTTTCATCCTTTTTAAGAGTTTTATTTTAATTATTTAAAAAATATTTTATTTTCCCCCAATTACTTTTAATTATTTTTAATACACATTTTCCAAAATTATAAAAATCCAAATTTTCTCCCTCCCTCATCCTGGTGATAGTAAGCCATTTGGTCTGGGTTATACATTTCTGATCATTCAAAACACATTTTCATATCGGTCATTTTGTGAAATAATACTCATATAAAGCCAAAACCCCAACATAAAAACATACAAAAAAATTAAAGTGAAAAATAGTATGCTTGGATCTGCACTCAAACTCCTTCAGTTCGTCCTCTGTAAGTGAATAGAAATGTTGGTCATGAGTCTTTCAGAATTATCTTGGATCATTGTATAACTCAGAATGACTGAGTCTTTCACAGATGATCATCATACAATATTTCTGTTACTGTGCAGTGTTCTTCAGGTTTTGCTCACTGCACTTTGCAACAGTTCATGTAGATCTTTCCAGTTCTTTTCTGAAATTCCCATTATCATCATTTCTTATAGAACAATCATATTCCATCACCATGATATAACATAATTTGTTCAACCATTCCCCAGTTGATGGACATCGCCTTAATTTTCAACTCTGCCAATACAAAAAGAGTTGCTATAAATATTTTTGTACAAGTGGGGCTTTTCCCCTTTCTTTTTTTTTATCTCTTTGGGACACAGACTTAGTAGTGGTATTACTGGAACAAAGGGTATTTATGATATCATAGCCCTTTGGGCATAACTCCAAATTTCCCTGCAGAATGATCAGATCAGTTCACAAGGATGCTAACAATGCATTAATGTACCAATTTTGCCACATCTCTTCCAACATTTATCACTTTTCCCTTATTGTCATATTAGACTATCTAATAGGTATGAGGTGGTACCTCAGAGTTGTTTTAATTTGCATTTCTCTAGTCAATAGTGCTTTGGAACATTTTTTCAAATAATAATAGATAGCTTTGATTTTTTCATCTGAAAACTACCTGTTTATATCCTTTGACTGTCAGTTGGGGAATGGCTGATATTTTTATAAATAAGACTCCGGTCTCTATATATTTGAGAAATAAGTTATCAGAGAAATTTGCTGTAAAATTTTTTTTCTCAGTCATTTCCCTTCTAATCTTGATTGCATTAGTTTTATTTATATAAAAACTATTTTATTTAATATAATCAAAATTATTCATTTTACACCCCGGTGTTCTTTAGTTCTTGGTTAGTCATAAGTTCTTCCTTTATCCAAATATCTGACAAGTAAATTTGTTTATAATATCATTCTTTATTTCTAAATCATATATGCATTTGACCCTATCTTGGTCTATACTTAGTTTTTGTCAAACTGTTTCCCAGCAATCTTTGTCATATAGTGAGCTATTGTCCCAAAAGATGGGATCTTCAGGTTTATCAAATGCTAGATTGCTATGGTCATTTATAACTGTATATTGTGTACCTAATTTATTCCATTGTTCCAGCATTCTATTTCTTAGCCAGCACCAGATTGTTTTGATGATTACTATTTCATAGTATGCTGTGAGAGCTGATACAGCTAAACCAACTTTTTTTCATAGTTTTTTCTTATTAATTCTCTTGATATTTTTTCCAGATCTCTAAAATAACTTTTTGGTAGTTTGGTATAACACTAAAAAATTAATTAGATAGAATTGCCATTTTTATTACATTGGCTTGGCCTACTCATGAGCAACTAACATTTTTCCAATTGTTTGGATATGACATGATTTATGTGAAAACTGTTTTGTAATTGTGTTCATATAATTCCTGTCTTTGTCTTGACAAGTAGTCTCCCAGGTATTTTACATTGTCTAGTTATTTTAAATAGAATTTCTCTATCTATCTCTTGCTCCTGGACTTTCTTGGTAACATATAGAAATTCTGATGATTTATGTGGTTTTATTTTGTATCCTGCAACTTTGCCAAAGTTAATTATTTCAACAGGTTTTTTAGTTGATTCTCTTAAGTATATCAGCATATCATCTACAAAGAGTAATAGTTTAGTTTTCTCATAGCCCATCTTATTTCCTTCAATTTATTTTTATTCTATAATTGCAATAACTACCATTTCTAGTATACTATGAAATAATAGTGGTGATAATGGGCATCCTTGCTTCACCTATGATCTTATTAGGAAGGTTTATAGTTAATCACCATTACAGATAGGGGATACTATTAGATGATTACTCTTAACATTTTAAGGAAAGCTCCATTTATACTCTCTAGTTTTTTAAAATAGGAATGAGTATATATTTTGTCAAAAAAGTTTTTTTCTGTATCTACTGAGATAATTATGTGATTTCTACTAATTTTTATTGATATGGCCAAATATGCTGATAGTTTTCATAAGGTTGAAATAGTTCTGCATTCCTGATATAAATCCTACCTGGACATAGTGAATGAACCTTATACTATGTTGTTATAGTCTCCTTGCTAGTATTTTACTTTAAAATTTTACATATATATTCATTAAGGAAATTGGTATATAATTTTCTTTCTCCATTTTTTCTCTTCCTAATTTAGGTATTAGCATCATGTTTGTGTCATAAAAGGAATTTGTTAGCACTCCTACTTGACTTGTTTTCCAAATACTTTATATGGTATAGGTCTTAATTCTTTAAATATTTTATTGAAATCACTAATGAATCACTCCAGCCCTGGAGATTTTTTCTTAAGGAGTTTATTGATGGGTTTTTCAATTTCTTTTTCTGGGATAGGGTAATTTAACTATTTTCTTTCCTCCGCTGTTAATCTGGGCAGATTATATTTTTAAAAAATATTTATCCATTTCACTTAGATTGTCAGATTTGTTGGCATATGATTGAACATAATACCTTCTATTGATTGCCTTAATTTCCTCTTCATTGTTGGTGACTTTATCCTTTTCATTTTTGATACTGATAATTTGATCTATTTCCTTTTTAAAATCAAATTAACCAATGGTTACTTTATTCATTTTTTCATAAACCAACTCCTAGTCTTATTTATTAGTTCAATAGTTTTATTACTTTACATTTTATTAATTTCTTTGAATTTCAGGATTTTTAATTTGGTCTTTAATTGAAGAATTTTCATTTGTTCTTTTTCTAGACGTTTTAAGTTGTGCACCCAATTAATTTATCTACTTTTTCTCTATTTTATTGACATAAGTATTTCAGGACATACATTTCCCATAAGTCCTACTTTGGCTGTATCCCATAAATTTTGATATTTTTGTCTCACTGATGTCAATATCTTCAATGAAATTGCTTATTATTTCTTTATGGTCTTTGATGTACCCATTCCTTACAGTTAGACTATTTAGTTTCTAATTAATTTTAATTTGTTTTTCTTTTGCCCTTTGTCAATTATAATTTTTATTATATTATGTTTTGTAAAGGATACATTTATTATTTCTGCTATTCTGCATAGGATCATGAGGTTTTATGCTCTAATAACATGGCCAATTTTTGTGTATGCACCATGGACTTCTGAGAAGATATATTCCATTTTATTTCCATTTGATTTTCCCTAGAGATCTATTAAATCTAACTTTTCTAAAATTCCATTCACCTTAACTTCTTTCTTATTTATTTTTGGCTAGATTTACTTGATTCTGAGAGGGGTAAGTTGAGGTTCTTCACAAGTATAATTTTACTGTTTCTTTTCCTATAACTCATTTAATTTGTCCTTTAAAATTTGGGTGCTGTGCCATTTAGTGCATCTATGTTTAGCATTGATATTACTTCATTGTCAATGGAACCTTTTATCAGGATATAATTTCTTTCTTTATCTCTTTTAATTAGATCTGTTTTTATTTTTGCTTTATGTGAGATGATGATTATTACTCTCACTGCTTTTTTCACTTCAACTGAAGCCAACAGATCCTTCTATGGCCCTTTACGTTTACTCTGTGTATGTATCTCTGCTTCTAATGTGTTTCTGATAAACAATATATAGTAGGATTCTAGTCCCCCTTTTTGGTTCTGCCTCTCTAGTGTTTGTTTTGAAGCTGCATTTTAAGGTTGGTTGGAAAGGATTTTCAGAGATATTTGGACTTTCATTCTTCTACTCATTCTTCTATCTTGGCTCCACTCTCCTGCTGGAAGCTTTATTTCTTCTTCCCTTTGGCCAGTTAAGATGAAATTGAGGTTCCAGTATTTTCCTCTTTGACACCCCTTTCTCTTTGCTTGCACAGTCTTCTACATGAGTATCACAATTATTTGAGGTAACTTTTCTCACCTTTTCTCTCTTCCACACTTATGTATTTATTTTCCCTTCATATTTTAATATAATCAAAACATAACAGAACCACTCTACTCCCTCCCTCTTATTGAACTCACTGTTTCTTGATAGTACTAAAGTTCTTAGGGAACACATATCACTTCCCTCTATTAAAATGTAAACACTTCATCCTTGTTAAATTCCTAGTGATTTTTACTCCTACTTACCTTTTTATGTTTATGTTTATTCTTGTTTTTGTATTTCAAATTGACATTTAATTCAGGTCTGTTTATTCAGAATACTTGGAATCCTTCTATTTCACTAGAGGTTAATTTTTGTCTTGTAGGGTTATACTCGATTTTTTTCTGGTGAAGTTATTCTTATTTACGGTACTTTATATTTTGCCTTTTTATCATTCTGCATTCCAAACTCTTTGCTCCTTTTATAACTAAATATGCTGAATTTAGTGTAATCTTAACTGTGACTCCCTCATGCCTTTCTTTCTGTTTGCTTGGAATGTTTTTATTTTATTTATAAGCTTTGGATTTTGACTATAATGTGCCTGAGTTTTTATTTTGAGGGTTTTTTTTTTCAGGAGATGACCAGAAGATTCTTTCTATTTTCACCTTGCCTTCTGGTTCAGAGATCTGAGCAATTTCTTTTCATCCCATGTCCTTTGGCTCATAAGATCATAGAATTAGAGTGAGAAAGGATCTTTGAAGTAATTTAGTCCAGAAGTGTTTGAGACATAGCCCCAAACACTCCTAAGTCTGGCCCAAACTAGAATAAAAGATAATAAGGAAATACTTCACAAAATAAATATACAATAAAGTACAGATAATTACATTTTTAAACTAAGTCAATATCTGGTCCACAAGGATCATTGTGTCCCCCATTTTTCATTGAGTTTGATGCCACCGATCTATTCCATTGCCCTCATTTTGTAGTTCAGGAAGCTGAGACTTAGAGAGACAAAGTGCTTTGCTTAAGATTACACAGTTAATAAGTGACAGAGTCAGAATTTGAAGCTACATCTTCTGACTCCAAATTCAGGACTCTCTCTCCTTTCTCTTTAGGCACAAAGACTGCAGCATGACCTTCAATCTGACAAAAATCTGTGGAATTATAAATGAAGTTTAGCTATTTGTTATCTTCTTATTGATTTAGGAATACACAAAAGCAATATCATTGTCAAATAATAACCATGCCATTGACTTTGAATAACTAGAAATAGAGATTACAGATGGTAATGACACAAAGTAGAATTTTATTTAGAGTGTGAAGATAGGTGCTCTAAGTGATAAGACCACATTATATAGTACAGAGGGAATTAAACTTAAAGTCATAGAACCTGACTTTAGTTCCTGCCTTTACATCTTCCTACTTAATGAACTTGTATAATATTAATGATAATGGTAGTAATAGTTACAGCTCACTTTTATATAGCACTTAAAATTTTATAAAACATTTTATATACATTATTTTTAAAGAATATCTATTGTGTGTAATTTATTTTCCTTATTTTTTTTAGTTTATTGTTTTCAAGTAATAATTTAAAAAATCAACCTTTCCCTCCCACCATCTTCCATAAACAAATTTTTAAAAGCAAAATGAAAAATATCAATATATCCTTCAATACATATCTATGTAATCTGGAAAAACAAATTCTCACATTAACCATGTCTAAAAATATCTGTCTCTTTCTGCACTTTAAGTTCATCATCTATTTGTGAAGGGGTGAGTGGGGTTGTTTTCTTCATTCTTCTGGATTTGAAGTTTATCATTACACTGATCAGAGTTTTAAAGTTTTTCAGTGTGTTTTACTATATAATACTGTTAACATTGTATAGTTATAGTTCCACTATAGGACATTGTATAGAAATAGTTCTACTTATTTCACTCTGTATCAGTTTGTAAAGTTCTTCCCAGTTTCCTCCCAAATGGTTTATTTCATAATTTATATCACAATATTGTATTTCATTGCATTTATTTATCATGATTTATTTAGTTATTCCCAAATAGAACACTCCCTTCTTTTCTAATTTTTGGCCACCATAAAAAGAGCTACTATAAATATTTTTGTACATATAGATTCTTTGGCTCCTTTTACATTTTTGGAGTATAGGTCTAATATAACTGGTCCAAAGGGTCTGCAGCAATTTAATGATTTTCTGACCATAGTTCAAAATTGCTTTCCAGACCAGAATAACAAATTCCCAACTCCACCAACAGTACATAAATGTTTCTGCTTTACCCCAGCCCCTCCAACATTTGTCACTTTCCTCTCTTTTCATCTGGACCAGTCTAATAGATGTGAGTTTGAGCCTAAATGCATTATTTCATTTGAGATAACATTTTGCCTCTCTGGTCTTCAGTTTGTGAAATAGGGGAATTGTATTAAATGATGTCAGTGGTACCTTAGAACTCTTAAATTCAGTGAAATATCCTATAGTTCTCCGAGGAAATCCAACAAAAATCCAATAGCATTTTGAGCTGGTATCTCTTTGTTTCTTTCAGACCTGATTTTAATTTTTGATTTTCATTTTTTACCCAATGCAAAGAGAATGAAAAATATATTCTAAAAGAAAAAAAAGAAGCAACAAAAATCACTAGCTTATGTTTGGGAGGAATTGAAGTAATGTCCAGGTTTTTATTACCTTAAAAGTTTCACTGTCTTAATTATGGTTACATAATTCATAGTGGGATCTGACAACTATTTAAATAAGCTATAAAAAGTGGGACATAGTTAATTAGCCACAGGAAGTTCTTTTATTGTATTTAGGTCTTCACATTTCCAACTTATTTTTTGGTCTTCCAGATTTCTAGCAGGGTTGTGTCTGTTTTTTTAAATTATGGAGCATAAGGAACTTTCAAAGAAGAAAAAATGTGCATGATATTTATTTCAGAGTAAGAGAGCAGATACCATTTTTTGTTGTTTTTATTAAAAGCTGGAATTCCCTATCCTGTGAGGAATATAAGAATATAAAAACTTAAATGCCAGCTCCCTTCTCTCACCCAATTTCTCATGGACATAGCATTGAAAGTTGGCAAATTGAAAACGACAGGGGAGAGTTTAAGACATATTTTCAGATATTGCTCCCAGAATAGTTTCTGGCCTGGTGAGTGACCTTGGCCTCCTCAGTATTTCTTTGTTTCCGTTTTATCACTTGAAAAGTAATGATTCTTTCCACTAACTTACTTCCCTAGGATATAGTCTTATGAGAAAGATTTTATATAAATGCTAACAATATTTATATAGTCATAACAACAGTCATCTCAGAAGTGAATTTTGCAGGCATGCGTTTTGTGTGTGTGTGTGTGTGGAAATGGGAATTAGATTTCCTTGATCTTAAAATGCCAAATCTAAATGTACATTGAAGAAGCATGTTGAGATAAAATACAATGAGAGTTCAATACTGTATAAGAATGTTGTGTAGTGTAAATTTTCTTCTTCAAATACAAGTTTTTTGCTTAGCTAAAGTGTCAACTTGAAAATGCTTTTTTAGTTGGTGAATATTTCTGGTTTTTCATATTTTATTGTCAATCTTAGTTTTCTGATGCATAGCCATTCAAAATTATATGCTTAGCTGACCCTTTAATTAGCTCTCATTCTGTCTTACATGATTTATAGCTTAGTGGCGTACATGTAAAAATGATATATGATTTAATGAAGTGGAAAGCCAGAATCAGTTCACACCTCCAATTGTTTAATGGTTTCCCTGAGCCTAGTGTCTGTACTCTAGAGGAAAAGAAAGCAAGTGGTTCAAAGCTCTTCCTTCATTTATCATCAGAAGGACAGGGAAGTCCAAATTGCTGTGAGCTGTGATTGTTTACATGTTACCATTTTTTATTTCATTAGAAGACATAAGAAAATTGATTGAGATGTTTTGGAATATTAATGAAGTGAGATGCAAATAGCTTGCAGGTATATTGTTTTAGTTTGAAAATTTTTCTATTTGTTGTATATGTGATGATGCTGAAATAGAATTCCTTGCAAATAAAAATGATGCTGAGCAATATAGATGATCTTCTGATGTGGCTGTTTTTGAACCATGTTGCATGGAATGCCACTTTCTCTTAAAGCTTCCTTAGTGTCTCCTCAAGGGAAAATGTGTTACTGGGAAGCATGTTTAATTTGTAACTGCTCAATCACCTCCAAGTGACATTCAGATTGGAGGTTCCAGAGCAAAAAAAAACACATGTGGAAGAGCTCTGCTGCTGCAAAGTTGTAGAAACACTGTGCCTCAGCAGATTTTGACTTTGAAGTACTACAAATTGGAAGCTTTGTTGATGAATGTGTAGAGTGACTTTAAGCCTTCAGGGAATGGAGGAGAAACAGGTTTCCATTTTCACTGTTAATTCCTTAGTTTTGAGGATCTCAAATGCTGCAATCCTTATAGAAGCTTCCCTTCCATTTTTTTACTTCAAATATATTTTAATAATATTTATAAAAATAATTATAATTAATAATAATAACAAAGTGTTCCTTCTTGATGCAATTGTTTAGCATCATTTCTTTAGCATATTTCTATGTCTGTAAAGCAGAGGTCCTAACCACTACACTCCGCAATCTTTAAAATAAAAATAAAATGAAGTCCATTTTAGCCCAATGCTTTGCACATAGAAAACACTTACTAATGGTTATTTATTGATTCATTCCAGAGTAGAATAAAGAGGCAGCACAAATAAAACGGACAATCATTTGCTCTTCTCTAGCATTTAAGCAAATGGTTCTATCTGCCTATTATGTAAAAGTGAAAAAGTAGTTAATCAGTTAAAAATATGTGTTTTCTAAATGATTTAATTTTTTCAAATTTTAAATATTTAATTGCTGGATTGATTAAGTTGGCGGTCACTTTTAATCACTCTTTAGGATAGTTTGAAGTAATAAGATTTGAGGACTGGGGAGGAAATTCCTTTTGGATGACAGTGAATCAAAACTTTAGTAATTGGGACAAGAAATGTGCTAGATTTTTTTTGTTTCTTCATTTTTTAAAACCCATACCTTTTGTCTTTAGTATCAATTCTAAGATAGAAGAGTGGCAAGGGTTAGTCAATTGGAGCTAAGTGTTTTGTCCTGGATCACATAGCTAGAATTGTCTGGGTTCAGATTTGGACTCGGGTCCTTTTGACTCCAGGCCTGGCACTCTGTCCCTGTGCTAGCTAGTTGCCCCTGAAATCTGCTGTTTATAACCATCTAAAAGACTACACATTCTAAAGTTTTTACTTAAAGACTTGCATTTCCTCTAAGTATAATGTGCTTGGGCATAGATGTTAATGATTTAGCATTCTTGATTTAAGAATAGAAGATGCATATTCTCCATTATTTTGAGAAAACATTACATAGAATTTCTGCTGACAACGTTCTGGCATTTAAAAGTTTTTGCCAAAATGGGTACGTGTTTTATGTTTTATTCTAACTTTGACGGGGGAACTAGTGAACTTACACTATTTGGCCACCTTTCAAAATCCAAGTTACTTATCCCTGTTCTTTTGCCAAAGAAGAGAAGAAGCCAAATTAGACAAATGGTGCTGAGAAAGTCTCCTGTATTCAGAAATCTGTTCCCTAATATATTATACCAGTTAGAGACTGGTTAATAAGCAGACTATTTAAAAATGTAGCTAATAGAGAGTATTAGAACTGCATAACTTTCATTTATATCCTAATAATGAATTATTTCAATTCTCAATCTAAAGTCGGTTGTGGCATGGAAAGGATAAGAATTTTGAAAGAGCAAAGGAATAAATATGCTTGAGCACAAAAGGAAATTTAGATGAGAGGAGATTTGTGTTGGATGTAGCATGGATACCTTTTGATTGACAGAGAACAACCCAAAGAATTGATTACGGTGTGTGTGTGTGTGTGTGTGTGTGTGTGTGTGTGTGTGTGTGTGTGTAATAGTGGGATTGGGTAGGGGAATGAACAAGAAGGAAACATATTAAAAATCAGATTTATTGTTTTGGAAGGGGAGGAAGGAAAAGGGGTTAGGAGAGTTATTACAATTAATCTTAAACCCTAGTTTCTATAAATTTATCTTAACCTATCTTATCTAAGCTAAAACAGTAAGTTTCCCCAATAACCAAATCTCACAAGTGGAGTCCAATGAAATGGGCCAGGATTTTCAGATGAAAGCTGTCCAAAACAGGTCCAGTGGAGCAGTGGACCCTCAGTCTTCTTTTCAAGCTGCCAGCAGCCAGTTCAAAAGATTCCTTTCTTCAGCTGGTATCACCAAAAAACCAGAAACCTGTTTTCAGACCTTTAACTCCAGGTCCATCAAGAGAGAAGTGCCAAGACTGTTGGGATCTTAGAATCTTTACCCAGATCCTGACCCTTAGGCTCTCAGTCACATGCTCCTGTCAATCACTCTAATATGTATTACACAGTCTTTTGCAAAACGTCATCTCCCTATCACATTCCCCCCTTTTGCATGAAACAGAAATTGTGTTGGAAACACTATTTTTATATTTGTGCAAAATCTAAAATACTTACCAATTACTTAAACTAAGAAATCTATCCAAAATAATAAACAACCTACACTCAACTATCTTACTCTAACTAATACTAATCTATTCTAGGGAATTTAACAAGGAAAAAGGAAAAGGAATTAAATAATGAACAAGTACAAATGTCAAACAGAAACAAAATCAAAACAGCAAATAACATCAACTGATGAACATAACCTCCATGCAAACATCAAACTCAAAATACTCTTATAAGCTAATACAGAAAATTGTACTATGATTGCAGTACATTAAACTTAGATAAAATTTTTTGAAAATTACAATAAACGTCACATTGCATAGTTTTACACTGAAAATCAAACCAAACATTAAACTCACTTATGCAAATACATGTAACACTAGATATAAGTGAGCTATGTACATAATTTACATATATGTACATATGGTACATGCATACAATATATGTGCATCCATATACACATATATACACTGAATATTTATACATATCTTATATATATACATACACTATAAAACAATTAATTTATAATCCTATTATACATCCTATTTACATATTTATTTACAATTTTGTTTGATATGTGATGTCACATGTTGTTTGTGTTGTGTAATGTGTGATGTAGTACAAATCAGTATCTAATTTTCTTATCATATTTTCCTTAATCCTACCAAACTAATCCTTATCTTTAAAATTCTTCTAACTTGATTTCTATACTTAAACTAAATCTAAGTATCTAACTACATTTTGTTAGTAACTAACTTATCTATAGCTAATTATAACATTTTTAGTACCCTAACTATACATTGTTTCACTCATTTAAGTAGTGATTCAATGTAACCTAATCATGTTTATGTTTTGTGTTTATGTTTTTATTATGTTGTTATTTTTGCTATGTCATGTTGTTTTGCTATTTTAATGTCAGTGTTATTGTTATGTAAGTTTTATGTTACTGTTGTATGCAACATACACCTACTTCGAATCTTGCTTTCTCTTCTCTCCTCCTCTTGAATAATTATTCTTCTGCTATTCCATAGTAGTAAATATATTTGTGTTTGTATGTGAATAAATGCTGTTATTTTGTAATATAATACATTACCCCAAAGTATCAATTCACTAGTCCATTTATCCTGTAATCTTCTTCATTGCAAATTTCTCAAAGTCTTTAAATTTATAAAGTTTCAGTCTTTTAACAATGTCCATTAATTCCTGAATTCTCTTCATCTGCATCATCCTCTTCTATCCTCTTCTGCAGGAATGGTCCTCTCCTTACTGATCTTTTTTGATTGCAGGCTCAATTTGTATGATGATTCTAACTTTCTGCAATCTCTTCTTCATTTTCTTCTTCTTCAATGATTTGTACATTTTCATTATTTATACCATGTGCTAATTTTATATGTGAACAATGATACCAAGAATCTCTACCCAAAACTTTTACTGAAGATGGAGAAACTAAGACAATAGTGTAAGGACCTAACCAACTTTCTTGCGTTGCTGATGTTTTAGCAAAATTTTTTACATATTCTATATCTCCTGGTTTATAATTATGAAGAGAATAATCCAAAGGACTAGTTTGAATTCATCCCCCGAATCATGTAATTCTGTTAGTCTTTGTTGTAAAGCACTTAAGTAAGTTGACAATCTCCTCCTAAGTGAGATGTATAGACTGTCTTACAAGTTTTTGCCTGTAGTGGAGCATGTGCAAAGAGCATTTCATAGGATGATATATGTAAATCTGCTCTTGGTCTTGTACGTAGGTAAAACAAAGCTATGGGAAGAATCTCTGGCCATTTGAGATGAATTTCAGCACAGATCTTCCCCACCATAGTCTTTAGTTCCTTATTTACATGCTCTACTTGCCCTGAACTTTGTGGATGATAAGTAACATGATATTTTGGTGTTATTCCTAGATTTTCATAGACTCTTTTCAGGATGTCATGAGTAAAATACAATCCTTTATCAGAATCTATTGTTAGTGGTACTCCAAATCTAGGTATAATTTCCTTAATCAACACTTTCACCACAAAGCTAGCTGTATTTGTAGTTGATGGAAAAGCTTCAGGCCATTTGATTAATCTATCAACAATTACCAAGCAAAACTTGTATCTTCCAGCTTTTGGCATGCTGATGTAATCAATCTGTAGACTCTCAAATGAGCAATATGTTAAAGGTCTACCACCTAAACCTTTCTGACTGAATGCCCCTTGATTGAATTTTTGGCAAACAGAACAGCTTGAGCAGATTTTATTTGCTATAGTACTTATTCCAGGAGCTACCCATTGTCTCTTTATGGTGTCAATTACAACTTGACTACCAAAATGACCTTTTGTGTGAATGGCTTGACACAAGTAGGTATACAGGTCTTTTGGTAACAGCAGCTTTCCAGTTTCTGTTAACCATATATCATGTTCTTTTCTTGCTCCAAACTTCTTCCATTTTCGTATTTCTGAGCCTACATAAGCTTTTTCTAGATCATCAGATTCTATAGTTGAGAAGTTCATGACACACTAGAGCATTTCTGGCTGCAAATTTCACAATTATATCAGCTCTGTGATTTCCTTTAGCAACTGAAACTCTGCTATTAGTATGACTTCTACAATCGATTACTGCTGGCTGTTTCGACTTCTGGATAGCATCTAACACCTCAGTTATTATTTCTGCATGGGCAATTGGTTTTCCTGATACAGTAATAAATCCTTGTTGTTTCCAGATCTTTACTGTAGCATGACATACTGAAAAAGCATAACGGGAATCTGTATACACATTTGCACTTTTACCATCAGCCAGAAGACATGCTTGCTTTAAAGCAACCAACTCTGCACATTGAGCACTAAGGTTACTAGATAATGATCCATGCAAAAGTGTCTCAAATTCTGTGACAACTGCAGCACCTGTACATAGAATTCCATACATAAATATGAAGAACCATCTGTGAATCAACCAAATCTGGATTTTTGATTGGAGTGTCTTTTAAATCCATCCTTGGCATATCCACTAGATCTACTACTTCTACACATTCATGTAATGGTTCACCATTCTTTGGCAAATCAGGAGAAGTGTAGCCAGATTCAAAACACTACACTTTTTAAACTCGACGTTTTCACTACCTAGAAGTATAATTTCATACTTAGATATTCGTTGATTGGAATAAGCTTGAATACAAAATTTCCTCATTAGTGCTTCTATTTGATGTGGACAAAATACTGTCAATGGACATCCCCAAACCAAGTCTGATGACTTCTGAACTAACACAACTGCAGCAGCTACACCCCTTAAATAAGGAACTGTACTTGGAGCAATTAGATCTTGCTGACAACTATAGTATCCAAATGGACAATAACTTTGTCCTAAAGTCTGTAACAGTACACCAGATGTAATTCTTTTAATCTCATTCAGAAATAATTGAAAAGGTTTAGGATAGTCTGGGATTCCAAGAGCTGGTGCAGATAAAATTGCTTCCTTAAGCTTACTTAAGGCTTGCAGATGTTCAGATTTGGGTTTCAGAGGACCTGGTTCTGTATTCCTGCTTAGATCTGTTAAATATTTAGTAATTTCACTATACCCAAGTATCCATTGCCTACAGAAACCAGTTGTTCTAAGAACAGCTCTGAGTTGCTTCTTGGTCTTAGGTGCACTCAGTTTCTGGATATCAGATATTCTTTTCTGAGTGATACTTCTGGACTCCTCTGACAACACAAAGTCAAGATATTTAATACGAGGCAAAACCCACTGAAATTTTGCCTTAGAGATTTTATATCCACGTTTATAAAATTCAATCAAAAGAATCTTGCTATCTCTTAAACACAATTTAGCAGATGGAGATGCTAGGAGGATATCATCTACAAAATGTACTATTTTACTCTCCTTGGAAGTTATTGTTTTAAGGACTCTGTTTAAAATTTGTGAGAATTGGCTCAGAGAATCTCAATACCCCTGTTGAAGACGAGTCCAGGTCCACTAGATATTCTCCCATGTGAAAGCAAAGATCTTTTGAGAATCCTCGTGAATTGGAATCAAGAAAAACATTGAACATAAATCTACCATGGTGACATAGCTTGCTTTACTTAGGATGGATGAGATTATAGCAGCAGGCCTTGGTACTATAGGGTGAGTCTTTATTACATGATCATTTACAGCTCTCAAATCCTGTATGAATCTGTAGACAATTCTGCTATCTTGATCCAGCTTTTGCTTTTTTATTGGAAGTATAGGCATATTGTATACTGAGAAACACAGTATTGTGATCCCTTGTTGAATTAGGGACTCGATGATAGGTCTTATCCCATCTATAGCTTCTTTACTCAAAGGGTATTGAGGAACACAAGGAACTGGTCCTTCCTTGGTTCTCACTGTTACTGGAGTAGCTGATTTCAATAGGCCTACATCTGTGGAAGACTTTGACCATAAGTCTTTTAGTATATGCTCAGGAACAGGATATATGGAATCCAACTCATTCTTTGCACTGACTGAATCTAAGAATAGCAATAGAAAAGCTTTCAGAGATTCTTCTTGGAGTTGTAATGATATATCTCCAGTGTCAGTACATTGAATCGTTGCTCATAATTTACAAAGCAAGTCCCTCCCGAGAAGGTATGATCATTCAGAAATCGTTGTTTGTCTGATTCATCATACTTTGTCTATGTGGCTAGGTCACCATTTACATGCTTTCATACAGCTCCATTGTATGGGACATTAACATTCAATGGCTCTAATTGTCCCTGCTATTAGAATATTCCTACCCCATAGCAGAAATAATTAATCTCCAAAGACTGAGGAACAGGGGATTATGAGCCTTCATTTTATCATTGAGGAGCCAAAGGTCCCAAAAGATGAGACACTATAATTAGTGTATGGATGTGAAATCAAAAGTCCTGGGCCTCAGTTCTATTTTCTCACTTATTATATCTGATCTGGAACATTAGGAAGTGGTTTGGACATAGAGTCAGAGGATCTAGTTTGAATCCTAAATTAGCTGCTTGCTACTTTTGTGATCCTGGAGAGAACGATTAGCCTCTTCGTGACAAAATTTTGTCATCTGTAATGTCAAGAGGTTGGAATAAGTAATCTGTTTTCTTTTGGATCTAAATATGACTCCCTGACTCTGAATCATTTTACTAGTATTCCAGAAGCATTTAAAGACAAAAGACCTGAATTCAAATTTTGCCTTAGCTAGGTATTGAACTTGGATTAAGAAAGACCTGGGTTCAAATCCTGATTTAGGCACATACAAGTTGTGTTTGTTTATTGAAACAAGTTACTTCCCCTCTATCATCCTCAGTTTCCTCCTTTGCTAAATGGGCATAACAATGGCACCTACCATGAGGATGATATGAATTAATTATATAAAACACTTTTCAAACCTTAAAGTGCTATATAATCTCAGAAAAGTTATTTTTATCTCTGACTCTCTTTACTCATTTTACATACACACACATATACACACATAAACATCTATATAATAATGTTGACAACAATACCAATAGTGTTTTACATGATAGTGAGAATTATACAGTAGAAACTTATCGTTCACGGTCTGACCCATACTATTTTGAAAAAAGAGTATAAGAGGGAAGTTGGTGGTTTAACATATGTAGAGATAGGAGGTCTTGGGTTCAAATATGAGATTCAGCTACTTTCTAGCTATCGACAAGTCACTTAACAACCATTGCCTAGGCTTTACTGCTTTTCTGCTTTGGAACCAATATGCAGTATTGCTTCTAAGATGGAGGATAAGGATTTTTTTAATGGAAAAGAAGAGACTATAAAATGTTCTGAAGAACTCAGACAATACACTGTACTATATAATCAGCCCATTGTCTGTTGGCCAGTCACTGAAATAGGCATTTAGGTGGCACAAGGGATCAAGCACTAGGTATGGAGCCAGGAAGATGAATTCAAATCCAGCTTCAAATCTTTACTGGCTGTGTGACCTTGAGCAGGTCAGCCTCTGCCAGCCTCAGTTTCCTTCTCTATAAAATGGGGATAATAAGTGACTCTACTTCTCAGAGTTGATGTGAGGTTCAAATTAGATAATATTTGCAAAGCACTTAGTACAGTGCCTGGTATATAGAAGGTGCTGTATGTGTACTACATAAAAGTTTGATTTATTAAAAACCTTAAAGTAACATTTTAAATATATGTTGCCATCTCAAACACACACATATAAGAGCTTCCAGAATATGAAGACCTGACCAAGAAGATCAAAGTTGCCTGAGGAGAGGAGGAAGAGAACATTCCTGTTGCTCTGTCTGCTACTGGCATCATACAGGAGATGCTTTTCATGAATCTGCTGTGCAATAGTCCATAGAACATTGAATATAAAGAAATAATAAGCTACCCACTTTTTGCAGAGCCACCTGAATTACCATTAAAATAAAGGAGAACATGCTGATAAATTATCAAAAACCATCACAATCTCTTGGGAGCTGGAAGAAGTAGATAATCTCACCCTCCTATCTGCCATTAGGGTCATCTCAAAGGTGCATTTAGTGATTCTCTTGATGATAAACATGCATTCTAATGTGTCTATTACTTTGAAAAAAATACATTCTTCACCCATGCAATCAAGTAGTCAATGAGCATGTATCAAGTGCTTTGTTTATGCTAGGAGTGATGCTAATCACTCAGACTACAAAGACAAAAGGGAAATATCCTGCCCCCAAGAATCTTACACTTTAACAGGGTACATGAGACAGATATATTGATATGTGTGCAAAATAAATAAAAAGTGGTTTTAGGAGGGCTGGCATTAGTGGCCAAGAGGATCAGGAAAGGCCACATGTAGAAGATGGCATTGGCACTGTGCTTTGGAGGAATCCAAGGCTTCCAAGAGGTGGGGGAAGGAAGGTGAGGAATGAGAGCATTCTAGTCATGAAGAAAGATGATGGGAGATATGGGAGACAGATATGGGAGATAAGGTCGTGGGTGAGGAAATACAAGTGGGCCAGTATGACTGGACTCTGGCAAGGGGATGGAAGTATTGTGTAAGAAGCCTGGAAAGGTAGCCAGACTTGTGAAGAGCTTTACATGCCAGATGGAGGAGTTTGTATATGAGCCTAGAGGTAATATGAAGCCACTGGAGTTTTTTCAAGTAGGAGGACGACATGACAACCACCTGCAGATCAGGAAATTCACTTTGGTGACGGTGTGGGGGAGACTGGATGGAGGATAGATTTGAGACAGAGAGACCAAACAGGAATCTATTACAATAGTCTCAACAAGAGGTGACCAGGATGTTGAATGTGTAATGGAGAAAAGGAGACATATACAGGAGAGGTTTGTGAAGTGTGAATCAGACCTCCTTGTAGTACCTCTACTTAGTACTCACTTACTAAAATGGGTGATAACTCAATCAGTCATAAACTTCTAGAGGGTGACTTTGGACTTGGACCTTGGCTCTTGGACTGTTTCTTGGGTGAGTGAGTAGCTGGCCTTGCCTTTCCTGGTGTCTAGAGAGAGATTAGATTTGGAGAGGCCTTCCCTTCTTGGAGGAGGCCATATAGGTGGACCTCCCAGTCCTCCAGTCAAGGGTTAACAAGCCCTGCCAGGTTGAGCTGAGGACCGAAGTAGTACTTAGTGTGATAGGGTAGATATCTTCTCTACCCTCTTTTTTGTATTTCTCTATTTTCACTCTGTCTACCCTTTTGTAAATAAAAGCTATTAAAAGTAATTTTGACTTGAGCTATAATACTTTAAGTTGGCAACCACAGCATTATCTTAAAATTCTCATATATTTGCAAACCCTTACTTTATTTCCTTACAGGTTGTAGTTATATGTGTTATAGAATTTAATCAATAATTAGATCTGGGTTATTGTTATTGATTGAGTGAGAAATCAAGGATAATAATATGGCATGCAGATAATGGGAAAATTTGGAAGATGAATAGAGAAAGATAATGAGTTCTATTTTGGGCAAACTGAATTTGAAATGTCTAAATTTGAAATAGTAGTAGTCTCTCGGGAACCGAGGATGACGAAATGGAAATGCCCAATAGATAATTACTAATATGGAACTGGAACTCAGGAGACAAATTAGGACTGGATATATAGAGTAGAAAGCCATATACATAAAAATGATATTTGAACCCGTGGGAACTGATGAAATTATTAGGTGAGAGGATGTAGAAAAAATGCAAGTGGATGAACAGTGAATGTTCTGAAGTAGTTAAAATAATATTAAATATAAAAAAGAATATTGCCAGCATAACAACTCCAGGGCCATTTCTAAATGAACTCTATAAAAATGATGAGAAGTAACTAATAAAAATAATAATAATTATGATGATGATAAGCCAACGTGGAGAAATAGCAAGGACACTGAATTTTGAGGTAAAGAATGCCTGGGTTTAGATTCTCATCTCTAATTAAAACTGTATTGACTATGAAACAGTCATTAAACATCATTAAGCTTCTGTTTCCTCATCTGTAAAATGAGGATAGTAATACCTGTCATGTAAGCTCACTAGGTAGTTATGAAGATCAAGAAAGTTGATATATTTAAAGCATTATGTAAACCTTAAAGTGCTATTTAAATATTCATTCATTTTTATCATCTGCAAAAGAAGGACTTTTATCTAGATAATATCTAAATGTCCTTCTTTCAGTAAAGGTCTTCTATTCCTATGATTTGTTGATGATCACACAGTTAGTGGTACAGTCAGGAAAAGAAATCAGATTTCCTGACTCTATTCTAGAGATCTTTCTGCTAACCTTTAGTATGATCTAAATCATTTTATCCACCATGTCCCTAAAATTCTTATGAGAAACTATAGTTGAATGGAACAACAATTGAGCTCTGGATCATGAGGTAGAAATTTTTGGGGCAGAAATTTGAAGGTAGTTTGAATTGAAGATAAAAAGTTTGTTCAGGTGCTTCAAATGTATCCCAGCTAAAGATTATTCGCTAATTTCAAGTTAGGTTTTCTAAGGGATATTGCAAATTTTGTACCCTTTGACAGAATTTAAAGTATTTTTTTCCTTCACGGAGAAAACAATGATATCAATAAATGAAACTGAAGTTTTTTTCTTGATAAAATAAAAATTTCAAATTATTAGAAGTGTGAAGATTGGATTTGGCTCTCCCCTAATTGTAACAATGAAGATATTTAGCTCTTTCTTGATTGTGAAGATTAAATTGTAATCCCCTATATATTTTTAGATTTTAATCCCCAAAGTGTAAACACATTACTTAAAGTTGAGTATGAAGATCTACCCATTTTGGATTTTAGCCACAAAAGGTGTAAAAACCCATTTCATACATTGAGTGGGAGGTTTGTGACCCACATGTGAAATAGTGGGCAGTCCTGGAGTAGAGCATCAGCTGTGATTGGTAGATGTAAAATTTAGGGGAAGTGACACAAGAGAAAAAGGTCTTTAAAATTGGAAACAAATACACAGAGGACAGACACTCAGACTTGGAGGGAAGGGACACTTGAAGGGAGTCACTTGGAATAAAGACACTTGGAATGAAGAGAGACACTTGGAGTGAAGAGGGACACTTGGAGTTTGAAAGAGACACACTTGGAGTGGAGCCTGCTGGAGTTGAGGCTGATAAAAGACTCTGTTGATTGAACTGACAACATAGTGAGTGTAAAGGCTGACTTTCTTCCTTGCCTTTTCTGGAGGTGTGAGCTTCCAGGAAAGGCCCATCGTCTTCAGCCTCCTTTCCCATGACTGGGGCCTTGGAATTTCTACCTAGCTACGAGCCAGCTTGCTCTCGCTCTCTCTCTCTCTCTCTCTCTCTCTCTCGCTCTCTCGCTCTCTTGCTCTCTTGCTCTCTCTCCCTCTCTCCCTCTCTCCCTCTCTCTCTCTCTCTCTCTCTCTCTCTCTCTCTCTCTCTCTCTCTCTCTCTCTCTCTCTCTCTTTCTCTCTCTCTCTCTCTCTCTCTCTCTCTCTCTCTCTCTCTCTCTCTCTCTCTCTCTCTCTCTCTCTCTCTCTTAATATCTTCCCTCTATTGTAAAATAAACTACCATAAATTCCATTTTACTGTAGTAATTCATTTTTGGGATTTGGAAATTAAATGCCTGGCAACCAATTAAATATTCAGTCCAACTGGTAAATTTAACAGAAGATACCTATCAGGCTTTTGAAAGTATATACTCTGAAAATTCAGCACATCATGTCTAATGAATCTCTGGGGGGAAAATGACTTCTTTACTCCAAAATTATAAATGTTCTGTGAGTTTTTTTAAGTCCTATGAAAATCTCTATAATTCATTTACTGAGTCAACTTGCATCATCTGTGTTTCTCATTTTATTCTAAACCTGCAAGACATTTTCCGAATTATCCTAACTTTTTGACCATTAAAACGAGATCATTTTCTCTGACTCCACAGAATGAATATATTTCATTACCTCAAAGGAACTTTTAAGAAGGCATATTAATCAGTGAAGAAGGCTATATTCTTTTGATATGTATAATCCCTTAACCTATTCAATAGGGGTTTCTCCCTCACCTTTTTCATGAGGCTAGAAGTTTCCCGTAGCATTAAATTATGACATTCAAAGCTTTTAGTATAGTTTGGAAAGTTATAAGAAATAACCCATTTGACAAGTTGTCAAATGATGCCTATGGTTCCCAGATGTTTCTTAACCAAATCATATCTGCCCAAAGGAGTGTTCAATATAACCATCTTGTAGAAGATGTGATGATCTACTATATTCAGGCACTTAGGTTGTTTTTTTTTTTTTTAAACTAGAAAAAATGTTAGTTGTCATTGAGATTTTGGAAACACTCAACTAATTCTTCATGCCACTTCTGCTCTAGTGTATAAGCACTGCTGATTGGCTGACTCTTGATTTAAGGACAGAGAATATTGCGCTTCCTGCTCCTTCCCTCTATTCACTGAAACCTTTTGGTATTGTTGTTACTTTGGTGTGGGCAGATTGAGACTATGTATCTCTGGGGAAACATTTCCCCAGGAAAACCTTGTATTTGCAAGCAGAATTTTATCCTCCCTTGCCATATAGATCCCCTGAAGCATTTTCAGAGATACAATTACAAATGTTTCAGCACATAGATGTATTCTAAGATATTTTTAAATGTTGTACTTGAAATGATTTGTATTTTTTTAATTTGCAAATTCACCATAGCCAGTAATCTATTTATTTCACTAATGTTTCCTTTTAAAACTTTCTCATAGCAGCCTGGCTAATGTCACATCAATTTATCTAAAAGATTAAATTGGACAATGATGTTATTCTTTTTGGGCAACATCACTTTCTTGGAGAGTGAGCAACAGAAATTATTCAGATTGTCCTTTTAAAATGGGATCACATAAATGTTGAAATCTTTCTGTAAAGATCCTTTTTTCAAAAACATTTAAAATCTGTCCTTAAAGGCAAAGGGTTTTATACTTTCATATGTTATAATAATTCTAGGAAAGGAGTACACTGATATAACAGAATATTGAATATGGAGTCAAAAAAACCTGACTTCAGATCCTTACTAAATAGTAAACTTTTCTTCTGTAATGGGACCTCAATGGACCTCATCTTCCTCATCTATGAAATGAGCCATCTGAACTTCATGATTGCCTGGGGTTCCTCTGACTCCAAATTCTATACATCTCTGGATTTGGGAGAGAACATTTTCAGGGACTGTACTTTGAGATTTTCTTCATAATTTTTGTCCAAGGGGAGTGACTTGGACTGTCAGTAGATCAGAGCAAGATTCTGTAGATGAAAAGGAAAATTAGAGAGGTTTCTGAATCCTGTCCGACCTCATGGGACTGATTGTTTTCACCTCCTCTGGGTCTTAGAGACTCTCTTACAGGGTCCTTACCTGGGATAGGCTTTGGGATTTTACTTTCAATGTCTTTAATTTTCTTTTATAATAGGTAATTTGTGCAGGTTATGTGCATCTTGGACATCACTACCTTTTTTTCTATTCTCTTCCTCTATTAGAATGGAAACTCCTTGAAGGGAAGGACTGTTTCATGCTTATATTTCTATCTTTAGCACCTAGCCTGGCACCTAGAGATGAAAATGTTTATTGATTAATTGAACTTCTTAGAATAGCCACTAATATAACAAAATGTGTGTCAGTGATACTGATGAGGTCTATCTTAGCATTCCTAGTTAAAGAATTGATGAACCTTTTAAAAAGCAATGTCAAACTTTTAGCACAGCTGAACTGTATATGTGTTTACAGTCATTCTTTGGATTTTTTTGTTGGTGGGTTTTTGTTTGTTATCAAGTAAAGTAGATACCACCAGCTTGCCACTTACTAAAGCTGTATAAACATATGCAGAGGCCCAGGGCATGAAGGAAACTAGGGGAAGGCATAAAGAAACCTAACCAGCAGTTTAGAAAATATTTAAATTTCTCAGCTTTTAAACATTTTTTAGTTTTGGAGGCAGAATCTATGCTAGAATGAATATGTTTGCTGCATGGACAGTCATTCTCCGTGCAGAATCAAGTTATGGTTTGGCTTGATGGCTCAAGTGATTTTTAAAATACAGAGGAAAGTAGTTACATATTCTTGGGGCCCAGGGGAATATTTGCAATTTAATGCTTCACTGTTCTTTACTCATTATATAGGTCCAGTTGATTTCCAGATGTACCTCCATTCACCTGGTGGATTGGGAAGACATCTACATCTTGCATTTTGTGGAATTTTCTTTGTTTAAATGGTTACTTTGTTGGGAGATTAAAAGAAATAATAAATTATATAATATATAATAAAATAATTAATAATAATAAAATAAAACAAGATATATTTATTTCAGTTATATAATTCTGAAAGTGACTCCATTGCTATTCATTTGTTTCAGTAGTATCTAACTCTATGACCCCATTTGGGATTTTCTTGGCAAAGATAATGGAGTGATTTGCCATTCCTTCTCCAGTTCATTTTACAGAAGAGGAATCTAAGCCAAATAGGGTTAAATGACTTGCTCAGGGTCACACATGTCTGAGAGGTGCTATTATCATCTCCATTTTAGAGGTGAGGAAATTGAATGAGGTAGAGATTCACTGGCTTGCTCTGGTTACATAACTAATAAGTGTCTCAAGCTGGATTTGAACTTTGGCTTTCCTGACTCCAAGTCCAACATTCTATCCACTGTGCCTCCTCTACCTTTTTGTACTCATTTCACATTACACCTCCATATGTTTTAGGTTCTAGTCAAACTGGCCTTTTTTTCTTCTTCATGCTATTTCATCTTTTGTGCCCATTCCTTTGAAAAGGCTCTCTCTCTCCGTGCCTGAAATACTCTTCTTCCTCAATCCCTGCTTAGAATTTCCAGCTCTTTTCATGGCTTAGTTAGTGTCATTATCTGACAATTCCTCACCTCTCCCTTCCCAGTTGCCAGTGCATTATCCTTTCTCAAATTAATTTATATTCTTCAAATTTGCTTTTTTAAAAAAATGTTATCTGTTGCCCCCCCCCCCAAATAGAAGGTAAGATCCTCCCCTCAAGCAGGTTCCTCTTTTTTCCCCCTTTATGTGTCCAGTATCTAACTCCATACCTGGCAGAAAGAAAATACTTCATAAATGCTGCTTAGTCTGAATTGGTCATTTTTGCAGAGGAGGCTTAGTTGATGGAAACATAGCTGAGCGCTTAGGACAAAGCATTTATTGACAGAGGCTCCTCCACAGTGTGGAAGAAAGGCATCAGCTTGAGATAACTAGGAACAGCTGACAGGCAGTCTGTATTTTATTCCGGTTTCTGACCCTTCCTAACTTTGTGACATGCGCCTGTTGCCCTACAGCTCTGCCGGTCCCATAGAGCCTATGTTAGATGAGCTCTCAGTCAGTCTAGAAATACCTACTACGGGCCAGGCCCTGTCCTAAGCAATGGGGAACCACGAGAGAGCGCCTTCCCTCGAAGTCCAGGGAAGGAGACAGCATGGAAACAACCGCGGACGAGCGGGCTATAGACAGGAGAAATCGAAGCCAGCACCAGAGAGAAGGCGCCAGAAGTCCGAGGGTAGAGCTCCTGTGGAAGGAGGGGTTTTGTTTGGCCTCGAAGGCAGCCAGGGAAGCTAGAGGGGGAGATGAAGAGGAAGAGTATCCCGGGCGTGAGGGACAGCAAGCGGAAACGCCCATCAGGAAAGGCTCTTCCGAGGAGCGCCAGGAGATGCAGACTTAAGTGCTGGTGGCGGCGGCATTTGGAGTTGTACTTTGCTCTTGGCTTTAATCCTTGGTGACAGATGCTGCATTCTTCGGAGTTCGCATCTCAGGAATTCTTTTTAGTAGAGTTGTCAGTAATAGTGGTGGTGGTGATGATATCTAACATTTATTTAGCACTTTTAATATGTAAAATATGCACATATATGCATCATACAACAATGTGGTATACAACACATGCTTGACATCACACAACACAGCATCTAGCATGTGTGAGAACATGTAGATAACACACATGATGCGACAGAGAAAATGAAGATAACATACATGATATGACAGAGAACAGGTAGATGACATACACGATATGACAGAGAACAGGTAGATAGCATACATGATATGACAGAGAACATGCAGATAACATACATGATATGACAGCGATCACATGTATATCCTATATGTACAGTGTGTGATTTGTACACATATGCATGTGTACCTGTGTTATATAAATGCACACTATATGATCTATTCATATATGCTTTGCACATGTATGCCTATTTTATAATTTACATGTGATATACAGGCATATTGCCCATGTAATATATACACACATAATATAAATAGCAAGAGCCTCACATCATCCCATTTCTCTTTGTGTGTGTATTAACATGAACCTTACAGCTTTGTTGTTGTGAGGATCATTTTACATATGAGATTCATGTTATTATTATTCCACTTTATAGATGAGGACAATAGGGGTATAAGAGAGTTTAGGTGGCTTGCCCAGGACCAAAGTAGCATATTTTTCATCACAAAAATAGATTGCATTGAAGAAACATTCCAGTGTAGCTTCTGGAAGGATGAAATCATTCATCTAGTTAGTACAAAAAGCTTACCTTTAATTCTTTGCTAAAAAAAATTCTTTCATATCTCTTGCCTTTCCACTCTCTCATTCCACCTCCCTACCTTAACCTTAAACTCTTAAAACAAACAACTAAAAAAAATTGTCATTGCTGCTTAGAATTATTATTATTATTATTATTGTTATTTTTAACCCTTACCTTCCATCTTGGAATCAATACTGTGTATTGGCTCCAGGGCATAAGAGCGGTAAGGGCTAGGCAATGGGGGTTAAGTGACTTGCCCAGGGTCACACAACTGGGACGTGTCTGAGGCCAGATTTGAACCCAGGACCTCCCATCTCTAGGCCTGACTCTCAATCTACTGAGCTACCCAGCTGTCCCTTAGGATTATTTTTAAGAAAAAAAAATGCCATTTGCCCATGATACATCCTTACTGTAGCCCCAAATAATTCTTAAAACCTTCCTTTCTTGTCTATTTGAATGCATGTTGTCTTGGCCATAAGTAGGTTGCTTGTCAAAAAGCAACAGCCACTGGTTTTGATAGTGAATCTTGTTACTGTTTGTGGTGCTTTTTAAAATGTATGGATTCATTCGTCTCTGGGTTTACCTTTGCTTTTCTTCTCTTGCTAATTCTTACTTCCTATTCCAGTGATATCAACTGGATATGATGGTAAAGTTCCAAAATAAGTGGTCCTCGTACTTTCTGAGATAAAGAGTTATTCTTAAAGGTGCCACAACAGGCTCAGGGACCTGATGTCAAGTTTTCATAGGTAAAGGTTTACTGCATGAGCTGGAGAAGGGAGTTCTACTATCTAGGCTTCCCTCCCAATAAATGCTGCTGGGGATGTGGCACATAGGGGTCCCTGTGTGGGGGCAGAACTGATGAGGGGATCTCAGAAAAAATCCAGATCTTTTAGTGATCTACTCAAGGCTATGCTCACTTTAAGCTATTATATCCATTAGCAAACTGTAGGCAAATTAAGAAATCAGATCTTTTGTAACGGAATTGAAATGATGTATAAAAGAACCACTTTAGAAAGAAAACGAACACTTATTTTGCTTTAATTCTCCTACTTTAGAATGATTTGTTTGATGCTTTCCTTTTTTGTGCACTGAACTAAAGGAAGAGACTGTGTTTATTTGAATTTAGTGGCAAGTTGTTTTCAACTGCTTCAGAAGGATTAAATGTAATGAAAATTTCTAAGCTCAACTAGATTTTTTAAAAGTTAAAAGTGGACTGTGTACAGCACAAATAACATATTACTTAAAATACCTCCTCCCCTAAAAATAAAGAGAGGAGGAAGTAAAACAAAACCTAAGACTGGCTTCTTTGTGTTTTATCAGGCACTAGACTGGCTTTGCTTTAGGAAACTGGGGATTAGGATTTATCTGTCCTATAAAGGACACACAGCATTTAGATTAGAAGTAATCTGATTCTCTTGAGATACAAATAATAGCTCAAAGGCCATTCAAGTCAGTTAAGTGTCCAGGGATGGTAAACACCATATGATTACTGATTGGTCCAGGGAAGAGTATTAACAGAATGATAACGATGAATTTAATCCAAAGCTCTAAACCATAACAGCTGCAGTTTCCAAATGAGTTCCACTTCAGACTTTAGGACACTTGACATTGCATTTCTTACATTAGAATTAATTACAGTTTCATTCTTAACTCATACAACAAGCCAGGTTATTTGGTTTTCATTTTACCTGATTAGGTACCAGTTTCTTACATCAATTCTGTTTTTAGAATTTCAATAGAGGATTGTGAAATGTTGCCAACAAACCAAAGTATGAACTTTAAAAGCTTTTTTTAAACTCTTTTTTTTGTTCCCACAAAACCTCAAAACCACTCTTTATTAATAATAATAGAGAAACAAATGTCCTCTAGAAGTGTGATTCAGGATGTTTAGAAGCAAGGACACTCTTAATGGTACTTTAGAAATGATGAGGTTTATATACTTAAAATAGTGATTTATAAAATTTCCATTTGTATAATCTTAAAGACGAAGATAGGCCACCATGATTCAGTAGAAAGAACACTAGCTTTGGAGTTAGAAGACCTGAATTCAATTTCATCTGTGACACTATGATTTGCCTTGGTTTCCTTATCTGTAAAAAGAGGAGCTTTTTCCAGCTCTAATTCCATGATCCCTCCCATAGATACAGAGAGAGCACTCTGTACTGTGTGTGGGAATGAAGGAGGGAAAGAAATCTATTGGTTTCAACGAGACCATGTCACAAATATGTACATCTTTGATGGACATACAGAAAAAATTCTCATTAGTCAGATCCTAACTAAATAGCCCACTTTTTTTTAGAGGGCAAGGTGAAAGGAGCCCTGTAAAGATTACCTTGAAGAAATGAACATTCCTTCTTTTCATCTAGAAAGGAGAAACATACAGTGGGATATAGCAACTTAAATGGTAATTCTAGGGTTGTCACAGTAAAGAGAGTTTTAATTTTTGGCACAGTAGATAAAGTGCTGAGTCTTGAATAAGGAAGACCTCCCTGAGCTGAAATCCAGTCTCAGACACTTCAGCTGTGTGACCTTGGGCAAGTTACTTAACCTCTTTCCTCAACAGTAAAATGGGGAAAATATAGCATCTATGTCCCAGGGTTGTTGTGGAGATTCAAAAGAGATAATATTTGTGAACACTTAACATAGTGCCTGGCACAACATAAGTGCTATATCAATGCTAGCTATTTTAAAATTTGTTATTATTATTAATAGTAACAAAAATATTTCTGCTTTCCCCCAGAGAGTAGAATTAGAAATAAATGGTAGAATTATTAGAGAAGCAATTTTATTATCGATTATGAGAAGAGATATCTTAAATGTTGTTTTTGTTGTTCAGTTGTTTCAGGCATGTCTGGCTCTTGTGAGCCCATTTTTCAGTTTTCTTGACAGAGACAATGGAGTGGATTGCATTTCTTTCTCCAACTCTTTTTACAGATGAGGAAGCTGAGGCAGAGTTAAGTGACTTGCCCAGCATCACACAGCTTTTACTAACTGTCTAGAGCCAGATTTGTGTTTGGGAAGATGAATCTTCCTGATTCTAAGCCCAGTGCTCTATCTACTGTATGACTGAACTGTCCTAATAAAGCATAGATAAATCTAAAAATGGAATGGGGTGGCTCAGAAAATAATAGTTTCCCCTACATGAGGTCTTCTAAAAGAAAACGATGACCATCTTCCGGGAAGCAAATCCACATACTATCTTTGTGACCTTGGCCAAGTTATTCATTTTCCTTCTTTTTTGTCATTTGCAAAATGAGGAACTCAGCTTATGTAACCTCAAAAATCCCTTCAACTTGACATTTATGATCTTTTTGGGGATTCTTTGTTGGTACAATTTAATCCAAATGGCCTCTGAGAGTTTATCCTGAAGCAGTGATTCTTTTTGTAAGGGACACTGTATTCTTTGAAGATGGAGATAAACAATTCTTTAAAAGCTCTATAGAGTACTTAGTTTGTCTTTTTATAAATTTACTTAAAAGTAGCACTTAAGCCATTGGAAAATTCTATGAAAAAAAGAGACACAATTAAAACAATGTCTGAGTCAGAAAAATAAGTTATTAAAGTGTGTCCCATTTTTAGCCCTTATTAACTGCTCTTCAGAACATAGTAAGTCCATGCAACATTTTAGGGTTCATGAAGAATGTAGTACTTAGAGGCTATTTAGACTAGCCCAAAACCAATTTCACACATTGATATTTGAACAAATGTGCCAACTGACCTTTGGGTCAATTCCTCAGTTATGTGTCACATACCAAGACATTCTATGTTGATGGACAATGTAAATCCTGAATAAGAAAAGAAGAAGATTATATTATCTACCTAGGTGTCTTATTTTCTATTTTTCATTTGTAATATTCTCTCCTAAAATTCTTTGGGGAAAGAACTGGTCCTTCTGTGTTTGACAAATGGCTCTAAAAAACCTAGCTGTCAAGTTAGGACTATGTAGTTACTATATATATATATATATATATATATATATGTGCATATATGTGTGTATATATGTATAATATATATAACTTAAGGTTTGAATAATCCAGAATCTCCATTTATGGATTCATTTTATTTTTACATAAAAGAATCACTTTCTAGGAATTTTTAAAAATAGAAATATAGCCTGTGATTTATTTTTTAAAGTAATGAAGTTTTTACTTTTTAGAACCATCTATCAGTGTTTTTTGAAGGTGGGAAAATCTCCTCAGTAGGAACCTTACCCCTTCTATCTCTTATTAAATTGACATATCCTAGGCAGCCTAGGTATGGACCAAAATTCGGCAGTGAAATATGGGGTTGACTATGGTGTCTACTTCTCCTTAGTGTAGTAAATAAAAAATTAATCTTGGACACTTTATACTAAATTTATAATTATTTATTAGTAAAAAGAAGGAAAGAAAGAATGAAGGTTACCAGCCTAACTACCCCAAATCTCCAGCCCCAATGAAAAGTCCTTTAGTTCCCAGATTCCTAGTTGGCACGACCCCTGCCAGCCCTGTGCTGTGCTGCTTGCCAGAGATGGCTTACATAGATAAGTGCTGAACTGCTTGCCAGCAGGAGAGCTTCTTCTACAAGCAAAAATGGCAGAAAGCCCCCTCCACTTCACAGCTAGCTTAGAATCATGACTATGTTCCAAGGCAGAAGAGTGGTAAGGGCTAAGCAATGGGGGTTAAGTGACTTGGTCAGGGTCACACAACTAAGAAGTGGCTGAGGCCAGATTCAAACCCATCACTAGATCTGGTTGCCCATCAACTGAGCTACTCAGCTGCCCCATTGGCTGGCTTTTTAAGCTTTGTCTAAACCCTTCTCATAAGATTTTTTAAGTGGCCAGGATTTCACTCCAGTCCTCACAGGTCACATCCCTTGACTTCCGTGGATCAGGAATCTCGCTTGCCATGCTGGCAAATTAAAACACATGACACTATGGTGCCAGCTCAATCTGTTCAGTCTCCCTGGGGTTGGGGGTCTCCTCAATATTTAATTCATGCATTAGTAGCCTCTGAATGACACATACCCTCTTTTACCCGGTGTGGTGTTTCTACAGCCATAGTGCTTGAAACAAATGCTTGGGCTCCCCGTGTGTATGATAATCAGGACTATAACCCCACAAAATGATAAAGAGGTATTTGTTTCCTCATGCTGGGATGCTCAGGCCCCAGATGGAAGCCTCGTCTCAGAAATTAGTTTTATTTTTATATACTCCTATAAATTTTTTCTGGGACCAAACAGCACAATATTCATGTGAAAGATTTTAATGCTATGATGTGAAATATAACAATAGTAATAATTTATAAGAAGATAGTTACAATAAAGGGCATGAATAAGGACAAAAATTAGCCTTTTATTTTTCACCAAAGTACTCTATGAACTTCCTTTTCTATTTTATTTTTATTCAAGGCAAAAACTCAATTTACATTAATCGACTAAGATCTATCAATCCATTTTAATGCCTGAAAAGTATAGGATGACCCACGCTTGAAAACTGATGGCTAAGAGAACATAGAGGCAGATGTTTGTGACAGAAGTTGGTATACAAAAGCCTGATAAAGACAAAAGCTTATTTCCTTCCCCCATTAGGCATTCTAGTAGTAAAAGAGTAAAATTCACAATCTTTATTCTTCATATTGAATAAATCACCACACTCAAGAGCTTTCAACTAAAGCTTTTTCCTGTACACATTTCAGAAATTATATGTAAGGATTCCATTTGATAGAATATTAAACCAACAATTTCTCTGCTCATTAGTGTTGCACTGGCCATTTTATTTAAAAACAAACCCTTGATTTATTGTTATTGTTCTTAGAAATCCTCCTTCAGAACTGAAAGGGTATTCCCCCCTCCCCCAGCATAGGCTTTCCTAAAATGTGTGTTTTCTTGGTTTGATTGTTCTGGACCCCAATGGAAATCTGTGAATTTCAACTACCTCTCTTCACCGTTATATTAATATTAATTGTAAAGCATTGAGGGTTATGGAGACAACAGGATTTAAGAGACCTTTTCCTAGGAGACATCTGCCTAGAGCATTTCATAAATCATAGTCTGGGGAAACTACCGGCAAAGAAGTCCTGGGAATAGAGGCTTCATTGGGAATATGTCAGAGAAGAGGAGAAGGTTGGATGTTTCCCACACCCTTGTGCAGTACCTTAGCTAAAAAATTTAGATTACAAATGATTTTTAAATTGCATCTCATTTTCTATTCCTATTGCTTTTCTCCCTGTGAAGAGTCTGTAGAAACTCATGTGAAACATTCTCACCTAAATCTGAAACTACTTAAGAGGTTTATTTTATTTTCTTTTTTACTTCTCATGTGAATTTCAAACCAAAAGGTAGGAAATGTAAAAAATAGATGCATTTTGATATGGAGGTTATTCCCTTCCCCTCCCTACTTCCCGGCACTCTCTAAGTATCTCTAAATTATTTAAAAGAACAATTTAGGTAGCTTATTTTGCAAGGTTCACTTTTGTATATTTTGTCTTATAGTGTGTTGTTTTGTTTACAAATGATTGTCTTTCTGGCAACTCTAGTATCTACCATGCCATTTAGATAGTAGGAGCTGAGGCACTACTTGTGGAAATGAGTTGTGAAGGGGAGGTGATGGCAGTAAAGTCCAAAACAAGTTATATTCCTTGCATTAAGTTTTTCTGCTCACAGATTGCATTTAGAGACAAAGATTATTGAATCATAGCTCTTGAGAAGTAAGTGCCTTCAAAAGCTAACTGGCCCAATATTATCATTTTTTTTTTGGTTAGGAAATTGAGGCTTAAGAAAACTATATCATTTGCCCAAGGTCATATAAGTAATAAACATCAAAAGAAGGATTTGAACTCAAGTCCTCAGACTCCAAATCCAGGATCCTTTCTACTATGCCTTTAGTACAGGGCTTTTGTGGAGAAAGGGAGACAGCTTTCTTGTATGGAGATCTATAGTTTTCTCTATTTGGACAAAGTGAATGAGTACCATGAAAAAGGACACATGTCTTCATCTGTTTAAAGCAACTTACAAATATCAAGAGTTTTTTTTAATTAAAAGGAAGGGAAAACCGGAAAATAAGCCAACAACAAAATAATAAACTCAACATAGAAAGTCACTTTGGTGACAGGGAAAACCAAAACAGAAACTCAGAAGAAGACACAAGTCAAAGAAAAAAGATATATAACTGTTTTGGAGAGCAATCTGGAGCCAGGTTCAAAGGTCCATAAAACTGTATATACTCTTTGACCCAGCAATACTACTACTAGATCTATATCCCAAAGAGAGCAAAGACGGGGAAAATGGATATCCCTGTTAAAAAATATTTCTAGCAGCTCTTTTTGTGTTGGCAAAAAACTGGAAACTGAAGGGATGTCCATCAGCTGGGGAATGGCTAAACTAGTTGTGGTGTATGCTCATAAGGGAATACGAATATTCCATAAGAAATGACAAGATCACAAAAAAAAACCCTGGAACTTCTTATATGAAATGATGTGGAGTGAAGTGAGCAGAACCAGCGGTATAATGTACACAGCAACAACAATAATGCATGATGATCACCTATAAATGACAACTGTTAAAGGCAAGGATCCAGGACAACTTCAAGCTTGAGACTGATGATGAAAAAAGATATCTACCACCATAGAAGGAATAGATGGAGTACAAATGAAGATTGAAACATACCATTCTTTACTTTATTTCCTCCCCAGATTTTTCTCCAGTGTAAATGTTGTACCTTGTTTTGCAACATAAAATCAAAATATGAATTATATGATAGGAAATATACAACTTACATATTATCTGCTTCCTTACGGAGGGTGGAGGGGCTGAAGAAGAGACAGAATACAGACTGAAAAATGTCAGAAAATAGAAATTAAAAGAAGTATTGATATGTAATCTGGAAAAAAAATTAAAGAAAGATAGGAGAGAGTGGCAGCTAGGTGGCTCAGTGGATTAAGAGCCAGGCCTAGAAATGAGAGGTCCTGGGTTCAAATATGACCTCAGGGACTTCCGGTCAAGATGGCAGCTTAGAGAAAGCTAAAGTTCAGAGCTCCAGAAACCCTTCCTTACTGATCTCAAACTGAATGTTCCTAGGGCACTGAAATTCAAAACAAACAACAGAATAGACCCCAGGAACACTCCTTCTGGACCTGGATCAAAAGGTATGGCCCCCCAAAAGTCAGAACCCGAGATCACTAGGATCTAAGGGGTAGGCAAAAGGAAGGTCCCAAGACCGATCCCCCCCAACCCAGAGCGCTGAATCCGAGGCAGCAGCAGGAACCTCAGGGCAGGCAAAAGGGCCTCGGGAGCCCGCTATCCTGAAGGCCACATCATGAAAACAACCTGACCCAGTAATGGGGGCACCCAGACAGCAGGGAAACAGAGAGAGACAAGAGGAACCTGTAGCCCACTGACCAGATCCTTCCATCTGAGTCTCACCGAAGGTCCCTGCCTCAGGGCATACTCAGTCTGAGGTTAATCCTATCACCAGCCCTTGGAGCTCCAGGAAGCCGTGGCCCCTCCCCCTCAGAGTGTAGGCTCCTCTGGCCAGCAAAGGCATTGAAATACATCTGAGAGTGTCAAGCCAGGTGCAGAGCATAGAAGTAAGGCAACAGAGAAGCATCAGGAGGGAACTGAGGAGGGTAGTAACACTGAAACACCAGCAATTCCAGGCTTCCTGGGGCTAAAGCCACTGAACACCAGACAGATAACAGAAGAGCCAGCCCCCCTCACTCAGATAGAGATGGAAAACAGCACAGAAGCAAAAAAGCCTCAAAACAACAAGAAAAACAAGAAGGGGGCAAATTTGGACACATTTTATGGAGCAAAATTACAAAATACAGAGAAGATAGACGAGGAAACACAAGCAAATGTGCCAAAACTTCCAAAGGAAATGGAAACTCTCCACAAACTTTTGAAGAATTTGAATTGTATAGGATCAAAAAGATGGAAGCCTTCTGGCAGGAAAAGTGGGAATTAATGCAAAAGAATTTCACGCAACTACAAAACCGGTTTGACCAAACTGAAAAGGAAAACCAGGCTTTAAAGGTCAGAATTAGGCAACTTGAAGACAACCAGCAAGTAAAAGAGCAAGAATCAATAAAGCAAAGCCAAAAGATCAAGAAATTAGAAGAGAACATAAAATATCTCACTGACAAGGTGACAGACTTGGAAAATAGAGGAAGAAGAGATAATTTAAGAATAATTGGACTACCAGAAAATCCAGAAATAAACAGCAAACTCGACATCGTAATACAAGATATAATCAAAGAAAATTGCTCAGAGATTCTAGAACAACGGGGCAATACAGCCACTGAAAGAGCTCACAGAACACCCTCTACATTTAATCCCCAAAATAGAACTCCTAGGAATGTAATTGCCAAATTCCAAAGCTTTCAAGCAAAAGAAAAAAATCCTACAAGAAGCCAGAAAAAGACAATTTAGATATAAAGGAATGCCAATCAGGGTCACACAAGACCTTGCAAGTTCCACTCTGAATGATCGTAAGGCATGGAACATGATTTTCAGAAAGGCAAGAGAGCTGGGTCTTCAACCAAGAATCAGCTATCCAGCAAAACTGACTATATACTTCCAAGGGAAAGTATGGGCATTCAACAAAAGAGAAGATTTCCAACTTTTTGCAAAGAAAAGACCAGAGCTCTGTGGAAAGTTCGATATCGAAAAAACAAAGAGCATGGAATACCTGAAAAGGTAAATATGATGGAAAGGGAAAAGGAGAAAATTGTTATCTTTTCATTTATTCAAACTCTCTTCTATAAGGACTACAGTTATATCAATCTATATATATTAATATATGGAAAATGTAATGTGTAAATAGAGGGAAAAGAAAAATCAAATAGAATAACCTTTCTCACACAAAGATTCACATGGGAAGGGGAGGGGAAGAAAACTCCTATAAGAAGGAGAGGAAGAGAGTTTTTACTTAAACCTTACTCTCAGGGAAATCAACTCTGAGAGGGAAAAACATCCAGATCCATTGGGATCTTGAATTCCATCTTATCCAACAAGGGTAGGGATAAGGGAAAACCAAGGGGGGAGGGGTAGAGGGAAAACAAAAGGGGAGGGAAGGAGAAGGGGGAGGGGGAGGGAACAAAAAGGGAGGGGCTAGAAAGGGAAACCTATCAAGGGAGGGGACAAGGGGGACTGATTTAAAGTAAATCACTGGATTAAAAGGTTAGAGCTAAAGAAGAAAGTTAGAATTAGGGAAGGATATCAAAATGCCAGAGAATTCACAAGTCACAATCATAACTTTGAATGTGAATGGGATGAACTCACCCATAAAACGTAGACGAATCGCAGAATGGGTTAGAATCCAAAACCCTACCATATGTTGTCTTCAAGAAACACACATGAGGTGGGTAGACACCCACAAGGTCAGAATTAAAGGATGGAGTAAGACCTTCTGGGCCTCAACTGATAGAAAGAAGGCAGGAGTTGCAATCATGATATCTGATAAAGCCAAAGCAAAAATAGACCTGATTAAAAGGGATAGGGAAGGTAATTATATTTTGTTAAAAGAGACTTTAGATAATGAGGAAATATCACTAATCAACATATATGCACCAAATAATATAGCACCCAAATTTCTAATGGAGAAACTAGGAGAATTGAAGGAAGAAATAGACAGTAAAACCATATTAGTGGGAGATTTGAACCAATCATTATCAAATTTAGATAAATCAAATCAAAAAATAAATAAGAAAGAGGTAAAAGAAGTGAATGAAATCTTAGAAAAATTAGAGTTAATAGACATATGGAGAAAAACAAATAGGGACAAAATGGAATACACCTTCTTCTCAGCACCACATGGCACATTCACAAACATTGACCATACACTAGGTCACAGAAACATGGCATACAAATGCAGAAAAGCAGAAATAATAAATGCAGCCTTTTCAGATCACAAGGCAATAAAAATAATGATCAGTAACGGTACGTGGAAAACCAAATCTAAAACCATTTGGAAATTAAACAATATGATACTCCAAAATCGTTTGTAAGAGAAGAAATCACAGAAACAATTAATAATTTCATCAAGGAAAATGACAAAGGCGAGCAATCCTTTCAAACCTTTTGGGATGCAGCCAAAGCAGTAATCATAGGTAAATTCATATCCCTGAGTGCATATATTAACAAACTAGGGAGAGCAGAAATCAATTGGAAATGCAAATAAAAAACTCGAAAGTGATCAAATTAAAAACTCCCAGCAGAAAACCAAACTAGAAATCCTAAAAATTAAGGGAGAAATTAATAAAATAGAAAGTGATAGAACTATTGATTTAATAAATAAGACTAGAAGCTGGTACTTTGAAAAAACAAACAAAATAGACAAAGTACTGGTCAATCTAATTAAAAGAAGGAAAGAAGAAAAGCAAATTAACAGCACCAAAGATGAAAAGGGGGACATCACCTCCAATGAAGAGGAAATTAAGGCAATCATTAAAAATTATTTTGCCCAATTATATGGCAATAAATACAGCAATCTAGGTGATATGGATGAATATATACAAAAATACAAACTGCCTAGACTAACAGAAGAAGAAATAGAATTCTTAAATAATCCCATATCAGAAAATGAAATCCAACAGGCCATCAAAGAACTCCCTAAGAAAAAATCCCCAGGGCCCGACGGATTCACAAGTGAATTCTATCAAACATTCAGAGAACAGTTAATCCCAATACTATACAAACTATTTGACATAATAAGCAAAGAGGGAATTCTACCAAACTCCTTTTATGACACAAACATGGTACTTATCCCCAAACCAGGCAGATCAAAAACAGAGAAAAAAAATTATAGTCTAATCTCCCTAATGAATATAGATGCAAAAATCTTAAATAGGATATTAGCAAAAAGACTCCAGCAAGTGATCAGAAGGGTCATCCACCATGATCAAGTAGGATTTATGCCAGGGATGCAGGGCTGATTCAATATTAGGAAAACCATCCACATAATTGGCCATATCAACAAGCAAAACAACAAAAATCACATGATTATTTCAATAGACACAGAAAAAGCCTTTGATAAAATACAACATCCATTCCTATTGAAAACACTAGAAAGCATAGGAATAGGAGGGTCGTTCCTAAAAATAATAAACAGTATATATCTAAAACCATCAGCCAATATCATCTGCAATGGGGATAAACTAAATGCATTCTCAATAAGATCAGGAGTGAAACAAGGATGCCCATTATCACCTCCACTATTTGACATCGTACTAGAAACACTAGCAGTAGCAATTAGAGAAGAAAAAGAAATTGAAGGCATCAAAATAGAAAAGGAGGAAACTAAGCTACCGCTCTTTGCAAATGACATGATGGTCTACTTAAAGAATTCTAGAGATTCAACCAAAACAACTTTAGCAAAGTTGCAGAATACAAAATAAACCCACATATGTCATCAGCATTTCTATATATCTCCAACATAGTTCCGCAGCAAAAACTAGAAAGAGAAATCCCATTCAAAATCACCTTAGACAAAATAAAATACCTAGGAATCTATCTCCCGAAACAAACACAGGAACTATATGAACACAACTACAAAACACTCTCCACACAACGAAAACTAGACTTGAGCAATTGGAAAAACATTAACTGCTCATGGGTAGGACGAGCCAATATAGTAAAAATGACCATCCTATCCAAACTTATCTATCTATTTAGTGCCATACCCATAGAACTTCCAAAAAATTTCTTTACTGATTTAGAAAAAACCATAACAAAGTTCATTTAGAATAACAAAGGATCAAGGATATCCAGGGAAATAATGAAAAAAATATACAAAGGAAGGGGGCCTCGCAGTCCCAGATCTCAAACTATATTACAAAGCAGCAGTCATCAAAACAATTTGGTACTGGCTAAGAGACAGAAAGGAGGATCAGTGGAATAGACTTGGGGCAAGTGACCTAGCAAGACAATATATGATAAACCCAAAGATCCCAGCTTTGGGGACAAAAATCCACTATTCGATAAAAACTGCTGGGAAAACTGGAAGACAGTGTGGGAGAGATTAGGATTAGATCAACACCTCACACCCTACACCAAGATAAATTCAAAATGGGTGACTGACATGAACATAAAGAAGGAAACTATAAGTAAATTAGGTAAATAGAATAGTATACATGTCAGACCTTTGGGAAGGGAAAGACTTTAAAAGCAAGCAAGACATAGAAAGAGTCACAAAATGTAAAATAAATAATTTTGACTACATCAAATTAAAAAGCTTTTGTACAAACAAAACCAATATAACTAAAATCTGAAGGAAAGCAACAAATTGGGAAACAATCTTCATAAAAACCTCTGACAAAGGTTTAATTACTCAAATTTACAAAGAGCTAAATCAATTGTACAAAAAATCAAGCCATTCTCCAATTGATAAATGGGCAAGGGACATGAACAGGCATTTCTCAGCCAAAGAAATCAAAACTGTTAATAAGCATATGAAAAAGTGCTCTAAATCTCTTATAATCAGAGAGATGCAAATCAATACAACTCTGAGGTATCACCTCACACCTAGCAGATTGGCTAACATGACAGCTATGGAAAGTAATGAATGCTGGAGGGGATGTGGCAAAATAGGGACATTAATTCATTGCTGGTGGAGTTGTGAACTGATCCAACCATTCTGGAGAGCAATTTGGAACTAAGGGCAATAAAAGACTGTCTGCCCTTTGATCCAGCCATAGCACTGCTGGGTTTGTACCCCAAAGAGATAATAAGGAAAAAGACTTGTACAAGAATATTCATAGCTGCGCTTTTTGTGGTGGCCAAAAATTGGAAAATGAGGGGATGCCCATCAATTGGGGAATGGCTGAAGAAATTGTGGTATATGTTGGTGATGGAATGCTATTGTGCTAAAAGGAATAATGAAGTGGAGGAATTCCATGGAGACTGGAACAACCTCCAGCAAGTGATGCAGAGTGAGAGGAGCAGAACCAGGAAAACATTGTACACAGAGACTGATACACTGTGGTACAATCGAAGGTAATGGACTCCTCCACTAGGGACAATGCAATGTCTCTGAACAATCTGCAAGGATCTAAAAAACACTATCCACAAGCAGAGGATAAACTGTGGGAGTAAAAATACCGAGGAAAAGCAACTGCTTGACTACAGGGGCTGAGAGAAAATGACTGAGGAGAGACTCTAAATGAACACTCTAGTGCAAATACCAACATCATGGAAATGGGTTTGAACCAAGAACACATGTGAAACCCAGTGGAATTGTGAACCGGCTATGGGAGAAGTGGGGGGGGGGAGGAAAAGATAATGATCATTGTTTCCAATGAATAATGTTTGTAAATAACCAAATAAAATAATGTTTAAAAAGTAAAAAAAAATATGACCTCAGATACTTCCTAGCTGTGTGACCCTGACCAAGTCACTTATCCCCCATTGCTGAGCCCTTAGAGCCTAATATTGGTTCTAAGACAGAAGGTAAGGGTTGAGAGAGAGAGAGAGAGAGAGAGAGAGAGAGAGAGAGAGAGAGAAGCCATGATGGTGAAGAAGGTGTAAAGATCCTCTTTATTTTTACCAAATTATCCTAAAAAATAACTATGATGCTTCAAAATATATTCTGGAGGAGCATAACCCACAAAAAGATGAAATGAAATAATTTTTCAGCCCAGAACAACTTAGAAGGCTGGCACAAGAGATCTAGTGCACTGGGATGGAAGAGGAGAGCAAAGCAGCACCCAGAGATTGGTCCCATGGTGACAACTGGCCTTGAGCACAGCTGAATCAGCAGCAAAAGCTTCCAGAGCTGCAGACAGTAAGGAGGGATTGGACAACTACTCAGGTGATGATTACAGGAATCCCTTTACTGTCTCTGTGTGCAGGACTCCTGTTTCATTGGTCATACATGGGGTTAGGTCACAGGCTCAGGGTGAGCAGGAGCACTAGTACATATAAGTGCTTATGGCCACAGGGGAGCAGGGTACCCTGGTCACAATTCCAAGGCCGAAAAGTGTGGTATTACACACCTGAGCACAGACTGGAAGAACATTAACATTTTTTTACATCCTTCTACCTTGGAAAAAATGGAAAATTTAGAGATCTCCAGAGCTAGCTCTGAAGGTTAGTACCTACAGGTACAAAGTCCAAAATTAACAGTATTTTTTAAATTTAAAAGACATGAAAAAAGCAGGAAAATAATCAAACAACAGAATAAGAAATTCAACATAGAAAGTTTTGGTGAAAGGGAAGAACAAATCACAAACTCAGAAGGAAACAAAGTCAATATCGCTGCATTCAAAGCCGCCAAGAAAAATCTGAATTTCTCTCAAGCCCAAAAAAATTCATGGAGAAGTTCAACAAGGACTTTAAAAATCAAATAAGAGAGAGAGGAGAAAGATTAGAAAAGAGAATGAGAGTGATATGATACAGAAATATCATGAAAAAAAGAGGCAACAGCTTGGTAAAGGAGACACAAAAATGTTGAAGAAATTAATAATTTAAAAACCAGAATAGTGGCCAATATGACAGTAAAGGAAAATAATAAATGTTGGAGGGGATGCGGCAAACTTGGGACACTAGTGCATTGCTGGTAGAGTAGTGAATTGATCCAACCATTCTGGAAGGCAATTTGGAATTATGCCCAAAGGTCTGTAAAAGATTGAATGCCCTTTAATCCAGCTATGCCACTATTAGGTTTGTACCCCAAAAAAGATAATAAAAAATTTGTATAAAACTATAGCTGCACTCTGGAAAAAAACAACAGGAAAATTAGGGGGTGTCCATTGTTGGGGAATAGCTGAACAGATTGTGATATATGATGGTGATGGAATACTGTGCAGTAAGGAATGATAATCTGGAGGATTTCTATATGAACTGGGAGAACTTGCGATGAACTGATGCAGAGTTAAATGAACAAAATCAAGAGAATATTTTACACAGAAAGTGGAACATTGTGGAACTATCCAATGGAATGGACTTTACTTCCAGTAGCAATGCAATAATCCAGGACACTCCTAAAGTACTTATGAGAAAGAATGCTATCCATATTGAGAGAAAGAACTATAGGAGTAGAAATACAAAATAAAAACATATGACTTATCACTTATCATTTGCATATCTGGGTATATGATTTGAAGTTTTGGTTTTAAAAGATTGCTTGATAGAAAAAAATGAATTATATGGAAATAGATATCAAGTGATAACATATATAAAACCCAGTGGAATTGCTTGTCAGCTCTGAGAGGGAAGGAGGGAAGAGAAGAGGGAAAGAAAACAAATCATGTAAACATGGAAAAATAGTAAAAAAATAAATAGATGGATAAAAGATAGATGCTAGGTTCATGCGCTAACGGGGGGGGGGGGGGGAAACCCAGAAAATGCTAATTGGTAAAAGAGACACAGAAATCCAATGAAGAGGAGTGCTTTAAAAACCAATTTTTGCCAAATGGAAAAAGATACATAAAAATGCACTGAAGAAAAAAACTTCTTGAAAGACAGAATTTGACTTTTGTTAAAAGAGATACAAAAATTCACCAAGGGAAAGAACTCTTCACAAAGTTGAATTGGCCAAATAGAAAAGAAGGTATGAAAACTCACTCAAGAAAATCATGTCTTAAAAATTAAAATCGAGCAAAGTAAAAGTGATTGATTCCATGAGACATCAAGAAATGAACAAAATCAAAAGAAGAAAAAAAGAAGAAAATGTGAAACACTTAATTGGAAAAAACAACTGACATGGAAAATAAATCCAGCAGAGATAATCTAAAAATTATTGAATTAAAACTATAATAATAAAAAAAGTTTAGACATCATCTTTCAGGAAATTATCTAGGAAAACTGCCTTGTATTCTATAACCAATGGACAAAATAGAAATTAGAACAACTTCCTAATTGCCTCCTGAATGATATCTCCAAAGGAAAATTCCCAGAAATTTTATAGTCAAATTTACAAACTCCTATGTCAAGAAAAAATATTACAAGCAGCCAACAAAAAATTCAAATATTGTAGATCCACCGAAAGAATGACACAAAATTTAGCAGCTTCTACAAAGGACCTGGAATATGATATTTGAGAGTGTAAAGAAGATAGGCCTTCATCCAACAAACACTTACCCAACAAAACTAAACATAATCCTTCAGGGGAAAAATGGGTATTCAATGAAATAAAGAATTTTCAAACATTCCTGATGAAAAGATCAGAATTGAATGGAAAATTTGATTCTCAAATATAAGCCTCAAGAGAAGCATAAAAATGTAAACAGGAAAGAGAAATTAAAAGACATTCAGTAAGGTTAAACTGAAAACATCCTTCCATAGGGAAATGATTCTAGTAATTCCTGAGAACTTATCATTACTAGAATAGTTAGAAGGAGTATGCATAGACAAAGGACAAAGGGTATGATTTGACTATAATGGGAAGATATAAAAAAATTAAGTTAAAGCACGAGAAAAAAGAATGCACTGGGAGGATGGGGAAGGGAAAGATAGTATGGGGTAAATTACTTCACATAAAAGAGCCATGAAAGAGTGTTCACAGTGGAGGGGAAGATGAGGGAGGCTAGAAGAAGAGAATGTAAACCATACTCTCATTGGAATTGACTGAATGAGGGAAGAACATATAAAATCAATTGATATAGAAATCTCTTCCATGAAGGAAAATTGGAAGGTAAGGGGATAAGGGAAAGAGGGACTGATGGAAAAGAGGGAAAATTGGGAGAGGTAGAGATCAGAGACATAACAGGGAATAATAAGATGAAGAGTAATCATAATGGCAAACAAATCTCTTTAATAAAGGCCACATTTCTTAACCATTTAGAAAAATGAGTTGAATGTATAAGAATACAAGTCATTTCCCAGCTGATAAATGGTCAAAGGAGATGAACAAGCAGTTCTCAAAATAATTAAAGTTCTGTATCATCATGCAAAAAAATCACTATTGATTCTAAATGTCTATTTTAAATCACTATTAATTAGAGAAATGCAAGTTAGAACAATTCTAACACTACTCCACACCTACCAGATTGGCTTGACAGAAAAGGAAAATGACAAAACTTGGAGGTGATGTGGAAAAATTGAGACACTAATGCACTGTTGGAGAAGTTGTGAATTGATTCAACCATTCTGGAGAGCAATTAGGACCGATGCCTAAGGGGCTATAAAACATTATTTACCCTTTGACCATGCAATGCCATTACTAAGTCTGTATCCCAAAGAGACAAAAAACAAAAAGGGGAAGGTCCAATATGTATAGAAATATTTAAATCAGCTTTTTTTGTGGGGTCAAAGAACTGGAAAGTGAGGAGAAATCTATAAATTGGGGGAATGTCTGAATAAGTTATAGTATATGTTTGTAATGAAAAACTTTTGTGCATTAAGAGAGGATGAGCAGAAGGAGCTTAGAAAAACCTGGAAAGACTTCATCAAACTGAAGCAGAGTGAAATGAACAGAAACAAAATATTGCATATAGTGGCAGCAATACTATGCTATGAAGAACTGAGTGATTTAACAATTCTTAGCAATACAGTGATCCGAAACAATTTTAAGAGATTGATGATTTAAAATGCTCTTTGCTTCCATAGAAGGAATTGACTCTGAACCCAGACCAAAACAAACCTTTTTCACTTTATTTCTTATTTTTTTGTTCCAATTTCTTTCCACAAAAGGATTAATATGAAAAAAAAGTTTTACATGATAACACATGTAAAATCTATTTGAGATTGCTTGCCATTTTGGGAAGTAGAAAGAATTCAAGGCAAAATACTTTTTTAAATGTTGGAAACCATTTTTACATGTAATTGGGGGAAATTAAATTTAAAAAAGGGATAATTGTTACTATTAATGTTTATATGTCATATCTCCTAACCAAGTAACTAACCCCTTTCTTTCTTGGATAATAACAAAGGAGGAGGAATTTTAGAATACCTGGTACTAGTTTTTCATGGTATAGGTAAATAGGAATGGAGAAAGGAAGACATATTATTATTATTATTATTATTATTATTATTATTATTATTATTATTTTGCTTAGGGGTGGCCTCCAATTTAATTTGTCATTACATAATTTATTTCATATGCATACATCTATAATATAACAATGTCAAACATCTCATGGGTGAGTGACAAGAACAAACATTATACTCTTATATACCCAAAATATGAATTTTCCTAAAGTGCTAAATGAATGCTTTTTTCTATAAAATGTTCTAGGAAACCAGAAACCTGGTTAATGAAGGATATTTTGCACATCTTTTGTGCTCAAGAGAGTCACCCACTGATGATCGATTAGTTCAAATTCATATGCATTTATTAAGCACCTGTTGTGCTAGCTTTAGGGAAATAATGCTGCTCCTCAACTCACCTTAAAATTCATTAAGGATTTAAGAAAGGGACACGAATTAGTATGACACTAGATAGAACAATAAGAGCTTAGGGAAGAGACTTTGACAATACAGTGAATTTTGAGAGGGGAGGAATAATATTCAGCCAAGAGGATAAGGGAAACTTCATGAAGAAGGTGGTATAAGAGTGGTATATATTTGCCCTTGACAAAAGAAAAGAAAGATTTCAATTGACGGGGATATGAAAGGAATGGTTTCCATGAGTGGGAGAAGAAAAAGAACATGTTTGAATGGTTTTATCAATGTAAATGACATTAGAAAAGATGCATTATAACTTTGCTGCTGTAGGCAGCACTGGGGATTTCCTTCTGAACCTTCCTCTATATTTTGTCTCCTCCTTTAGGATGTGAGTTCTTTGATAAGAGGGAGTGTTTTGCTTTTTTTTAATTTGTAATCCCCCCTCTCCCCTACCCTCCAGAGTTTAGCACATAGTATAAAATGCCTTTTTATTATTATGTTTCATCCAACCATTCAAAGAGGAACAAGAAGAGGATAGGAAAACATCAAGAGACATTTAGAAAAGGTCCAGCCTGTTCAAAGGTGTGAAGGGACAGTAGGTTGGTGCCATTTTGTGTCAGGCCTTATCTGCTGGAATAAGGAACTTGGATTTTATCCTCTAGTCAGGAAGAGAGTCATTGAAAGTCTTTAAATAAGGTAGTGATAGGCTCTGCAAAGAGATCAATTAGGAGAGGGGAGGCCATGGGAGCTTGACATGGGGTAAGGGGTGCCAGTCTAAGTACAGATAACAGGAGAGTTTTAGACAGGTACTATTGACGCTATTCAGAAGTCAGCAAGCATTTATTAAATACATACTCTCTGTCAGAAAGTGTGCTAAGCCCTGTGGGATGCAAAGAAAGATAAAATAACAAGTCCCTGTTCTTAAGGAGCTCACAGTATAATAGAGGAGACACGATAGCAAATATATGCAAATATATATATATATAAGTATATAGATATAGATATAGATATGGTAAATTTAAGCTAATCAACAGAGGGAAGGCAGTAGCATTAAAGGGGATGGGGAAAGGCTTTTTTTAGTAGGTGAGATTTTAACTGGAATGTGAAGGTGACAGATGAAAAGAGAGGACATTCCAGGCATGAGGGACAATTGGAACAAATCACTTAATCTCCATGACCTCTATTTCCTCTTATGTAAAATGGAGTGAATTTTGACTACATCAAATTAAAAAGGTTTTGTATAAACAAAACCAATGTAACTAAAATCAGAAGGGAAATAAACTGGGAAACAATCTTCATAACAAAAACCTTTGACAAAGGTTTAATTACTCAAATTTATAAAGAGCTAAATCAATTGTACAAAAAATCAAGCCATTCTCCAATTGATAAATGGGCAGGGGACATGAATGGGCAATTTTCAGTCAAAGAAATCAAAACCATTAATAAGCACATGAAGAAGTGTTCTAAATATCTTATAATCAGAGAGATGCAAATCAAAACAAGTCTGAGGTATCACCTCACACCTAGCAGATTGGCTAACATGACAGCTATGCAAAGTAATGAATGCTAGAGGGGATGTGGCAAAGTTGGGATATTAATGCATTGCTGGTAAAGTTGTGAATTGATCCAACCATTCTGGAGTGCAATTTGGAACTATGCCCAAAGGGCGATAAAAGACTGTCTGCCCTGTGATCCAGCAATACCACTACTACCAGGTTTGTATCCCAAAGAGATTTTTAAAATGGGAAAGGATCTGTTTGAACAAAAATATTCATAGGTGTTCTCTTTGGGGTGGCAAAAAATTGGAAAATGAGGGGATGCCCTTCAGTTGGGGAATGGCTGAACAAATTGTGGTATATGTTGGTGATGGAATACTATTGTGCTAAAAGGAATAATAAGATGGAGGAATTCCATGGAGACTGGAACAACCTCCAGGAAGTGATGCAGAGCGAGAGGAGCAGAACCAGGAGAACATTGTACACAGAGACTGATACACTGTGGTACAATAGAATGTAATGGACTTCTCCATTAGTGGCAATGAAGTGATCATGAACAACCCAGAGGGATTTACAAGAAAGAACACTATCCACATTCAGAGGAAATCTCTGGGAGTAAAAACGCCAAAGAAAAACAACTGCTTGATGACATGGGTCGAGGGGATGTGATTGGGGATGGAGACTCTAAATGAACATCCTAGTGCAAACACCAACAACATGGAAATAGGATCTGATCAAGGACACATGTTAAACCCAGTGGAATTGCATGTCAACTATGGGAGGGGTTGGGGGAGGTGAGGGAGGAATAGAATATGATTTTTGTAACCAAGGAATAATGTTTGAAATTGACCAAATAAAAAATAGTATTAAAAAATGAAGGGAGTGGAGTAGATGAAGTCAAAAGTCTTTTAAAGCTCCAAATCCTACTCTGCAATAAAAAAGTTCTCTTTCCTGTTCTATGGACAAAGAAGTTGTAGACATAAAGAATTCTCTTTGTTCTGGAGGGAAATCAAGCCTGAAATAATATTTTGTGTAATATTAGAGGTTCTATCAATTAAAATATAAAGTAATGATTATGGTTTTATATAGTATTTATCTTTTAAAAATTGAAGCATTTCTAGAAGGGACCATGATAATAGGTTTGTTCGTATTTAGGTATGCATATTTGTGTATGTGTATCAGATTCAATAAGCTGTTCAGGTTCTTAATTGTGATTTATATTGAGAAGTTATTATTTAACTATAACTTAAAATAGTGTTATTGAATCAAGAAACATTTTAATCATTTGCAAAATTTTCATAGTTTTTAAGTAAAGCCATATTTTTTAATTAAAATAGGTGATTTAAGATACTCTGTTTATCTTGTTCTTTAAATATAGAAGAGAAGTTAAAATAGACCTTTATTTCAAGGAGGACTGTGGTGTCATTAAAAACACTACACAATTAAAAAAATGTGAACCAGTCTGGTACCCTTCTCTTATTCAGTTCTGGGTCTGTTTCATTATATATCCAATGTAGAGGTGATGAAGGACTGGCTTTCCAGCTATCTTTCCAACTATATATCATAGAATATATAGCAAGTATTTTTTCATCTGATTGGTTTTTCCTGTGTAGATAGTAATACTGAATTGTTGAGTGGTTTTGGATCTCATTGAGTGGACATTGAAATGTTCTGGAGCTTTATGCAATAAACATAACATCAGAACTGAAAAATCATGACATAACACAAACTAAGGATAGAGGTCACTCATAGATTAATGAAGAGTTGCACAGTTACCAAGGAAAGACTGTAGAATATTAGCAAGATATCAGGAGATAATATTAACAAATATTAGGAGTAGTATAAGTGTTATGTAGGAATAAAAATAAATACATACTCCTAGTATTGAAAAATATATAGGAATTTTAATAATAAAATTAAAAGAGAGAGAAAGGGAAAAAAGGTTCATTCAGTCAAGTGAGCAGAGCAAAAGAGCCAGAGATTCACACCTGCAGCACTTTACCAAAATCACAAGCTCCAAAAAAATAGCTTTGCAGCATAGGCCAAATTTATCTCCTAAGCTTCTTTACGTAAAATGAGGATGTAACTTAAAAGGATGCTGGGAATGTAGCTCAGGTGTGGCAAATTTTCCACCTGCACAGTTATCATCAAAGGTGAGTGGCAATAAAAGTAGATAAGCTAAGCACAACAGTAGCAAGAATGGTGGAAAACCAACTGATGAACCATTGGTATTCATGAATTTTTAAAAGCAATAGCATAAAAGCTGGGATTCATGAACTTAGTTTTTAAGATATATATTTTCTACTTGAATTTAAACATAATTGGTTTCCTTTGAAATTCTATATATTTTTTCATGCATTTAAAAAGCATTATTTTGAGAAGGATGTTCACCAAAATGTTAAATGAATATAGATCCCCAAAAGTTAAGAACATCTAATCTAGAGGTAGGTGGCTAATATTTTGGGTGGACCCCCTATCTACAATTTATGTGAAGAAATGACCACTATATAGGATGAGAGGTTCAGAAGGACTACAAAGCATGTTTCTGTAGGAAGTATCCTGATAAATGGTATTGCTGACACATCAAAGCATGGAAGCAAAGGTATGTTATTATATTTTGATAACATTTCCATGCTATATTATTAAATTATTAACATCTACCAAGTCAAGTGCCTACTCTTCTATCTAATTTTTTTATGATCTATACTCTATATAGAGAAGGTATCATTGATGTGAAAATATTTGAAGGGAACAGGTGGGTTTTCTTAAGTGATATTTTGTAATAGACTATATCTTTACCATTGCACAGCTGATGGAAATATATAGATAATACAAACTCCCTCTTGTGTGTTATATGTTAAAAATGATTTGATTTGGTAGCATAAAACTATCTGTTAAAGGGATTTTCTTAATCTCTCCCTCTGTCTCCTTAAGAGGCAAGAGAGCAGGGTTTCTAAGTAGATCAGAACTGACAGGAGTCAGTGAACCAGAGCTGAAGATTCCATTACCAGGGAGATCAGGAGAGGGAAAAGGAAGCATCGATGACAGGGGCTTTTGCTTCTGGATCTCAAGAAAGTAGAAGGTCTGTCTCTGAGGCAAGGGCTACTGGCAGTTGGCTACTGTCAGTTGGGTTATAGAAAACGGCTGTCTGATTATTTAGGGAGTTGGGCAGTTAATGAATCAGTTATAGATAGAGTAGGTTAGAGTATGCTTGGCATTTGCCAGGCAAGAAGAAACTGTCCTCAGAAGACAATTAGAGGTAGGTTATTAGAAATTTTATTAGGAATTTTAAGTATAGTTGTAGGATACAAGAATAATAATCTCTTTCCTCTTTTCTATTTTCTATCTGTACTTCTTTCAGAATTAAACTAAGTGTTTTTATTCAACTGCTTTCCTCACTTTGTCAAACTCCTACTTTTAACCCTTACATATCTTTGTTATTTTCTTCTAACAAGCTGTCTTCCATGCCTATGTCAAAATTACATAAGATTCCATGAAAGATAGAATGAAAGCAATAACCTAAGTTTGATTCTTCCTTCATTAAAATATAATGAGTCATGAAATAGGTAGACCTGCTCACCAAAGATATACAAACAGTCATGGGGGAGATCAGTCATAGTCAGCATTGAAAGAGGAATTTCTTAGGATGAAGGTATCTTCTAGGTGTTCCCATTTGCAAATGAAATTGCTTTGATTATGTAAAGTCCCCAAATGTTACAGAGGCTCAATATATCAGATCATAATTCTAGAGCAAATTAGCTATCTTTGGAGAAAAAAAGTGGATGAAAAATGTCTATTGCACAGATTGTAATATGTGATTGGTTGGAAAATCTATGGAGTTCAATAATCTCTCTCTCTCTCTCTCTCTCTCTCTCTTTCTATATATATATACATATATATACATATATATATATTTAAGACAATAAAACAATAAGTTGGGCACCAAATTGAAAGGAATAAGAACAGGCTGAATTGTTTTTAAGAACTGGCAATTTTCTTTTAACTAATCCTAAACTCTTCCTTAAGCAAAGGTTTATCTTTTTAATGTGAGGAGTATTCCAGTGTTGCTGTATCTTTGTAAATTATGAAACACTACAGTCACTAAAGCCTTGTAGTTAAGGATAACCTAGAGGGCAATGGAGAGGTATATGGTGGTCATGAGCCAACTATAATGCAATATCAACATAGAGCAACAAAGGATCAACAGAGCAACAAAGGAGAGGGAGAATAATGTTATCCAAGAAATGTGTGATCAGAAAGGGAAATGGTTTAAACATGTTCCAAGAGTATGGAAAAACAAATGGATACTTCACATGCTCAATTAGTATTCTCTTGATATCAAAAGAGTTCTAGGATGGTTCTTAGCATTGAGGGGTGAATTCCCTGTTTTATATCTCACCAAGAATTGCACAGGATGGGTCTCACATTATTAGGTTGTCGTGATCTTCATCTTGGGAGCAAATACTCTCATAGATGAGATCACGAATCTTTTGGGATACACAATGAAATCACTAAAATGTAAGCTGGTTGAAAGATTTAGAGATTATTCTTTATATGAAAGGGCTTTTGAATTACTTGAGCCAAAGTTTTTAAAGCCTTTTACCTTCTTTATTCTTCGTAGAAAACTTCTCCAACCCTCAACTCAAAAACTTTTGTCTAGATCCAGGCTGCAAATTTACACTAGTCTGATCTTTGACAATCAAAAGTAGATGAATCAGAAATCCTGATTCTAGAGTACATTTTGAGAGAGAGATTGATAATTCAGTTAATGGTTCCTATTGAAAATAGTTAAAGGAAAGGAACTGTAGGAGCTAATTCCTTTTGCATATGTGAAATTTAAGGGTAGAGAGATGATTACATCAATAAGTAAGAAAGAGTACCTTACTCTTGCAAATAACTATAGAATCTCTTTGGCCAGATGCAAGATATGAGAAAAATAATGCTCTGGAAAAGTCAGGAACATTTGACCCTACATTTTATGCTGTTGATAAATGGGAAATATTCTATATTAATCTGTGTTAAAAGTGGACTTTTGTAAATTTTGTTTCTTTGACTAATTTAATTGGAAACCATTGAACAATTTTGTATAATTTAATAATTATAGAAAAACAATGGAAAGATGAATTGTTGACTCACTTTTCACTTAATCTTGGAATCTCTCTTAATGTTCACATAATTGTGTTCTTTGGTGAATGTGCAGATATAGCTATTTTTATGCTGCTCAATTCTGTTGAAAATGTCCATTGTTCCTTGCAGTATAAGATTCATTTTTGTACTTAAAGGATTAAAATGCACCATCTGGGACATGTCGTATGCTCATATTTCTTCAAAAGAATCTTCAAATGATCTTCTGGGACTTTGTTACTAATGAAGAAGAAAAAAGGATAGAAGCAACAATTGCATGAATTACACTTGGTTTATTGTTGCATTTCATGTAAAACTTGAAAGGAGAGAAAAAGGCTATTAATATATAATCCATTATATATTGTTTATAATTATATACATATATGTAATTGAATAACAATTGGGGCATTTATAATATATTTGAAGATCATATGCATTTAGTGTATATGAAAGCATTTCATGTGTTATATTTCTGGCAGTCTTGTTTCTTAAATTACCTATTTGGAAAATTTCTATTGTCATTTGTCCCTTTTCAATTTTGTCTTACTCTTTTTGATCCCATTGGAGATTTTCTTGGCAAAGGTATTAGAGTAGTTCTTAATTTCCTTCATGAGCACATTTTATTACAGATGAGGAAACTGAGGCAAACAGGGTTAAGTGTCTTGCCCAGTGTCACACAGCAAATAATTGTTTGAGGCCATATTTGAACTCAGGAAGAGGAGTCCTATTGATTCTTGCCCTGGCACTTTATCTCCTGCTCCACTTAATTGCCCTAGGAAATTTTTTAGCAAAAGGTTGTCCTTTAAATATCAATTTTCTAATTTTAGATTATAATATTTCAGAATGTAATACACAGATTACCTGAGAAATCACTGGAAAGATATGAAGACAGACTGAAGATAGTTGTTGGGCAGGGGTTGGTAGTAGGTGAGGAAGAGTATAGAGAACTTGTTTTTTAGACAAATGTATATTTTAGAATAAAAGCCTCACTTCATGTAAACTGAATATGTAATCATGCTTAAACATTCTACTTTTGAGATCAGTATACAAAATTATCTTCTGGGTAACCAAAGTAGTTGCATATTAGCTCAAATTCTAATTTTTTTGATGTCTTAGAGTACCAGACTATTTCATTTATGTGGCATCTTTGGGCAATGAGATTTTCCACATAAATGAATTTTCCAGATTGTTGAAACACTACCCCTTGAACTAAAAATCTTTTTATTTTAACTGATTTTGATGTAAATATTTTTAAAATATACTACCCATGTCCCTCCCTTCTTGTAAGAATATATTTCAGTGCATTAAGGAATAGTGCTTTTGTTTCTTGGATTGTTCCCTCCTTTGATGCAGATCACAGGAACTTTGCAGATGTTCTTTGGAAATTGCTATGGCTGAAAAGTCCATCATTACATGGCCAACTTGTAGCGAGTTCCTCTAAAGTCTCTCTGAGTCTCTGATTAGAAGCAGAGTCCACTGTAAGATTGATCTTCAAACTCTATCCATTGTGGTAGGACATGTTGGCATTATTTTGGAATAGCCTTGAGAACCCAAAATAATCTGTGTGGTGTGATAAGACATTGGAATAGGATGGAAGCGGATTATCTTGAAAATATATTATATCCTTGACTTGCTTAATTGGAGTCATTATTATGAACATCAATGTTTGTGTCAGTTAAAAACCAGGCACTGTAATACAGCACTACTTCCAAAGGCTATTGAGATCTCTATAGTTCTTTGCCCTTATGCTAAGCAGATCAAGACTGTTGCAATTTTTAAAAGTTTCTGTCATTATTTTTACAATGATTTTTTCATACTCTGGGTTGGTGCCTGTTTCTGCTAGCCCACTATTTCAAGTAAACTATCATCATTTTTTTACTTTGTTCTGTTTTCCTCAGACATTTTATCAGTAAGAGCACCTACCATCTTGCCAATTGGACCAGTTACATCTGGAGGTTCTCATTTCTAATATGTCTCCCCTGGGTCTCTACTGTTCTGACTAGTGACTGCCTCACCTGGTCTGAGGTTTCAGGCAGGCTTTTGCCATGCTTCACTCCTTACTTACTCTCTGGTGTTATATTTATAGGGAAAGATGGGTGGTTATGAAGAACAGTTGATACGGAAGGTTTGTAGCAGAGAATGGAAGAGTTGAAGGGAAAGAGGGAATCTGGCTGCCGGTGAGGCAAAGGGGGTGTCCAAGAAATGAGCCACTTATGATAGCCTGCAGGGATGTCTTCTTTATGGATTGATGCTGAAGATGCCCCAGAGCAGGTAAACACGGACCCTCCTGAGGGACAAGCCTTTCCCAGACTTTGGTCGCCCAACAGGGGTCTGATAAGGACTGTTTGTAGTTGAATGACTGAACTGAGTTTCAGTTCCCTGTGTGCCCCCTGAAAATATAGTCCACTTATCTGACTGCAATATTCAAATAAGATCAATTTTAATAACCAGTTCAGATTGGAGGGGTCTCAGGGAAAAGGGAAGAGGGATTCCCTAGATAAGGTTGGAGTCTTTCTCAGCTATGGAGCTGAGGCCAGGCCTCAGGCTGGTGGAGAGTTTCTCTTATTCCTCTCTATGCTATATCCGTACTAGTTTTCTTCATTTCAAAATCTTATCAGTAGACAGCAAGCAACAAGAACAGTTCTGACTTTCAGAACTGGTTGGGCCTGTCTTTTCGGGCTGAAGAAAGTAGAGGCACTCCTATCCAGTGACTGGGAAGAAAAACCTCCTCCCACTTCCCCCACCAGGAAGGAAGTGCTCATCACAAGACCAGCTGCCACTCCCAGTTGCCCCTTCCCCCACCAATGGTCAGTCTGTCCATTTCTTCTCTCTCTAATATTCCCACTGTTGCTTGTTCCAACACAGTGGCAGAAAGTCCAGAACTTGTTTTAGTTTCCTTTCCACACTGGCTATCTTCTCCACAACTTCAGCATCCTCCTTGCTGTCCCTTCCTCAGTTCTGGAACCGTGATCAAATCAACTATTCCATAATTCTTGAAGGGGATTTATCAGTCTTCTTTTCTATGATCCCATTCAGCTTCCTTATTCCTTCCTGGCCAGCATTCTTTTAAGTGGTTTGTTCTCCCATTATTAGAAAATAAGCTTCTCAGAACAGCTAGGTGGTTCAGAGGATAAATAGCCAGGCCTGGAGAGGGGAGGTCCTGGATTCAGATCTACAAACTTTCTAGTTGTGTGACGGCAAGTCACTTAACTCCACCTAGCCCTTACTGCTCTTCTGCCTTGGAACTGTTACTTAATGCTGATCCTAAGATACAGGGTAAGGATTTAAAACAAAAAGAAAATAAGTTTCCTGCATAATTTGCACCAATGCTCAAAAAGGCTATAAAACTGTATATCTTTTGACCCCAGAAGACTACTAGCAGATCTGTATCCTAAGCAATCAAAGGAAAAAGAAAAGGTTCTAGGTGCACAAAATATTTATAGAGCTCTTTTTGTGGTGACAAAGAATTGGAAACTGAGGGAATACTCCTCAGTTGGGGAATGGCTGAACCAAGTTGTAGTATATTGACATGATAGAATACAAATGTGCTCTAAGAAATGAAGAAGGGGATGGTTTCAGGAAAACCTGGAAAGGCATATTAACTGATACCAAGTGAAGCAAGCAGAACCAGGAGAACATTGCATAAAGTGACAGCTATATTGTAATGATAATCAACTGTGAAAGACTTACTCTGATCGATGATACATGATAATTCCAAAGGGCTTATACTGAAAAATGCTCTTTGCCTCCAGAGAGAACTGATGAATGTAGACTGAAGCATATTTTTTTTCCTTTTCTTTTTGCAACATGGCAAATATGTAAATATGTCTTGCATGACTTCACATGTATAATGATTATCATATTGCTTGCTTTCTCAGTGGTTGGGAGAGTGACTAGAGGAAGAAAACTTGAAACTGAGCATTTTTTTTTAATTTTAAAAAAATGTTCCTTGAAGGCAAAAACTGTCTTTCCTTTTTAAATTTTATTCTTACTGCTTAGTACAAAGTAAGTAGAGCTTGAAATAGAGTAAGGATTTAAATTCTTATGCATTCATTTACTCTTTTTACTTTCTGACTTCCATCTGTCACTTCTGGTTCTTTTCAGTCAATAAGAAATTATTAAATGTTTCATATGTGCCAGGACCTGTGCTAAATGCTGAAAATACAATGATAAAAATGACACCCCCCCCCAGGGAGCTTGTAATCTAATAGAAGAAGATAGTACACAAAAGGAATCTGAAAAGAGGGAAAGTTAAGGTGGGTTGGGTGGAATCCAAAGGGGTGCAACCAGGCAAGAAAGGAAGAATATCATTAAAGTGCTGACCACTAGCTGTGTGTCTTCTGCTTCCTTTTTGTTATTCCAATTAGCACATTGCTTATAATAAAATATTAGTCTTGTCTAAAAACCATTTTCTCTGAATATCTCCCGTTCCTGCAATGCTCATTCTCCTCATCTCTGCCATTTGGCTTTCTTGCTTCTTTCAAATCTTAGCATCCCACCTTCTTTAGGAAGCCTTTCATTTAATTATTGTGAACTTAGGATCAATTTTAATCTTCTGTTGATTATTTCTTATTTATCCTACATATGCCTTGTTTATGTAATTGTTGCATATTGTCTTCCCCATTAGATTGGGGGCTCCTTGAGGGCAGGGACTATCTTGCCTTTCTTTGTAATTGCCTTAGCACAGTCCTTAACACATAGCAGGTGCTTGATAAGTATTATTGATGGATTAATTTAAATAGCCTTGGCACACTGCCTACAGGGATTTCTCATGAATAACTTGTTGCCTTTTTGGCAACTGTCTTGATGCTCAGAGGGTTTTAAAAACTCTTTATTGATATGCCTGGACAAGCAACATCTAAATAAATGAAATGTTACTACAGTGGTACATAGTTACACACTTGTATATGTTTGGAATAGATCAATGGGCTTGCCCTGAAGCAAAAGAGTCTGATCTGGGGTAAAGGCATTTTTCTGCAATCAAGAGACTTGTAAGATATAAGGTACTCTCACTTATTCTCCTTTTGCCATGATCACTCAGAACTCAGAATAGGAATAAAGGGGAAAAGAAAGAAAACTAGCATGCATTGACTGATATGTGCTGGACATTGTGGTACTCTACAGATATCTCATTTGATTCTCATAACAACCCTGGGAGCGAGGCACTGTTTTCATCTCCATATTATAATTGAGGAAACTGAGGCAGAGAGGTTAAGTGAATTGTCTAGCTCATGCAGATAAGTGAGTGAGGTTAGATTTTAATTCAGATTTTTTTTTTATTACAGGCCCAGTTTCTATCCCCTGTACCACCCAGATACATTTAGTTGTAGATCAAGATAATTGTATTTCACATATTCTATCTGACACAATATGGACAATTGTTATGGGTTCATGTGGTAATAAATTAGTAAATACAATCTTTGATGAAAAGTAAATTCCTTGTGTTCCCTTGACTCTGAGTTTTATGCATATTATTGAAATTTTATTACTTTTATAACAGAATTTTATCAGAGATGTCAACTAATTCTCATAGTTCTCTTAATTTGAGTTGTGATGATTTTATTCCTGCAAAAGCTTTTAAATATTACATAAATATTGTCAATTTAGTCTTATTTCATCTCTTATTTTTGGCTACAAATTCTTCTGCCAACCAGAGTTGAAAAAGTAATAACTTCCTATTCTTTAACGCGAATGGCAGGGGTTCTTATCCTGGAATCTATGAACTTGGACCTAAATATATATGTGTCCATATACTTTATATACAAATATACACTATATATAATAAGTATGTGTATATATATATATAATTTGATAAATATGTTTCAATGTAATTGGCTTCTTCTGTAATTATATGTTAGACATTTAAAAACATTATTCTAAGAATATTGACTAAAGCAGAATGCTAAAGAGATCTATGACATACAAAAAGGTCAAAACCACTTATTTTATGGTGGTAACTTTTCTATAATTGGCTCATTTATCCATTTTGCATTCATTGTAACATCTAGTAAGTAGCTGATCTAAACCAATTTCCCACCAAAATGCAGTCTAGTTTACTAAGTTCTTGTCAATAAAGTATCTCTTCTCTAGTACTTTATTTCTTAGATTCATTAAACACTAGATTTTGAAGTATATGTACTAAGTCTTGCCTACTTAGTCTATTGCTTTTGTTTTATCCAGTACCAGATAGTTTTGCTAATTGCTGTTTAGTCAACTAGCATTTTAACCCTTAGTAAGTGCCAGGCGCTGCTTACCAATTGGCGATCCCAAGAAATGCAAGACAATCCCTTCCCTCAAGAACCTCAGTCTAAATGATGAGATAACATGTACCACAATGTACAAACAATATATATAAAGGAAAACTTGAAGGTAATCTCACAAGGAAGGCACTAAGGTGAAGGAGAACTGGGAAAGACTTTTTGCAGAAGGTGGGACTTGAAAGATCCCACAAAGCTAGGAGATGGAGATAAGGAGGAAAGGAAGGTCGGGGGCACAGCCAGTGAAAATGTCTGGAATTTGGGTGTGGAGCTTCTCATGTGAGGAGAAGTAAATAGTGTAGCATCAATGGATTGCAAATTTGTGGGAGTATTAAGAAGACCTCTATAGAAGAAAGGGGCCAGGTAATGAAGTGTTAAAAGTCAGAGGGTTTTATATGTGATTCTGGAAGTAATGGGGAATTTATTAAGGGTGAGGGTGGGGTTGTCTGTCTTATGGTTACATCTGAGCTGTAAGAAGATCATTTTGGCAGCTGAGTGGAGGACAAATTAGAGTGAGGAAAACTTGAAGCAGGAGACTAGCAGGCTATTATAGTCCAAGGGTGAGATGATTACAGGCTCGACCAAGATGGTTGCAGTGTCAGAGGAGAGAAAGAGGCATATGCGAAAGACAATATGAAGGTTGAAACGACTTGGAAACTGATTGGATTTGGAGAATGAGAGCCTGAGGAATTAAAGATGATTCCTAGGCTGAATGACGAGAAGAATGGTGGAACTTTTGATGATAATGGAGAAGTCAGGAAAAGGGAAGGGTTTTGGGGAAAAGATAATGAGCTCAGTTTTGGACATGTTCAATTTAAAGATATCTAGGGGGCATCCATTTTGAGGTGTGTAATGGGCTTTTAAAAATGAAAAGCTGGAAGTAGGAGATAAGTAAGGACTAAATAAATACATAGTTGAATCATTTGCATGAGGTATAATTAAAACCATGGGAGTTGATGATGTTGGCAAGATGGAAAAGAGAAGGTCCAGACCCTGGAGGACCACCTTGGTTAGCATATTAGCTTTGTAATACAGGTTGAGATCTGAAGAGACCAAGACTCTCCTTTTTTTTTTTTTATTTGTTTGCCTAGTCCCTGTTGATATGTTCAAATTTTTGTTCTTCCATGTGTATGCTGTCCTATTTTATCTGCAGAAATACAGTATTTTCTTCACAAAAGGGTTGTTGGAACACTAAATCTGTAAAGTAATTTGATTACTATCATCATTTTTACCGTGTTGACATGCCCCAATCATGAATATTGACTATCTCTCTGCTTATTTAGATCTTTTGAATTTTCTGTAAAAATTGCTTTGTGATTATCTTCATTGTAAATTCTCTCTCTGTGTGTGGAGGGGGAAGGTCAATTCCCAAATATTTAATAATTATTTTTCCTTGCTATTTTAAAAAGAATTCATTTTCCTATTTCTTCCTGGTTTTGTTAGTAATGTGTGGACATGCTGAGGATTTTTGTGGATTCACTTTCCATCCCACTACTTTATTAAAGCAGTTGTTTCAACTTTTTAAAATCCTGTAACATGTAAGGAAACATTTCATAATTTGCAAGGACATTTTTGCTTTTTCTTTGTTCTTTTGATTTCTTTTTTTCTTGTATTTTTGTAAACTAATTTTTTCTTGTATTTCATAGATTAAATCATAATGTTTATTTAACCACAGTCTTACTGGGGAAACACATACAATGTGCTAGATCCTGGGGATTGTGAGGGGAATAAAAGGAACCAATTACTGTTTTCAAGGAGTATACATTTCTTCCAGGGAAATAGCATATATAATATATACATATAGAATAAATATAAAATAAATGTGAGATAGTTAGAGATACAGGATACTAACAACTGTCCTGAATTAGGGAAAGGAGTGGTTTAAAAAATTGGTGTATTGCTTAAACTGATATTTGAAGAAAACCAGGACCAACTAGGTGACATAGGGGTTAGAATGCTGGACCTGGAGTCAGGGAAGGCTCATCTTGCTGCATTGAAATCTGACCTCAGATACTTACCAGCTGTAAGACCCTGAGCAAGCCACTAAACTCCATTTCCATAGTTTCCTCATCTTCAAATGAACTGGAGAAGGAAATAATTTCTAGTATCTTTGCCAAGAAACTCCAAAATGGGATCATGATCTCTTCCACATGAAATATTTCTAGTGCATTTTATTTTATTTTTCACCAATTGTATATAAAAGTTTCCAACATTTTTCAAAGAATATTGAGTCTCAAGTTCTCTCCCTCCCTCCCCAGCTCCTCATTGAGATGGCAAGGAATCTCATATAGATTTTACATGTACAATTATGAAAAACTTTTCCCCATATTAGATTTTTTTGTGGAAAGAAACTCAAATAGAAAAAAAATTTTAAAAAGAAAGTAAAAAAGGTTTGCTTTGCTCTGGATTCAGATTCTCATTTTTTTTTCAGAAAGCAGATGGCAGTTTTTATTCTAAGTCCTTTGGATTACTGTATTGTTGAGAATAGCTGCTATGCACAGTTGTTCATTGTATGGTATTCCTGCCACTATGTACAATTTTCTCGTGGTTCTGCTTATTTCATTCTGCTTCAGTTTTTGTAAGGCTTTCCATGTTTTTCTGAGCTCCTCCTGATTGCCATTTCTTACAGCACAATAGTATTTCATTAGAATTATATACTGTAACATACTCAGCCATTCTCCAATTGATGAGTATCCTTTTGCTTTCCAAATCTTTGCCCGCACAAAAAAAACTGCTTTAAATATTTTTATACATATAGGTCCTTCTCCTTTGTGTTTTTTTTTAACTCTTTGGGATACAATTGTAGTAATGGTATTGCTAGGTCAAAGGGTATGTACCATTTAATAGCCCTTTAGATATAGGTCCAAATTGTTCTTGAGTGATTGAATCAGTTCACAATTCCCCGAACAGTATATTTATGACTCAACTTTCTCATATCCTTTCCAAGTTTTGTCAATTTCCTTTTTTTGTCATATTTGATAGGTGTGGGATAGTGCCTCAGAATTGTTCTATTTTGTCTTTCTTTAAATAATAGAGATTTAGAGCATATTTTTCATGACTGTAGAGAGCTTTAATTACTTCATCTGAGAATTGCTGGTTCATATCATTTGACCATTTGTTAGTTGCAGAGTGAATTGTATTCCTGTATCTTTGACTTATTAAATGTCTTTTCTCTTTCCTGTTTACCTTTTTATGCTTTTCTTTAGTCATATGTGAGAGTCAAATTTTCCATTTAACTTTGATTTTTCCATCATGAATGTTTGAAAGTCCTTTATTTCATTGAATACCTAGTCTTTCCACTGAAGGATTATGCTCACTTTTTCTGGGTAAGTGATTCTGGGTTGAAGTTTTAAATCCTTTGCCCTTTAGAATATCAGATTCCAGTTCCTCCAACCCTTTCATGTAGGAACTGCTAAATCTTGTGTTATTCTGACTGTGGATTCACAATATTTGAATTGTTTTTTTTTGACTGCTTACGATATTTTCTCTTTGACCTAGGAGTTTGGAAATTTGATTATAATATTTCTGTGACTTAAACTTTGAGGATCTCTTTTTAGGAAGTGATTGGCAAATTTTTTCTATTTCTTTTTTATCCTCTAGTTCTAGAATATCAAGGCAGTTTTCCTGGACAATTTTTTGAAAAGTAATGCCTAAGCTCTATTTAAAATCATGGCTTTAATCCAATAATTCTTACATTATCTCTGCTGGATTGATTTTTTAGATCAGTTGTTTTTTCAGTGAGATATTTCATATTTTCTTCTTTTTTTCCTTCTTTTGACTTTGATTGTTTCTTGATGTCTTATGAAGCTTCCACTTTGCCCAATTCTAATTTTTAAGTCATAATTTTCTTGATGGAACTTTCATACTTTATTTTCCATTTGGCCAATTCAACTTTGTAAAGGGTTCTTTTCCTTTGGTGAATTTGTATTCCTCTTTTCATATGGGGCCAATTCTGTATTTCAAGAATTTTTCTCTTGAGCACATTGTTGTATATCTTTTTCCATTTGGCCAATTATGATTTTAAAGAGTTCCTCTTTCCATTGGATTTTTGTGCCTCTTTTACCAATTGATCTATTATGTTTTTTTAATTATTAATTTCTTCAGGTTTTTTCTGTGACTCCTTTACTGAGCTGTTGACTCATTTTTTTTATTATTTTCCTATGTCACTCTCATTTCCTTTCCCAATTTTTTGACTCTCTTATTTTTTAAATCTTTTTGAGCTCTTCTATGAATTCTTTTTCACTAGAAAGCAATTCATATTTTTTCTTGGAAGTCTTGGATGCCGTAGAATTAACTTTCTTGTCTTCATCTGAGTTTGTGTTTTGGTCTTTCCTATAACCAAAATAACTTTCTATGTCAAATTTTCTCAATTTATTGTTTTCTTATTTTCCTGCTTTTTTATTTTTGTTTAAAATTTTTAAAACTGTTAAAAGTTAGGCTCTGTAATGAAGAGAACACTGTTCTAAGCTTAAAATTCTTTCTTTAGCTGTCTTCAGAACTCACTCTGGGAATCTGCTTTCAGTTCTTCCAAAGTGGTAGGATATAAGGAGAGAAGTGTTTAATATTCTTCCAGTCTGTGCTCTGCCATGTGAGTAACCTCAAGCACATTCTTCTTCCTTGGAGCTGTGACGAAAGCTTCAGTACTAGTGTCTTCTAGTATTTCCCTTCACCCTGTGATCCTGCCCTTGTACTATGACCTGGCTTTCTTTATGGGCAATGAGAAAAAAGTCTTGCACCTAGAGCCAGCAAAGAGACCCCTGTAGTCTCCTTCTGAGCATCTGTCCAATCCCCCTTTATAGTCTGGGATTGAGAGTTACTGGAAGATTTTGCTATTCTTCCCCCCTATGAAATAATTTCTGAAAAAATTTTACTTCTACCTAGTGGTTTCTCTTCTTATTCTTGATATATTAATTTTGTGTTTGCATGATGTTTTAATTTTATATAATTGAAATTGTCTCTAATATAATTATTTTTACATTTTTGCTAGAGTGAATAATTAGAGTTTAAAAATTTGACCAGATATTAATACATTTTAATTTTCTCTTCTCCAAATCATTTAGGCTTTTTACTGAATACATATGTTGACATTTTAATGCATTTTGTTTGATATTATATATTAAATAAAAATTAAGCAATGTTATCTCTTTAACTTTTTATACAGAACTAGAATACTACTAAATGCTTTTAACTTTCATCAAAGGAATTAATAACCAGATAATTCTTCATTGTGTAAATATGTTTTAAAAATTATAAGGGAACTTTATCCCTCCCCCTTTTCAAATCTATATACTTCATCCAGAAGAAAGGACAGATAGGACATGCCAGCTATTCACATGAGGTATCACTGACCCACCATTTTTTTTCCTATAGCTGATTTGGTGCTTTTGTGAGCAATCTTTTTTCCCTATTCCTCTGTGTATATAGAAGTATTTTTTTTTACTACATTTAATTTAATTTAATTCTTACTCTCAATTTATGTTGTTCAAACATCATCAGACATGAACACTTCTCCTCTCTGAGCCTTGGTTTCCTCATTTAAAAATGAAGAAGTTGGACTAAAAGATCTATAAGATTTAGGATTCCTTTAAGTTATTTGAATTTATGTTTGCAGATATTGGAAAGAAAAAATAAATTAGAAGTGAAAAAACCAAACCATCTCATACTTAAATTTTAATTAGTATATTATTTTGGCTATGACAAAGACCAACAAAATGGAAACTCCATTTTGTTTTAAATTTGCATATTATGATCCTGAAATTAAAGTCATTTATATTAATTATACCTTACAAGTTTAGTTTTGAAAGGACCATTCAGTTCACATCCCTGATCAGTTCACACAGAGAAGTGCAACAATCAAAATAATTTTTTTCCTATATTCTCTAAACTTTTTCTCATCTCTCCTTGCTTTCAGTGAATATATCCACTACAATTTGACTATTGAATATAATGGTAAGAGCAGGGATGAAAAAATATGCTCTCTTCATAATTCAGCAGAAGAGCCTACATTCCCTAGGCACCCTTAAAATGCTTTATTTTGAAGAATTCCTCAGTCCCTTCTATTCTTTTTTTCTAAAGTAAAAGTTTGCACCATAAATAAATTCGTGTTTTTAGAACCATGAAGAAGTTTGTTTGTATTCTCCCCAAAAGAAAATGGAAATGAAAATAGCTGAATGGAGTGAACACACTAGTATTCAATTTACTCTATTCTAAACACCAGCCCACTTCTGGTTGACCTTTCAGGAAAGCATTCAGACATGTACTTAGTCAGATCATAGGATTAGGGATGATAGGTTCAGATGAATTTCTATAGTCATATTGTGCTATTAAAAGAGGAAGAGGTAAAGATGTTTAATAAACTCTGTACCCTTGTCTTTCACTATCTTTTATGAACCTTCTGCACTTCAAATATGCTTGGGTTAATACCCTTGGGATTATCTAGTAAAACACCTAGAAACAAACCCACTAAATCAAGGCAGAATAGAAAGAAAAAAGTTGTATTTAATTAGTATTATTAGCCACTTGGACTATAGGGAAAATTCTCTATGAAATAACATCAATAAAAATATGATTACTACTAATACCTTATAGCGAAGTGGCCATATTGTATAATAAAAATAATAACCACTATTACTATTATGGAGTTTGTATGTATTTACTATTTTATTATGTATATTTATTATTTATTATTGTGTGTATTTATTTAAAATTTACAAAGGATTTTATAGGCATTATCTCATTGTAGCCTCACTAAAATCCCACATGATACTACAGGTATAAAATAGGAAGAGAAAGAAGAAGAGGCTAAGAGGTAAGGCATTGGGGGAAAGAAGGAGGATGAGGAAGAGGAAAGAAGCGTATGGCTCATATTCATCATATATAGCTTTAAAGTTCAAAAAGTGCTTTACAAACCTCACATTTTATTTTCACAACTCTGAAAAGTAAGTGCTATCATTATTCACATTTCACAGATGAGCCAATGGTTGTTAAATTACTTGCCCAGGATAAAAAAGGTAGTAACTGTTTGAAGCTGGATGTGATTTTGGGTCTTCTTGATATCATACCCAATGCTCTATCCACTGTAGAAGCAAGAGAGAATCATTGAAATGTTTTGAACAGTAGAAAAGACAAGATCAGACCTGCCTTAATTTAACAGCTCTTTGGAGATTTGAAACTGGTGGGAATGAAAGCAGGGAGGCTATTGGAATTGTCTAGATGTCCCTACAGGAGGGTAGTGGTGGTAAAGCATGAAAGAAGAAAGGAACAGATGAATGATGGGAGTGATGTTGTAGTTGTATAGTGGGAAAGACAACTGATTACAAATGGAGGACAAAGTCAAGGAATCATCGTCTTCCTCACAGAGCCCATCTTAAGTAGGCACTCAAATATTTACTCATCTGTAGATCTTTACATTGAGCCATGGAAGAGTGAAAGAGCACTGGATCTGGTGAAGGAAGACCTAGGTTAGAATCTTAGCTCTATTTCCTAATTATATGAACTTGGTCAATTTATACAACCTCTCTGGTCCTCGGTCTCTTTCATCTATAAGACTAGGGAGTTGGATTATTGTGTGCTCCATCCTCCTGTTAACCTCTAAATTGGTACAGCAGGAGGTCATTTGGCATGACCAATAGGTTCTAAGATCATTCACGGTAAGATGAAAATTGTGCAGCTTAGTGAATGCTATTATTTAATAAATACTTTGTATACAGACACAGCTAGGTACTTTACGGCTTTTCTTAGGCTTATCAAAGCTACCAGCATTACTACTCTTGTACTTTGGGACCATTATTAATAACTAAATAGCATTAATGAAACAAAGAGAAGCACTGCTCTGATACGGACGTGATTTATTACAAGCAACAACTCCCAACAAAAACTGTTGAGGGAGCAAATGCAAGAATTGAAAACGAACACTTCCCAAAGTAAGAATGAGTGTGATTAGATGAATGGCTGTGAGACTTTATGCTGCCCGGGAAAATGATGCAGCTTTAGCGTGTAATTAAAATGTTTTATTTTATGTATTTTTATGTCTTTTTATTTCTAATTGCAAATACCTGAATTCATGTGTGGTGAGTTCGTGAAAAATAAGGTCCTACTGTATATCTAAATATACTTACCTAATTAATTCAGCACTGGTGTGCGGTGTGTATAAAAGAATCTCCCTTCTCAAGGACTACTTAGTGATTGTTCAAGTCCGTTTCATTTCTCAAGTCCTGCAAATGTTCTCTTCTCTCCACTTATTTACTCAAGCATCTTGTTATTATTGCTGTTATTTTTTTTTAAACTCTTACTTTCTGTCTTGGAATAAAAACTGTGCATTGGTTCCAAGGCAGAGAGTGGTAAGGGCAAGGCGATGGGGGTTAAGTGACTTGCCCAGGGTCACATAGCTGGGATTTGTCTGAGGCCAGATTTCAACCTAGGACCTCCCATCTCTGGCTCTCAATCCACTGAACTACCCAGCTGCCCCTATTTTTGCTGTTATTAACAGAAACCTTGTAGATTTGGCAGTCAATGAGAAAACTTAATAGGGGAGCTGAGACAGAGAACATTTCCCACAGAAAGGAACCCTACTGAAGGCCAGCTGATTCGCACTCCAATCTTTGCAAAACATTAGCTTCATTTTCAAGTTCTTATTGACGTTATTTTAGTCATGATGAATAATTTTCACATTTTTACCTGACTGAATCAATTCGTGTGTTGTCTTTTTATCTTTCTCTAAATTCCTATACTTATTTCTTTTAGCATAATATAGTGAGTTGCAGAGCAGCTAAATGGCATAGTCAATAAATAGAGTGTCAGGCCTGGATTCAACTCTGAAATTTGGCTTCAGACATTTACAAGTTCTTTGACCCTTAGCAAGTCACTTAATTCTCTTCACCTCAGTTCTTCCTCTAAAACGAACTAGAGAAGGAAATGGCAAACCACTCTGGCATACTTACAAAGAAAACCCCAAATGGGGAACACAAAGAGTTAGACACAACTGAGCAACAGAAGTGAGTTACATTCATATTCTTTTTCTTCATTTTACCAGTTTTTTTAAAACAAAGGAAAACTCATTTTGACTGTCAAACCTTTTAGGTGTCAGTTTATAGCAATGAAAAAATGTTTGAGTAAATCGTTGTAGACAAGAGAGCATCTGGAGGAGTTGAAAAATGAAACAGTCTTGAACTATCACTAAGTGAAGGCAGTTCTGTGTGATTTAATTTGTACTAAAGAATCATCAACAGATCATTAGGGAGGCAAAAAACATACGGAGAGTTGTTCAAGATTGTCTCCATAGTCCCGGCTGTTGCTATTTTAATTTTATTATCGTTGGGTATTGTGAGCCTGAGGAGTGGTGTTAAAGGTGGATTATTTTCTGAAATAAACCCTTCCTTAAAGGTCTAGTAAGTGGGATAGTTTGGAGAAGGGGGAGGAATTAATAAGGGTTCTTTGTAATGAATTTAATGAGATGCGTTAACAGAGGTAGACCTAGGGAATCTAGCAAGAAGCAGATGACACAAGATAGTATGGTGTATAAAGGGCCATGCACATTCAGAAGCATAAGGCAGAATATAATAAGTGGTTCATGTTTTAAAGGATATTGGAAAGAACTTCGAGTAGCATGGCCCATGGTTGCTCAAAAGATAACTGGCTATTCATCTCCAGCAAGGAGAGAATCAAAGAAAATGTGCTTATGCTAAAATATAAGGAATTTAGTCTAGAATTTCCTGACTGATAAGCTAGTGCTTAATTAGTAAAAAAGTGGTACTATTTCTTGAAATGATCTTATTGTAGAGAGCACCACAGAGCTATAAAATATAAAGTGATTTTAGACATTTTAATTTTCTTCTAATAATTTTTAAGTTTCTGTGGCTAACACTGCAAGTGATTTCCAGAGTTTTTCCTCTAATAATAAAATTCTTCCCCATCAAAGGATATTTACCCCTTGCATATTACTAATACAATAATACTAACAAATATTTCAAGGCATTTTAAAGTTTGCAAGTGATTTTCAAATATCTAATTTTATCTTCTCAACAGTCTTGGGAGGCAGGTGCTATGATTATCCTCATCTTACAAATGATGAAACTGAAGCTAATGGAATGTGAATGATTTGAAGTAGTGTCTGGGGTCAAATTTAAATTTGGGTCTTCCTAAATATAGGTCATGAATTCTATCCACATCTAGCTGATATCTGCCTAATACCCATTCAACAGATATGAATGGGATACTGTTAAAACTGAACAGCCAATGTAACTCTGGAAAGCACTTAGAAACATAATCCATTCTGGATTCTGAGTTGACCTAGTCTTACTGTTGGCTACTCAGAAGCAATACTGCTCAGTTGGTCACCATTTAGCAGGCTTCCTAGGATGGTCTTTTTAGAAGCAAATTAGATGAGGGTTGAATGGGTCTTAAAACAGGAATATGCAAGCTCCCTGGATTAATAAATTCACTTGCTGCCTTTTCACCATCTGAGACTAAAATGTAAGGTGAGACTGTCAAAGTGTTGAAAGCCCAATTATCACCAGCAACATTGATTATTTACATATTTATATTTCACAAACAGAATCAACAACTGGGTTGTTGCATCAGTCACAACACTTCAATAGACGTGATTTCTTAGGAGACTTGTTTCAGACTTCCTTTGAATGTAGAATTAAGATAAAGCTCTACAATGACACCTCTTAACCAAACCAATCCTGACTTATGTAAACGTGCCCAGGACGGCAACCTAACCAATAGATATAATGGCATCACATACCCGAAAACTAAAGCAGCATTTTCTAATATTTATGATGTCCCACAGCAGTAAGAACTGGAGAATAGGGTCAGAAAAATATAGCAAATGCATGTTCAACACAAAAACCAATCCTTACGTAGGCTACAAAAAATTATATTATGGTTTTATTTGCAGTTTCAAGGACATGGAGTGCAGGTTCTATAGGAAGAAGGGCTACTTTGAAAGGATATATTCAGAATTCATTAAGACAAAGGTCAGGAAAAAGACATAGATCTTAAGTTTACTTGGCATCAACAGATTTTGACTGTTGACATGACAATAAATTCCAAAGTCCTCTGTACGGATGGAGTCAATGGAAAAGATTGCTCATGATTCTGCATTTTATTGGAGTGGACAAGACATATTATTATGGACAAGAGTGCAAGATTGAAGTTGATACCAGATATAAGCCATTAATTGTTATAGATGCCTTCTATACTATTTTCTCCTAAGCCTTGTTGTCAGAGTTTTTGAGACCACCATGAATTATTCCAGATTATAATGATTACCTTATAGCTATCTCTAGAAGTTCTTTTGTGGTTATATGGAAATGGCTGTTTAATAAAGAAAATACCATTGATTATTGTAGTTCCAATGTCTTTTATGAAGGAAGATCTTGTAACAAAGGATCGGTGAATCAATGTGCTGATTATAAGAAGTCATTACTATATCTTCCAAGGTGTCCTTCAAAGAAAAACTGAAACTTGGAATGAGGTGGGAAGGGTACTGAGAAGAGGAGCATTCTACCCAGATTCAGCCACTCAACCAATTCACTTTAAGTATTTTGTCTTCTAAGAGAAAAATTAAATTGACAAAATACTTGGGCATCTAAACAAACAAGGTGTCTTGGATCAAATAGTTACATAGATATCCTAGCTTTCCCATATCATTGACTAAATAGTGAATGAAGGTGGACAAGTATACTATCAGTATGTTCCCTTGATGAGAATTGTTTATACTCAATTACAGTGTCATCTACACCAAAAATGCAAGTTAAATTGAAAATCTTTACTGTCAGTGTGGGATTCGAGAAATTTTCAATTATTGTTTTCCCATTTCTAAGGTTTGTGAGTCCCTTGTGTGACTCATGTTTAAGGCTAAGCCTATACCTTTTCATGTATTATCATCTATTAGTAGTCTAATTTATAGGTACTGGGGTCATAAAGATAGATAGATAGATAGATAGATAGATAGATAGATAGATAGATAGATAGAAGAGAGAGAGAGAGAGAGAGAGAAAGAGAGAGATTGAGAGAGAGAGAGAGAGAGAGATTGAGAGAGAGATTCCTTGACCTTAGGGAGCTTATATTATGTGCAGGAAAAGCAATAGTTTTCTAATCTGTACTTAAAACTAAAAACAGAACTTTAAGATTGGAAATAAAATTTTAATAGGGAATACCTATATCCTGAACCTTCTGTCACCATTTATCCAGAATAAGTGGTTCACACTTGAAACTGCTAAGATTGCATTAATCTATTTATGGGAGCCTAATCAATCAATAAACATTTATTAAATACTAACTATGATCCAGACCCTGAGTAGATGCTCACATCTAACTATATCTCACCCCTCCACCCCCCACTTAAAGTCATCTCCAGTGTCTCCCTATTGCTTACAGAATTAAATATGAATTTCTCTAGCTTTTTAAATTCCTTCTATTATCCTTTCCAATTGTTCTAGCATTAAACCTTATTTGCCTCCCCCATAGATACACACACATACTCTGTGATCCAGTAATGTGGCCTCCTTACTGTTTCTTGCATAGGACACCTCCTGAATGAGGGGTTTTTCACTGATTACTTGTCTGTGATGCTCTCTTCCCTCATTCATACCTCTTGGCTTCCTTCAAATCTCAGCTGAAGTCATACTTTCTGCAAGACACATTTCCTGATCTCCCTTAATGCTAGAGGACCCTTCCCTATGTTAATCACCTCTAATTTATCCTTTATAATCTTATTTGCATATATGTTGTCTCCCACACTAGGTTGTGAGCTCTGACATCAGAAGTTGTGTTTACACAATTCTTTGCATCTTTGGGGCTTAGCACAAAGCCTGGCATATAAATAAATGCTGGCTAACTGACTGCTCTCTTCTATTAGATGAAACTACTCATACATGTGTAATTAGATACTGAATAAATACAAAAAATTAAAAAGTAATTAAGGAAGGGAGGCTACTAGCAGCCACTGTGGGGTAGGTGGGAATAAGAGTGGTTCTGTGTAGAAGATGGTACTTGTGCTGAACCATGAAGGAAGTAAAGGGTTTTTTGAATTTGTGCTAAGGAGGCTGTACATTGCAGAAATGGGGAATGAATAGTCTTTTAGAAGATCTGTGCTGCTCTGAGTTCCCATTCCCTCATTTATAAAATGGGGACTATCATTCATGCAGTACTTCTTCAATGGGAACTAGAGCCATATCCTGAAAATAGTATACTATTGTTAATATTCTAGTAATAAAATTCTATTACACAAGTAGCTCCTTACTAGTGTTCATAAAGGTCACATGTATTTGAATTCACACTTTGCAAAATTATAATTGTATAACATGGGCACTGTAAATATGCTTTGGATTAATTGAATCTAACTATCCTGAAGAGCTTTTATTGCCCTTCCCTTTTACTGATAAGAAAAATATTGCATTACTTAAAGAATGGATGCATGCTTGAAATATTAAAATTGAGAAAATGAGACAAAGAATTCTCATAAATTTCATACCCACTTCTCTGAGTAATTTCTTGCTTAACTAACTTTGTATATGAAGTTTGTGGATCTTTAGTGTGCATTTTCCAGAGCATATTTCTGCTTCAAAGTAAATGGGAAGACAGATTGTTTCATCTTCAATTACAGAGAGACTGGGCTCAGATTTCTTTGGCAAGAATAGAGAATTTTGAGTGAGTATGATTTCTTAAGTTCAAACAGGGCATCCATGGATGCAGTCAGTTTTTAATGCAGTAGCATCAATCTCTTGTTTATACCTGCTGTTGTCTTATTTGCTGAATCATATTAAACAGGTCACAAATTATGACTTTGTTTTATAAATACAGGGTTTATTTACCCTTTAAGTTTTTTTGAAAGGAGAATTGAGTAATTTTGGGGGGTTTCTTTTTTGCCCTCAACTAAAATACAGAGGCATTTCCTTTCCAAATTAAATTATGTAAAAGCATTGGGAGAGGAATTTGCAGATAGAAAGTTCCATCTGGAAGATGTGTACTCTATATTGAATACTCGGAGTTGGAATTAAAAGCCACTTGAGATTAGCAAATGCTCTCCATTCCCCTGGCCCTCCAAAAAAGGTTTTTATCTCTTCTTTTAGTTTTAGCTTTTAGATTTTAAATTAAAATTCTGCTGCATCATTCAATAAATCAGCACTGAATGTCAAATCCCAAAGACAGGGGTTTATTGAGTTATATTTGGGTCAGGATTCAATTTTTATAAGATTGTGCATGGAATCTAGGTTTCATGGCTGTTACAAGGTCTGAAGTTGTTCTTGATTTAAACTGACAAGTGGGAGCTAAAATCCAAATTTTGAAAAATCAAGCATTTCTTTTTATCTTTTCTGATTCATTAGTTTGGCACAAATCTAATAGAAATCAAAGGGTAAAATGATTTCTACATATTATTGAATACTTTAAACATTTTTAATATTTAATTTCTTGGGATATTCCAGTTTTGCTTTTATGAATTCCTAAAAGGATGGACAGTCATAATATTAGAGGCAGGTTTGATTTTAGGGAGGACAGAAAACTGAATCAAATTTAATGAAAATAAACAACTCTTAGAAAGTATAATTTTACTCATTGGTCCTTTTATTTTTTAACTCCTACTTTCTTAACAATGAACCTTTAAAATATAAGATAAAGTACACTGACTTCTTATGTTTATAATTAAAAAATTAAAATGGATAGTATTAAATGTAGCTGTATTTCTTAATTACTGCTGAATTAGATTCATAATCTGGGTAATACTTACTTGCTGTGACAGTCAAATGGCACAGATGATAGAGTTCTGGGCCTGGAGTCATGAAGACTCATCTTGAGTTCAAATCTGGCCTTAGACACTTAGTTACTATGACCCTGGCAGGTCATTTCATGTCTGTTTGCCTTGGTTTCCTTAACTGTAAAATGAGGATTTTAAAAGGATAATAAAAAATAAATTATTCTAATAAAGCAATCTATAAATATAGCTTATTAAAAACATATAGCATAATAAGCACATAATACCTCATAGTAAGGTTTGATTGACTTCATTTCAGCCAAAGGCCATCTCCCAATGAGGGAGTTTTGAGTCAAAAATTGCACTAAAAGTGTGCTTATTTGGATTTCCTGTTAACAGTTTTACCTTTCCTTTCCAATGTTTTGTTTTGTCATTTTTCAGTTGTGTCCATCTCTTTGTGACCCTATTTGAGGTTTTCTTGGCAAAGACAGCAGAATGGTTTTCCATTTCCATCTCCAGCTTATTTCACAGATGAGGAAACTGACACTAGCAGGGGTAAGGGACTTTCCCAGGATCACACATCTAGGAAATGTCTGATGAGACTTCCTGACTTCAGGTCTGGCACTCTATCCACTGTACTACATAGCTGTATACTGTGTGTGTCAAAAGTTGGATAAGGGGATGGATGCTGAGCTTGGAACTCAGAATACCTGACTTTGAATGCCACTTCTGAGTCCTAGTATTGGTATGACCCTGGTCAAATCAGCTCATTGCTGCATGCCTCATTTTCTCCATCTGTAAATTGAGGTATCAAATACCTGAACAACTACTAAGGATTTTTTAGAGGATAAAATTAAATTATGTATCTATGCAAAGCCCTTTTTGCTAACCTTAAAGTGCCATATAAATGGTAACAATTTCTATAGCAATGGCACTCTGTTCCCATATAACTGAAAGAAACTTAAATAGCCAGTCATATGATTGAAGCCAATATGAAGCCTGGAATTTTTTTTATTAACCTATTTACTGTGTGTGTGTAAGCTCATGTTTGTACTATCACTTTCTTTCGGGGACTAAGAGCCCAATTGGTGCCCATACTTCGCCTATCTGTGGAGTCATCTTCTTTGGATCAGAGGGGTGGCTCTCTAGTATTTGGCACACAGCAGGTGCTTAATAAATGTTTGTTGACTTGAGTTAAGAATAGCCTAATTGGAATAGCTCTATTTCTAAGTCTGGTGGAATTATACCTGAAAGTTTTCAGGTTTGAAGCTGTAAACCCTCAATGATAAACAGGAAGAGAAAATGGCAGAAAAAGTCCTATCGGTTTGTTATTTTGTTCACTTCCAAATCAGTACAGTTTGCCCAGACTCTGATCCTTTTGGGAAAAGACTGCAATTTGCATACCAAGAGATGCTATGACTGAAGCTAGTCAGTCTGTTCCTTGGCATCATTGGAATCTCTAATGAGACAAAATGTTTTACTTCTGCACAAGGTCAAAAAACCCCAACAATAACAAAAAAATTTGGGGCTTTCATTTTATACTTAATCATTCTTTGTAGAGGGCCTTCTCTTTGTTCAATATATTCATATAGCAGACTGTAGCATGGTGGTCCCTAATGGAAGAGTGTATCACTGGCATACATACACACACAAGGAAAGAGAACCACAGTAAAGCAGGAGTATATTTTCAGATTAAAGGAGCCCTCAAATCAATCTCTTTTATGGGGACTCCCCCACCCACCCAGCAGTTCCCTCATCTAGGAGCTGGCAGGGCTTGTAAAAATCTTTTGAAGTGTGAGTCCTCGATGCATAGACTGTCAGGTTTGCATCAAGGGTAAGTAATACTGGTGTTGATTAAATTAAACCTCATCAGTAAAAATCTGTTCTTATAAATGACCCTCACCATTTCTTTCCAAAAAGCAAATAACATTTGTAATGCTATTTGAAGCTTTATTGGTAAAGTAACTGGCTCTGTAGGATGGCCCTGGAATAAGAGGATTATGTTGCTGCATAAAGTGGGTCCAAGAGCAGGCATGTTGTTGAAATGAACGTGAAAATTCTTACTGATTCAGACGTGTTTTACTTCCTCTTTGAGTAAGGCAAGTACTTTTGAGCTAGGTGGCACAGTGCATCCATTGCTGGGTCTGGAGTCAGTCTTACAGAGTTCTAGTCTGGCCTTAGGCACTTACTAGCTATGTGGACTTGGGCAAGTCACTTAAACCCTGTTTGCCTTGATTTCCTTATCTGTAAACTGAACTAGAAAAGGAAATGTCAAACTCCTCCAGTGTCTTTGTCAAGAAAACCCCAAATGGGATCATGGAAGAGTCAGTCACAACTGAACCACGAGGAAGAGGGGGATGGATTCTTAAGGTTCCAATGTTGTAATGATTTTGAAAAACTCAATGAAACTAGTCACTACTGTTTTTCAACTGCCTTGTTAATGAGTGATCTAAGTGAGCACCAAGTGTCTTCTGCTACTAACATTAGTTGACAGGATTAGTTGGTTTTCTTCTCTTTTTGTGATTGGATTGATTTCTTCTACTTCTGTGTCTTTTCATCTTAACTCTTAGAAAGGAGAAACAAATTTGTTCTGGTTCCTGCCAGATGGTGAAAGGAAGCACTTAACAGTAGGTAGCAAAATGCATAGAAAAGGACTCTGAAACAAGAGGCAAAGGACCTGGGTTCTAGTATCAGATCACAAATTGTTTCACTTCTCTGGGTCTTGGTTGCTTCATCAGTAAAATGAGATTATACTAGATTGTATTCTATGTTTCTTCTTTGTCTGAAGGTCTCTTATGAGTCAGACTTGAATGAATTGTGCTGTGGGACCAAATCCTACCTGAGATGTTCCATCTTTGACTGTCATCTGTGTTGTTAGAAGTTTTCTGAGTGTCTTGAGATAATGAAGGAGGGAAGCTGTTAAACCACATTATCGCGAATATTTAGCATCAGAGGATTTAGAGGTCATTAAAGAATTCATTTTACAGATGAAGAAACTGAGGTCCAAGTTGGTAAAAGGACTTTCCCAAAATCACACAGGTAATAAATAGGTGGCAGAGTTAGAATTTGAACCTGGGTCATGATTCAATAAAGGCTTCTCATTCTTTATTTTATATAGGTTGTTGTTTTTAAAGGTTTAAAATACATAATTTTGCCAATTAATTTATATAAACTTATATAAATGCTTAATCTGTCACTATAAATAATTTGCATAATAAACTTGTTTTGATGGGAATCTTTGGCTCTTTAGTTCCTGGGAATCTTGAAGAACAATTCACAGTTGCATCTAAACAGACCAAATTGACACGTCATAAAGAACCGAATGGTAGCTCCTGGTTCTATGACCATAGCAGTATACTTCAATCAATGCCTAATTAGTTATTAGTACTTTAATAAAAAGTTAATGGATAAATTAAAAAGCATTTCTGCATTCTTATTATGTGCAAAGCATTGTATTAAGTACTGAGGATATAAATAGCAAAATAAGTTTACAAATAACTCACCTTCTAGTAGGACACACACATATGGGGGTTTCATTTGCAAGTTACTTTGTGAACTTCTAAAACAAAGAAAGCTATTTGTTTGGTCGGGAATATAATAGTTTTAGACTTACCTGGATTAAGAGGGTTTTTATTTATATGAGTTATTTTGTAACTCAGAAGTCTGGCTCTATTTTTTGGTAACAAAACTTTCTAAACCAATTCATGCAAAAATTGGTATTTGGCAAATGAAGAAAGACATATTGTTGCAGTCTTCCAGAAGTCAACGGTTTGGCCATATTTGTATGTTCAAATATGATTGAAGGTCACATTAGAACCCCAGTGTTCTGTCTGGTTTTTGCTTTTGCCTAATTAGAATTTCTTTTATATCTATCTCTTATGATGTAGCAAAGTCATTTCAGAAGAATTATACATGGTTTCAAAAAGAATTCTAAGTATTGGCTTTTCTAAGAGATGAAGTGCAAGCAAGAGATAATAGAAATTAGTAAATTATTCTCTTTCACTACCTCCATTCTACTTTTTGCACAGATATCTTTTATTAAATGTATGATTATTCCATGCAGATCTGCTGCTTATTACTGCAATATGTCAAAAATCTATGTTTTGTCTGGTGCAGATCCAATATTGTTGTATATGAATGGGTTATTATCTTGGAGTTGTTGCTGGGGAAAAATATTATCTAGTAACAAGCTTTTCCAAACTTGGTTGAGATAGTCTTTCAGGTGACAGGCATCTCATCTGTTTGCAAATTTCTACTCTGTGCCTTTCCTACCTGGTAAGACCTGTCAGCTTATACTCTACTAACATAGTCTTTTAAGAACCCAATATCACCTCCAAGATCTCCACTTTGATGATGGATCAGAGTAGGACATTCAGTGAGTGATGCAAATTATGTTCATAGAATTTAGTTGAAATGGGAAATTGTTTTTAAAAGTAACTTTGTGAAGAATAATTTAGATATTAAAGTGAATTAATTTCACATTCATCTTTCCTGGTATCCCTAAATTCAAGTATAAGTTCACCACTTTTGCCTTATCGACTCAAGAGTTCTATTCACTGATGCCTCACAGAAATTCCAAATAGTTCTTGTGCCAAAGTGTTATTTAAATTTCTGTATTTTAACTTTTATGACTATTTTTTAAATTACACAAAAGTATTTGTATGCAAATTTTTATCATAAACAATATGCTACATCAAGCAAAGTAGGAAAAACAAATATATCGTATATTCAGAATGATTTACACACACAAATAAAAACAAACCCTTCAGCTTAAAGCAAATAAATTAAAAAAATAAAGCAAATAATGTCTCCTTAAAATTCTCTTTTCTGTTTGTTCAATTATGTTCTGTCAGTTTTTTATAATCATACACAGTAGTATTCTTTTCTTCATTTTGTAGCATTTCATACAGACCTTCCTATGTTTCTATAAACTCATTTTTAGTGGTATAGTACTATTCTTTTTTCAAAAATTGAGAGACTGTAGTCAAGGTAAAGAATGGTTTTAAAGTTAGAAGACCTCAGTTAAGCCAATGGCATCAAATTCATATAGAGGTAACATATGTATGATTGCATATAATGATTCCTGCAGACAACATATTAACCTAAAATTAACATTACATATTGTTATCTATGTTTTATTGCTTTTTATTTATTTTATTAAATATTTTTCAATTACATTTAAATCTGGTTCTGGCCCACTTGGGAGTTGCCCTATCTGATCCAGGTAATCTCCTTGAACTACAGGTTCCTTATCTCTAAAATGAGAAGATGGAATTTAGTGGTTTCTGAGATCCCTTCAAGTTTCACATCTATGATCCAATATGCCACAATTTATTTAGTCATTCTTTAACCACACGACAAAAATATTATTTCCAGATTTTTCTTATGATCAATGAGGCAATTTGTATATGGGAGCATTTTGGTTTAAAAAAAAAGATATTTTGTAAACCAATCTATGCAACAAAAACAATAAACCAAAAACATTTTTAAAAGAAGAAAATGGTTTTCTACAAGAAAATACATTTTTATCCCAGCGATATTGTATTTGATAGTCCCATATTCCTGTACTGTCTCTAATTAACTCTTACTTTTGTCCCTGGTTGCTTTGCTGTTATTTTGCCTTCATGAATTTACATAATCCATCTATTCCTTTTGCAGAGAGCAACTTTGGGAAGACTTCCATTTGTGGCAATTAAAAGCCTAGGATCCTAGACCAAAGAGTAAAGTCTGGTCAAATGAAATTGAACATCTCAACATCTGTTTTCTTGCACAGCATTTAAGTCACCGTAAGATTCACCTCATTGATGCCGTTATTTTTTGTTTACAAAACTTCTTTTGAACCAACTTAATATAGTTCAATGAACTGGGTGACTCCAAGATCATGGATTTAAGGAATATGAGGACAAAAAGGGTTCACTTCTCTTTAAATTAAAAAAAAAAGATTAATTTTATACTCCTTAGTCTTATTGACCTTGATGGAGAAAATGAAAGTTTCTTTATTTATAATTCCTAATGCCTGCTGGATTTAAACAAGTATTACATCTTAGTGGTATTACAGCTGATAAGATTTATCATTGGTTATCACCATTTCTACAGGAGTTACTTCAGATTTTCTCGGCTTTTCAAAAAGCTCATTATTCCTCCTCATTTCCTCTATGAGCAGATGATTTCACTTCTTATTTTGTAATGACTTCAGAGCTCAGCAAGAGTTTTCCATCATATGGCAACATAGCATGCTAGAAAGTAAGCTGAATTTGGACTCAGACTAACACTTACCAGCTGAGAAAATTTGGGCAAATCATCAAAATCTCCTGAGGATTTGTTTCCTCATTTATACAATGAGAGAGTTAGACCAAGCGATCTCAAAGGACTCCTTTAACTCTAAATTCTGTGTTCCCATGAACCCATCTTTTTTAAAACCCTTACCTTCTGTCAATACTGTATATTGATTCCAAAGACAGAAGACCAGTAAGGGCTAGGCAATTGGAATTAAGTGACTTGCCCAATGTCATATAGTTGGGAAGTATCTGAAAGTGTGTGAGGTCAAATTTGAACCCAGAACCTCTCATCTTTAGGTCTGACTCTCAATACACTGGGCCACTGACCTAGACCCCTCCTTGCCCTGTGAATCTATCCTAAACTTGATATGTCATTGTTAACAAGTCAAATGAGAGAATATAGGCAAGGTATTTTGTAAATCTCAAATTACAGTACAACTATTGGCTACTACTAAAACTACTGCTCATAAAATGACAGTGACTGCTACTATTATTACTACTGTGTCTGCCCTTTCAAACTTTAGCCTCAGAGTCATCACAATGGGAAAGATATTAATCTAGCAGTTAAGACATTTTCCAGTTATATTTAACTCTTTGTGATCCCATTTTGGGTTTTCTTGACAAAGATACTAGACTAGTTTGCCATTTCCTTCTGCAAATCATTTTGCAGATGAGGAATTTGAGGCAGAGTTTAGTGACTTGCCCAGGGTCACACAGATATTAAGTGTCTGAGGCTGGATTTAAACTCAGGAAGATGAGTTTTCCTGACAACAAGCCCAGTATTCTATCCACTGTGCCACCTAATTGCACTTCAACTAATCTATATGTAGTCACTGTTTTTTTTAAATCAAATTTATGATTTGATAAAGAACTCTTGCCCCTTTTATAAGTGATTGATGTATAACTTAAAGGAATGAATTGTTAATTATAGAATTTTGGATAGCAGATAGCAAAGTGGCACATGTTAGGAATGTTTTGGGGAGGGAGGAGGGAAGAGTTTCCAGCTGTTCCATTTCATTTAGACAGATATTACTTCATTTATACATAAGGTTTATTTGATTCACTGATACAGAAGAACTCATAACCCTCCCCAACCCTAATCTCTGACGTGGAGACATTTATGCCATAGCCTTCTAAACCAGCATGATGATAAACCAGTTGTTGATTGTATCACATACTTGTTCCACAAGTTGTTGAGTAAAACACTCAAGGATAAGAAATGAGAATCCTACTCAATTCAAATCTGAAATTTAGTTTCCTTTTAAATATGTTAGCTGTCTCTTCTGTTTTGCATCTCCTCCCTTAAGGAGTACCTAACAAGTGATGCTGTCAATTCTGCATTCTTATAGACAATATTTTCTTTCTTCTCACTGGGTGATTGAGTGGGAGGTATCAGGCAATATTTCAAAATGTGTACTGACATTTAATTATACAAAAATCTGCTCCATGATCAATTCCCTTGCCAGGTCCTATACTGTGTATTTGATTATTAGTTTCCCCATTCTTTCATTAGGAATTCAAAAGTCATTTGGAATCTGTACAGAGATCTAGATTTTCTGCTTCCTTTTTCTCTTTTCCTCTCACTTCCCTCTCTTTTACTTCTCATTCTCTGGATGATATCCTAGTTTACCAAGATATAACATTTCTTTTTTTGTATTTTATAACTAATAATTTATTTAATAAAAAGTAAACAGGACCTTAACTAATAACTTTATTCTCTATTCTTCCTTTTCTTTCAAGCAACATCTTAACTGACAACAATAGTTGCAAGTGACTCATCAAGACACAAAAGTGACACTTGATCCTCAATCTGATCTTTCAGTAGTCCATAGGCATTTTTTAACATCATTTTTTTATTTGATCAATTTCAAAAATTATTCCTTGGTTACAAAAATCATTTTCTATTCCTCCCTCCCTTCTCCCCACCCCTCCCATAGCCAATGTGCAGTTCCACTGGGTATTACTTGTGTCCTTGATCAGAACCCATTTCCATGTTGTTGGTGTTTGCCCTAGATGTTCATTTAGAGTCTACATCCTGTAACAGTTAAAATTAGTTTCTCTGCTAAAAGTATTATATTTTTAGAGGTTTATTAAAGATTAATAAATAAAGAAAATACAAAATAAGAAAGCACGTGCCTAGGAGGGCCGAAAGACTCATTCAATTTCACTTACTACATCTTGAGAGACAAGTGTGCTGAGAAGGGGAAACAGAGGGAGCGAGTAGGTGGTAGTCAGTTTAAATACCCCTTTTGCTCTGGCCCAGGTGAGGAACTCCAGTGAGATTTCAGGGAATTCTGGGAGCTCCCAAGGACTTCTAGGAATTGAAGTCTGGGGTTCAAATCTCCATTTTTATACTCCCCAATCATATCCTCTTCGACCCATGTAGTCAAGCAGTTGTTTTTCTTCGGTGTTTCTACTCCCACAGTTCTTCCTCTAGATGTGGATAGTGTTCTTTCTCATAGATCCCTCTGGGTTGTTCATGAACACTGCATTGTGCCTAATAGATTATATTATATATATATATTATATTATATATTATATATTCAATTATACCACAGTGTATCAGTCTCTGTATACAATCTTCTCCTGGTTCTGCCCCTTTCACTTTGTATCATTTCCTGGGAGTCTTTCCAGTTCACATGGAGTTCCTCCAGTTTATTATTCCTTTGATCACAATAGTATTCCATCACCAGCAGATACAATAATTTGTTCAGCCATTCTCCAAATGAAGGGCATCCCCTCATTTTCCAATTTTTTGCCACCACAAAGAGTGCAACTATGAATATTCTTGTACAGGTATTTTTCCTTATTATCTCTTTGGGATAAAAACCCAGCAGTGCTATGGCTGGATCAAAAGGCAGACAGTCTTTTAGCGCCCTTTGGGCATAGTTCAAATTGCCCTCCAGAGTGGTTGAATCAATTCACAACTCCACCAGCAATGAATTAATGTACCGACTTTGCCACATCTCCTCCAGCATTCATTACTTTCTGTTGCTGTCATGTTAGCCAATCTGCTAGGTGTGAGGTGGTACCTCAGAGTTGTTTTGATTTGCATCTCTCTGATTATAAGAGATTTAGAACACTTTTTCATGTGCTTATTAATGTTTTTTATTTCTTTGACTGAAAATTGCCTATTCATGTCCCTTGCCCATTTATCAATTGGAGAATGCTTTGATTTTTTGTACAATTGATTTAGATCTTTGTAAATTTGAGTATTTAGACCTTTGTCAGAAGTTTTTGTTATGAAGATTGTTTCCCAGTTTGTTATTTCCCTTCTAATTTTGGTTACATTGGTTTTGTTTGTACAAAAGCTTTGTAATTTGATGTAGTCAAATTATTTATTTTAAATTTTGTGACTCTTTCTAAGTCTTGCTTGGTTTTAAAATCTTTCCCTTCCCAAAGGTCTGACATGTATACTATTCTGTGTTCACCTAATTTACTTATAGTTTCCTTCTTTATGTTCAAGTTATTCACCCATTCTGAGTTTATCTTGGTGTAGGGTATGAGGTGTTGATCCAAGCCTAATCTCTCCCACACTGTCTTCCAATTTTCCTAGCAGATTTTATCAAATAGTGGATTTTTGTCCCAAAAGGTGGGATCTTTGGGCTTGTCATAGACTGTCTTGCTGAGGTCACTTACTCCAAGTCAATTCCACTGATCCTCCTTTCTCTCTTTTAGCCAGTACCAAATTGTTTTGATGACCACTGATGTAGAGTATAGTTTGAGATCTGGGACTGCAAGGCCACTTTCCTTGGCATTTTTTTTCATTATTTCCCTGGTTATCCTTGACCTTTTGTTCTTCCAAATGAACTTTGTTATGGTTTTTTTATAATTTAGTAAAATTTTTTGGAAGTTCGATGGGTATGGTTCTAAATAAATAGATAAGTTTGGGTAGAATGGTCCTTTTTATTATGTTAGCTTGTCCTACCCATGAGCAGTTAATATTTTTCCAAATGTTCAGATCTAATTTTAGTTGTGTGTAAAGTGTTTTGTAGTTGTGTTCATATAGTTCCTGTGTTTGTCTCGGGAGATAGATTTCTATGTATTTTATATTGTCTAGGGTGATTTTGAATGGAATTTCTCTTTCTAATTCCTGCTGCTGAGATGTGTTGGAGATATATAGAAATGCTGATGACTTGTGTGGGTTTCTTTTGTATCCTGCAACTTTGCTAAAGTTGTTGATTATTTCCACTAGCTTTTTAGTTGATTCTCTAGGATTCTTTAAGTAGGCCATTATATGATCCACAAAGAGTGATAGCTTGGTCTCTTCCTTGCCAATTTTAATACCATCAATTTCTTTTTCTTCTCTAATTCCTACTGCTAGTGTTTCTAGTACAATGTTAAATAATAAAGGTGATAATGGGCATCCTTGTTTCACTCCTGATCTTATTGGGAATGCGTCTAGTTTATCCCCATTGCAGATAATGTTGGCTGATGGTTTTAGATAGATATTTTTTATTATTTTTATGAAAGACCCTCCTATACCTATACTTTCTAGCAGTTTCAATAGGAATGAGTGTTGTATGGAATGAGTTTTGTCAAAGGCTTTTTCTGCATCTATTCAGATAATCAAGTGATTTTTGTTGGTTTGCTTGTTGATATGGTCAATTATGTGGATGGTTTTCCTGATATTGAACCATCCTTGCATTCCTGGTATAAATCCTACCTGATCATAGTGAATAACCCTCATGATCACTTGCTGGAGTTTTTTTGCTAGTATCCTATTTAAGATTTTCGAATCTATGTTCATTAAGGAGATTGGTCTATAGTTTTCTTTCTGTTTTTGACCTACCTGGTTTTGGACTCAGTACCATATTTGTGTCATAAAAGGAATTTGGTAGAACTCCCTCTGCTGATTATGTAAAATAGTTCTTATAGTATTAATTAGCTGTTCTTTGAATATTTGATAGAATTCACTTGTGAATCCATCTGGCCCTGGGGATTTTTTCTTAGGGAGTTCTTTGATGGCCTGTTCAATTTCTTTTTCTGATACGGGATATTTAGGAATTCTATTTCTTCTGTTAATCTAGGCAATTTATATTTTTGTAAATATTCATCCATATCATGTAGATTGGCATATTATTGCCATATAGTTGGGCAAAGAGTTTTTAATGATTGCCTTAATTTCCTCTTCATTGGAGGTGAGCTCTTCCTTTTCATCTGTGATACTGTTAATTTGGTTTTCTTCTTTCATTTTTTTATTAGATTGACCAGTACTTTGTCTATTTTGTTTCTTTTTTCAAAATACCTGCTTCTAATCTTATTTATTAGTTCAATAGTTCTATCACTTTTAATTTTATTAATTTCTTCCTTAATTTTTAGGATCTCTAATTTAGTTTTCTTCTGGAATTTTTAAATTTGTTCACTTTCAAGTTTTTGGATTTGCATATCCAATTCATTGACCTCTACTCTCCCTAATTTGTTAATAAATGAACTCAAGGATATACATTTTCCCCTGAGTACTGCTTTGGCTGCATCCCATAGAGTTTGAAAGGATGTCTCTTCATTGTCATTTTCTTTGATAAAATTATTGTTTCTATGATTTGTTCTCTAACCGATTTTGGAGAAGCATATTATTTAATTTACAATTATTTTTGATTTGGTTCTCCATGTACCCTTACTGATCATTATTTTTATTGCCTTATGATCTGAAAAGGTTGCATTTATTATTTCTGTTTTTCTGCATTTGTTTGCCATATTTTTATGACCTAGTATATGGTCAATCTTTGTGAATGTGCCATGTGTTGCTGAAAAGGTGTATTCCTTTTTGTCTCTATTTTTCTCCGTATGTCTATTAACTCACATTTTTCTAAGAATTTATTCACATCTTTTACCTCTTTCTTCTTTATTTTTTTATTTGATTTATCTAAATTTGATAGTGGTATGCTCAGGTCTCCCACTAGTATAGTTTTACTATCTATTTCCTCCTTCAGTTCTACTAGTTTCTGCATTAGACATTTGGGTGCTATACCATTTGGTGCATAAGTGTTGATTAGTGATATTTCCTCATTGTCTATACTCCCTTTTATTAGGATGTATTTACCTTCCCTATCCCTTTTAATCAGGTCTATTTTTACTTTGGCTTTGTCAGATATCATGATTGCAACTCCTGCCTTCTTTCTATCAGTTGAGGCCCAATAGGTCTTGCTCCAACCTTTAATTCTGACCTTGTGAGTATCTACCCAACTCAAATATGTTTCTTGTAGACAACATATGGTAGGATTTTAGATTCTAATCCACTCTCCTATTTGTTTACATTTTATTGATGAGTTCATCTCATTCACGTTCAAAGTTATGATTGTCACTTGTGAATTCCCTAGCATTTTGATATGCTCTCCTAGTTCTTTCCTTTCTTCTTTTGCTATATTCTTTTCAACCAGTGGTTTACTTTTAATCAATACCCCTAATCCCTTCCCTTAATATGCTTCCCTTCTGGTCCCTCCCTTTTTGTTCCCTTCTTGTTTTTTTAGGGTCTTTTAAGTTCCCTCCCCCTCTCCTTCCCTCCCTTTTTGTACTCCCTCCCCATACCCCCATTAATTTTCCCTTCTCACTTACCCTGTAGGATAAGATAGAATTCAAGATCCCAATGGATCTAGATGCTCTTCCCTCTCAAAACTGATTTCACTGAGAGTAAGGTTTAAGTATTAACCCATTAGTACTCTCTTCCTCTCCTTCCTATAAGAGTGTTTTTCCCCTCCCCTTCCCATGTGTATCTTTGTATGATAAAGATTATCCTATTTATTTTATTTCTTCAAATATCTTTTGGTACCATCTTCGATTCCCCCCCCACCCTTTTTCTGTTTTTGAATATCATATTATATCCCTTAATGCCCCAATCTTTTCCTATGAGTGATTCTTCTAATTACTATAATAATACAATTTTTGAGAGTTACAAATAACATTTTCCCCATATAGTTATATATGTATATATATAATTTGATTAATTGTAGCCCTTAATGAAGAGAGTTTGAATAAAAAAACATTTTTCCCCTTTTCCCTCTTTTTCTTATTTACCTTTTCATGTTTCTCTTGATCTTTGTGTTTGGATATCAAACTTTCCACTTAGTTCTGGTCTTTTCTTTACAAATACTTGGAAATCTTCTATTTTGTTGAATGCTCATACTTTCCTCTAGAAATATATAGTAAGTTTTGATGGATAAGTGATGCTTGGTTGAAGACCCAATTCTCTTGCCTTTCTGAATATCATGTTCTAGGCCTTGTGGTCCTTTAGTGTGGAAGCTGCCAGATCTTGTGTGGTCCTGATTGGTGCTCCTTGATATCTGAATTGTCTCTTTTTGGCTTCTTGTAGAAATTTCTCCTTAGCTTGAGAGCTTTGGAATTTGGCAATTACATTCCTGGGAGTTGTCTTTTGAGGATTTATTGTAGAGGGTGTTCTATGAACTCTTTCAATGTTTATTTTTCCCATTTGTTCAAGAACATCAGGGCAGTTTTCTTGGTATGATGTCTTTAGTATGATGTCAAGATTTCTGTTTATTTCTGGCTTTTTAGGTAGACCAATGATTCTCAAATTGTCTCTCCTTCCTGTGTTTTCCTGATCTGTAACCTTGTTGGTGAGATATTTTATATTTTCTTCTATTTTTTCAGTTTTTTGACTTTACCTCATTAATTCTTGCTGTTTTGCAAGATCATTGGTTTCCAGTTGCCCAATTCTGGTCCTTAAGGTTTGGCTTTCTGCTTTAATTTTTTGATTTTTTTTGTTCTAATTTTTTAATTTTCTCTTTGAACCATTTCCTACTTTTCTTGCCAGAAGGCTTCCATCTTTTTGATAAGCTCCAATTCCAGAGCTTTTGGACAATTTCCATTTTTAGAAGGTTTTGTCTTTGTTTGCATTTCCTTCTGTATTTCCTCTGTAGCCTGGATTTTTCCTCCATAAAAATTTTTTGAGGGTCACTGCCTTTTTTTTTTGAGAGTGTTTGTTGGTCCTGTGCACAATTTGCTATCAACGTAGAAGTTTTTCCTTCCCTTTTTAGTCAGAAATCTGAGTGAGATGGGCATGTTCTCTGTATATGGAGTTAAGGAGCAAGGATTTTGCCTGAGGCAAGCTCTCGAATCTCCACAATCTCTGCTGTTCGAGGCTCTTCTCTGAGCTACCTTCACGGGAGTGCCCATGGTCTGTGCTTCCCCGCCCACTGGGGTTTCAGGTGTAGCTGCTCTCAGGGTAGGTGTTTGGTGGTCTTAGTCAGCTCCCGAGGACCTAGAGGTTCCCCTTACTCTCTCTAGAGGTGCCCCTCACTCACTCTCTGGTTCTGACTCTGGCTCCATAGGTAGGGGAGGGGGAGGTAGATCAGCTTACATTTGGGTGAGAATTTTTTCACCCCCTTGTAGTGTGGAAATGCCCAAATTTCCATGTACCTTCAATGCTGCGCCCTATTGTAGTGTCCCTTCATTCTTATGAAAATGATTTTTTTTATCTTTTGAGATAGTCTATATTGGTGGGTGCTGAGGAGAGGAAGCATCCCGCATCTAGACTACTGCCATGGTTACTCAGAAGTCTATATAACATTCCTTTTAAGGTTTAGCAGAATCAATGATAACTATTATTATACTGAATAAGCAAATACTTTGATAACCTGAACAAAATTTGATTTAAGTTTACAAATTGAGGCATTAGGATTGTGACCTTTAAGTAAATGGAAGTGATCTTTCTACTTTAGCTCAGTGGGATACTATTAAAAAGATCTTGGTAAAGCACACAAAGAGATTTTAAAATGCCATTAAAAACAAAAATAATTACAGCATTCACATCCTGATTTTACTGTTTATTAGCTGGCTGACTTTATTTAAGTTGCTTTACATTGTGTCACAGTCTGTGAAGCATGAGACTCTGTTCTCTCTTGTGCTAAATTCTATGTTTCTTTATTAACATACATAATTAAAAAAAAAACCAAATACCTCTAAAACTAATCAGTCTCTTATTAAAGCACTTACTACACACCAGGCATTGTGGCAAGTGCATGGGGTAGCCCATCACCTACTGGAGGAGACAACAGGCAAATAACTATGTATGAAGAAGGCATACACAGCATAAATGGGAAATAATCAATGGAGGAAAGGCACTAGGACTGTAATGGGAAAAGACTTCCTGAGGGAAACTATTCTGAGTAGTTTTATACTACTTACTATAAATGTAAAATTTTTCATTTAGAATCAGAAAATTAATGTCACAGTTCAAGATGGGGGAAACCTGGTTATATAGAAGTTGGTATGAAAGAGATCTTGGGGATTTTTTGTATTACCAATAAAATATGAGCAAAGGTGTCATGGCCTAGCTGAGAAAGTTATTGGCAGCTAGAACTTCAATGAGAGGCATAGAGCCTATGAATGATAAAAGAGATGATTGAATCCTTGGACTTGATTCTAGGTGCCACTCTAGAGAAGAGATTGAGTCAGGAAGTAACTAGCAGAGGATCATCAAGACTATGGAGGGCTGTGCTATGTAAGTGTCAGTTTAAGGAACTGAGGCTGGGTTAATCTGGAGAGAACACTTAGGAAACATGAGAGCTGTCTTCAAGTATTTGAAAAAGCTGCCATGTGAAAGAGGGTTTGGATTTCTATTTGGTCCTAGAAGATGGAACCAATAGCAGTGGGTGGAGATTATAAAGAGGGTAAATTTAGGTTAAATGTCAGGAAATCTTCCAAACATTAAGCCGATCCTGGACCAGAACTATGGAGTATATGGCAGTAGAGTTTCTTTTTCAGGCACTGGTTGGCTGTGGGGTCCCCTTTAACTCTTAAGATCTATGACTAGGGTGTCTGGGCAACAAAATATCATGGATGGAATATTGGATTGGGAATCAGGAAAATCTATTTTCAAATATTCCCTCCTACTTTTACTAATTGAATGACCATGGACAAATCACAATCTCACTGAACTTGTTACCTCATCTATGAAAAAAAAGAAGAGATTAAAAATATTTGTGGTGCCTACCTCACAGGGATATTGTGAGGTCCAAATGAGATTATGTAAGTTCAAAATGCTTTTAAACTTAAAAATTCTAGATAATATTATGAATGACTAGCATTTACATAATACTTTAATATTTACAAAGCTCTATACTCAAATATAAATTTTTATTATTCCGTTCAGTCATGTCCAACTCTTCGTGTCTTGTAATCTTCTTACCAAAGAGTGGAATGGTTTTACACTCCCTCATCCAGCTCATTTTTCAGATCAGGAAATTGAGACAAACAGAGGTAAGTGGTTTGCCCAGGGTCACACAATTAGTAAAAGCCTGATGCCAAATTTGAACTAAGTTGCCCTTGGTTTTTATAATAACCAGAGTTAATTTTTTGTGCTTCTTTCTTAGCTCCTGACAGTTTCAAAGCTTTATTTCAATATTGTTCATATATAAACTACAAAATAATTCATACTGAGCTAGGTAGAATAGGGGATAGAGTTCTCTGCCTGAAGACCTAAATTCAAATCCAACTTCAAATACTTATTAGCTGTGTAATCCTGGACAAGTCACTTTATCTCTGTCAGCCTCAATTTCCTCATTCATAAATTTGAGATAGTCATAGCATCTACCTCCCAGGGGTTGTTGTGAGAATCAAATGAGATATTTATAAAGCCTGTGAAACAGTGCCCAAAAGGTGGTAGGTATTTAATAGAGGAAGACAACTAATACAGAGATCTGTGCCATAGAAGTGTCACTTCAAGGAACTGGGCTGATTATTTTGATTATTCTGGGGAAAAGTCCCAGGCAATATTAGAACTGTCTTCAAGTATTTTGAAGAGCTGTCATGTAAAGGGGTGTTTAGACTGTTACATGGTTCCAGAGATTTGGCCTAGTAGAACTGGATAGACATTGTAAGTTTAATAAATATTTGTTTTCTTTCTTTGTTTTCAAGGAATTGATTTGCCAAAAGCTATAGTACAGATTTTGGGTGATCTAACTACTGCCTCAAGCTTAAAATCCCTAAACTGACTTGGCTTGAAAGATGAGCATGGAAAAAGGTCAAATACCATATCTACCCACAAAATAATGCCTTTTTCATACCAGTTTTTCATCTCTCAAATAGATTTAGTGGTTGCAAATGTAATGATGATGAGCAAAATCCATGGTGGCATTGGTAGCAAGAGGGGAAGAAAGAGTAGAAGTAATAGGACAGGACAACATCACACATTCAGGTTTCATACAAAATATGTATTACATGTGATCTAAAAATTGGCATTTTTAGGCTGTGTTATGAATCCCATCCACAAGTGTCCCAGCCCTTTCCCACCCTCTCTGCTTCACAGAAGGTATCTGGGAGACCAACATGTTGGTGTTTTCACCTTTCAGTTCACTCTTAGAAGGTTACATTCACAATTTATACTTCCAGTATTAATTCTGTAACTGTGTACTATACACTTGGCTGTATTAGTTTCACCATTCATTATCTCATGTAGTTCTTTCCAATTTTTTTTTAATTAGCCTGCTCATCACTTCTTATGGAGCAGTGGTATTCTAACACAACCATATATGATAATTTGTTTAGCTCTTCCATAATTGCTGAGCATCCTGTGCTTTCCAATTCCTTGCCACCACAAAGATAGCTGGCATAAATATTTTGAAACATATGGATTCTTTTCCTTTTCCCTGATTACCTTAGAAATAAATAAAATGGTAGAATTGCTGGGTCAAAAGATATACACAATTTTATAACTCATTGGGTATTTTAGATTGTCCTCCAAAATGGTTAGGTGAGTTCACAGTTCCACCTACAGTGTATTAGTGTCCCCATTTTTCCACATCCCCTCCAACATTTGTCATTTTGCCCTTTTATCATTTTAACCACTTAGATAGATATGAGATATCTCAGAGTTGTTTTGATTTCTATTTCTTTAAATCAATAATAAAGTGTTTTTTCATATATTCATACATAACTGATTTTTAAGTCCAAAAATTGCCAATTTATATCTTTTGCCCACTTATCAATTGGGAATGACTCTTATTATTATAAATTTGACAGCATTTTCTATATGTTTTAGATATGAGACCTCTATCTGAGAGGCCATCTATATAATTTGTTCCCAAATGTTCTTTTCCTTCTAATCTTGGCAACAATTGTTTGATTTGTACAAAAACTTTTCAATTTAATGTACTCAAAATTATCCATTTTACATTTTACAGTGTTCTTTGTATCTTGTTGACTCAAACATTCCTCTCCTATCCATAAATCTGATGGTTAACATGTTCTGTTCTTTTAATTTACTTAGAATGTCTCTTTTATGTCTATATCATGTATCGATTTTGATCTTATCTAGTAAATGGTGGAAGAAATTGGTCTATACACAGTTTCTTCCAAATTATTTTCCAGTTGTCCCAACAATTTTTACCATATGATTTTTTTCTCCTGAAAACCTGGATATATGCTTTTGTCAAATACAAGGTTACTATAATCTTTTCCTGCTGTTTGTTGTGTGTCTATTGAATAGACACCCAGGGGGCCAGTTCACTGTCCCTCAGACCATTGGAGGGCTGGACTATTAAAAAAAAACTATGAACAAATCTGTATTCCACTGTCTGGGACAGTGGAGGCTGCAGCACTGGCTGTGATGGGCCGGTCACACCTTGCACAGGCCCATCACTGCCACCACTATACTGGGCAGCAGTATACATAGTGTGGAATCCCCTCCCCCAGATCACCGCTCACCATGCTGAAGTCTTCCATTGTGCAGCCACATAATCCTTTGCATGGTGCCTCGTTCTCATTCAGTTATTCTCAGAACAAGGCGCCACCCAAAGGATTATGTCACTGGAAGTAGTACTGTGCGTGAGCAAAGCCACACTTTGTGCCACTGCCACATACAGTGCTCCTCTCAGGGACCACCAATGAAAGAGGTGGGATCAAGGGATCATGGGATCAAGGATCACATGAGATATTTTATCAAAAGATTCACTAAAATCTAAGCAAACAAAATCCACAGCTTTTCTCCTTTCCTTCTTCCAATGTACTAGGCTAGTGATCCCATCAGAAAAAGTAAATGGTGTAAGTCTAGCATGACTTGTTTCTGATAAAACCATTCTAGTTCTTTGTTTTTTATTATTTCCCTTTATAGATCTTTAGTATCTACCTCATTAGCAAACCATTCCATCATTTTTCTAGGAATGGCGGTCAAGCTTATGAGCCTTAGTATGAAAGTTCTTTTTTTTTTTTAATAATACTAGCTAGCACTTATGTGGTCTTTAAGCTTTGCAGAATACTTTACAAACATTTTGTCCTCAAAATACCATTGTGAGATAGATGCAATTATTATCACCCTCACTTTATAGATGTAGAAATTGAGATAGACAGGGATTAAATAACTTGTCCAGAGTAACATAACTTACTTAGTAAGTGTCTGAGCCTGGATTTGAACTGAGATCTTCCTGACTCCAGGCACATTGCTCTCTCTCTCTGTCTGTCTCTGTCTCTGTCTCTGTCTCTGTCTGTCTCTGTCTCTGTCTCTGTCTGTCTCTGTCTCTGTCTCTGTCTCTGTCTGTCTCTGTCTGTCTGTCTCTGTCTGTCTGTCTCTCTCTCTGTCTCTCTCTGTCTCTGTCTCTGTCTGTCTCTGTCTCTCTCTCTCTGTCTCTGTCTCTGTCTCTGTCTGTCTGTCTCTCTCTCCCTATTCTATTTCCCTTTTTGAAAAACAAGAATTTTCCCTGCCGTTTTGCAGTATGTTCCATATCTGATCATCTTTCAAATATTGTTTACAATTGTCATTGATGATTAAGCCTATTTAAGCAGTCACGAATAAATGAGGGTAGAATGTAGAAAATGAAGAGGGGCCTGTGAAGTAAATCTACAATTGTCAAATAATGTCATATAATATCCTGTGGATGTTTAAAAAATTATTTTTTCCTAGCTGAGATTTGTTACCTACTAACATGTGGGACTGGCAAAGCTTTCCTCCAAATTAAATATACATTTAGATATTAGTTAACTGTAACTTACCAGCAGCTACAAAATATTCTTTCGTGGGTGAGCACCCGAAAGGGAAGTTGAAGACTGCTGGGAAAATGGGTGGAAGGGTTTAAAGATTAAGAGAGAAAGAACATAAGGAGAGAAGGAAGACAGAGACAAATGGTTCAACAGCATGGCATTCAGTCTGTGTTGCTCTTCTGATGGAATGGAGAGAGAGAGCTACACGTGAACCCAGTTTTCATTGCAGATTCAAGGGATGGGGGATGGGAGGTAGTTAATCAAACAGGTGACTTAATAGAGAATTTAACATTGGCTCAGTTAACAACCACAGGAGCAAGAAGGTGGAGGCTAAGACAATGTAGAAGTCAGTGTCCAGCCCAGAGGTTCATTTTACCTTTGGACTGCAGGCACAGGGAGGAGTCAGAATACCGTAAGATTAGAGTTCCACTTTATTACAAGGATCAAGAAATTAGTCATGTGAAATATAGGAATTATATCCATAAGTCTGGTGCATGAGTACATTGCTCATAAGAGTCAGATTTTGAATTGACTTTTTTACCTTTAATACCTTCATGATTAGTTCATACCTAGAACACTACATTAACAAATATTAACTCCTTCTATTCTCAGTTCTGTGGTAGATAGGCACCCTGAGAGGTAGAGAAGATGTGTTTCAAAAAATGGACTCTTCTCTTATGGAAGTTAAAATGCTTTGATGAATTTTAGAATTGACAGTAGGCACTTAATGGATGAGGCAATTAAGGCTCAGTTGGTTTATTGACTTGTCCAATGCCACAAAGAGTTACTGGCAGATGTGGGCTGAAACAGAGATCATCTGAGTCTTAATCTTTCCACAATGTCATTTATTGTATGAAAATCATTTACATATCACTCCACTGTGCCATCAACCTGTCTAAATTAAATTAAAATAGGAATTTGCCCTATAACTATAGCCTTGTTGAGTTTATCCCCGGCTCTATTGCAGATACTCATCTCTACTGCTCTGCAACAACTCTCTAGTTTTTCTGGTTCACCATCCCCTCCCCACATTATAGAAAATACCTTAAACATCAATCAAACTAGCTAAACAATACCATCACTCCTAGTAAGGACTTGGTGATGTCATCACTATTTGGTGACAAAGAATTTTGGTTCAGAAATTACTTCAGACAGTTCTTCAGACATAGTTTTTCTTCTCTAGTTGGAAGATATGTTGATGGGTGCCAAGGTCATAAACACTGATTGTTTTCAAGGGAAAATAAGAACATAAATGTTTAAATGTCATCAGTCATAGGCACTGTGAGCCAGAGTTATGCTTTTTAAAGGAAATTCATTTTTTAAGACCAGTTTAGAAAGAGCAAAAAACAATTTAAAAGAAAATCTATATGGATCAGACAGACAGGGCAGAGGCAATAAATTAAAAGTTTAAGCAAAATTACCCTTTATGTTAAAGAATACTTTTTTCCCCACATTCATTTTTCTTCCCCTGAGGCAGGGTTCATCTTCCTACAGACTGTCAGCAGTTCAGTAGAATAAAGAAGAAACTATATACATGAAAATTCTTCTTTCCTAGAAAATTAGGGGTCCTGTCCTCTGCCTCCAAAAATTTATTGCCATTGATTTTGACCAAAACTTTTCTCCCCCTCCCCCCTTTTTTATCCTGATCAGTTTACTCTCCTGATTTTGACTCTTAACAATCAATGTCCAGCAATCACAGGTATTCCAGTGTCTGAATCTTTCTGGTGTCCGTTTCTCATCATCATCTTTTATATATCTGACCTTCTTCACAATAATTGGATCATCCTCTGACCATAGTACCTTTGGGATTAATTTCTCAAAGAGTGCTTCAGGGTCACTTCTTAACAGCCTTCATGTGTACCACCCCCTATGGACCAAACTGCCAGCTTTGAATTCTGACTCAATGTTCTCAATTCTCCCAGGATCCCTGTGGATTTATTTTCTGCTAATATTACTCTTGAGCATTCTTATAGTTGCTGGGCTCTTTGACCCAGGCTAACATAATGTCTTTTATAAATCTCTTTTCCCAATCAGTGATAGTAGCTTATAAGTTAATTATAAAAAGAAGGTAAAAATCTGACATTGGTTCAGATGAAATAAGATATGCAGGGTAAGCTGGTGTCTTCAGACTAATAGAGAGTTTTACTATGACAATTGCTAAGTGTAAGTTGACATAGATGCTATATATCTGTACATGCTTCATCCTTCCTGGCCTCTTCCAGCATAGCCTCTTTACTAATTGCCTGACAAATCACACCAGGATGCTCAGGAGAATTTACTCCCTGGAGCCAGATTCTGCTGATGGATGACTGCTTCTCCATAAACATTATTTCAGAAATGCCCTATTTAGGTTTCAGTTCACTCCCTCCTTACCAGTCACCTCCTCTACACTCCCTTTTCCAACTACCTACTTCTCTCACCTATATCCCTACTGGTGCCTCCAGTTCTGGACTCACAAAACATAATCAAATTGAGTCAACTCAATCATTTTTGCCTTCTCTCTGATCCTACTCCTATCCTAGTTTCCAACCAAAATGCTCCTGACTATCCACTACCATCCCATGCGTGTCATTTTCTCTTAGAATATAGGCAGCTTGAGGACCAGAACTATCTTTGTTTTTGCCTAGTGCTTATGCAGGTTCTTTGCATATGGTAAGCATTTGAAAAGGCTCATTTAAGTCATATAATATTCAAAAGGGAAAAATAGCATTTTGGTCAATAGCATTTTTCATTACAGTTGAAAATATTTGCATATATTACTATATTCATTTGACAGATTTTTCTTCTTTTTCTCTAGACCTACTATAGTAACCTTATCCAATACTGTGGATAAGAATTGCACAGGACATAGATTGGTAGATTACAATCTCTAGCATCAAAAACAAAAACTCAAATCAATAAGCTATTCATGGATCCATTATTGAATCTGAGTATAATTTGATTTTGACACCTACTAGGTATCAAACTCCATAAATATGGCACATGTAACAGAATATCTTTGATATCTATGATATCACTGTTCTAGTGAACCAATGGCTAATCCTTTCCTTGAACAGTATTATATACACAGAGAACTTCAGAATAAGCCAGAAGTATGTGGGTGAAAACATTATTCTCTCCATTTTGTAGAGTGGGAAATGGAAATATTAATTGCAAGAAGAACAAAGGTTAAAAGTTGCTTCCTATGTGGATTTTAGATACAAATCTGTCCATGTCATTCCTATTCAGAAAACTCCATTGGCTTCATATTGCCTCCAAGATAAAATATAAAATATTCTGTTTAGTGTTCAAAGTACTTCATATCTTACTCCCACCACATTTCCTGTCTTTGTACACCTTATTCCCCACCATGTTCTCTTTGACCCTCTGTTCCAGGAACAAGAAATCCATCTCTCACTCTGTGCTTTTTTTTCCCTAGCTGCTCTTTGTGCCTGGAATGCTCTCTCTTCTTTTTTCCACCTACTGACTTACTTCAAATCCCAATTAAAATCCTGTCTTCTATAGGAAGCTTTCCCCCACACTTCTTAATCCTAATGTCTCCCCTCTCTTAATTATTTCCCATTTATCCTGTGTATAGTCTTGTTTACAAAGTATTTGTTTGTTAGTTGTCTCCCATATTCGTTTGTGAACTCCTTGAAAGAAGAGACTATCTTTTACCTTTTTTTGTATCCCCAGTGCTTAGCTGATGCCTGGAACATCAATAAATGTTTATTGACTGGCTAATTTGGGGTTCATGTTCTCATAAAATCATAGATCTGGAAGAGACTAGAGAAAGTACATAGTTCTACTTTCTGATTAAATTCCACTTAATTTTGTTTAAGATCATCAGTTTTCTCAGCCATTATAGAGAACTTAAAAATTTTTTATCCTTCTGTAGTTTAATAGAAAGGGAGTTACCTGAGACAAAGAGAGATTAAGGGACTTTTTCTAGTATCACATGTAATAGGTAATAAGGACAAAAATATTGTACACAATAATAGCAATATTGTACAATTAAAACCCCAAAAAGGCTTAGCTACTCTCAGCAATACAGTGATCCAGAAGAATTCTGAAGGATTTATAACAAAGAATGTTATCCATCTCCATAGACAGAACCATTGGAGTATGAATGCAGATCAAAGCATAATATTTTTCCCTTTATTTTATCTGTGTTTTTATTTTTGAGTTTTGGTTATATTTGAGTGTTCTCTCATAACAATGACTAATATGTAAATATGTTTGCATGATCATACATGTAAAACCCAGATCAAATTGCTTACCATCTCAGGGAAGAAAGGGAGACAATTGGGATCTTAAATTTTCAGAAAACATATATTGGAAATCTTTCCAGTCACTCATGTTGGTGACCTGGAAATCCTCACTAACTCCCAATGCTTCTTTAACTCCATCTTTCCTTCTCATCTTCAATCATGCCAAATGTCATATCTGCCTCCCTGGCATCTCTATTATTTCTTCCCCTCTTCTCCATTCACATGGTACCCATTGTAATTCAGTGCTTCATCTTCTCTCTCCTGGTTGATTCTAACAGCCTCTTAATGGTCTTCCTACTTCCATCCTTCCTCCTTTAATCCATCTTCCACACAGCTGTCAAAGTGATGTTCTATAAGTATCAACTGCTCTGATGATGTCACTCCTCTGCTCAGGACTTCCTCAATTTCTTGAGGATAAACTACAAACTCCTCTAACTGGCATTTAGAAGCCTTCACAATCTGGCTTCAAACTTCTTTTTCAGACTTGTGGTGCATTATTCTAGATTATAGTCAAAGTAGACCACTTGCCAGGCCTTGAACTTGACACCACAATGCTTGTCCAAGACCTTTGCATTAGGTGTCCAATACCTAGAATTCATGACCTCATTCCTGCCAAAGAGAACACTTGACTCCCTTTTCAATTTGACTTAAGTACCATATCCTTTATCAGGCCTATCCCTAAACAACAGTAACATCTAGCATTTATGTATCAATTTAAGGTTAAAAAAAGGATATATGTGTATATATCTCTCTATGCAAATGTGTCTATGTAATATCATTTGATCTTCTCAACAAACCCGATTCTTCTCTCCATTTTACAGATGAGTAAACTGAGGCAGAGGTCCCAGTCATACAGCTAATAAGTGAGGCAGGATTTGAACTTGTGTTTTCCTGTCTGTAAGTTGGACATTCTTATTCCCCTGCATCATCTAGCTGCTTATATTCATCTTGCATATCTTGTATGTCAGTGTAATTTTTGCAAATAATATTTTCTTCAATAGTATGTAAACTTCTTGAAAGCAGGGTCTGTTCATTTTTATCTTTGTATCTCCAGGGCCTAGGACAGGACTTAGCACATAGTGTGTGCTTACTAAATATTTCTTGATTGATTTGACAAAGCTTTATTTTTTCCCCAAAGGGAAAGCATTTCTCAGTTCTTTTTCCCCAAGATTCACTCAGAAAAGATGTGTGGGTCCTAGGTCTCCCAACTTCAAAGCTGTGACTATTGGTTAGCATGCTAAAATTGAATGTAACTGAACATTGAACAAGCAGATTTTATTATTCAGAAGAAGAATAAACAATGAGATTGAGAAACCTATTTTTCCTCACCAACTTGACGTGGTAGAAATCATTTGCTCTCAAAGCCCATTTCTTCCTATGCAAAATAGAAAAATACTTATTAAGAGCCCAGGATGAATTCATTGCTATATAAGTCTCAATATCTTTAAAGCTCTCTGGTCAGGTAAGTGATATATTGCAAGTATGAATGAACATTATTATTAATTAAAATGCCATATGAATATATAATCCTGAAAAGACAATATAATCTTCTTAGAGAATAATTAAATTATACTGGGTAATAACCTTTTTCAATTATTTTTATATATTACTTCTAGAGATTTTTTCAACCAAATACATATTAGAGGGGAAATTTTTCACAGGAACCAACTTCCTAGCTAATTACATGGCAGTTAACTAGTGACAACAGATTTTAAATTATAGACTCTTTGCACAAAAAAATAGAAGTATCCATGATAAAAATAAGAATATTTGGGATGGATACCTATACATAGTCCCTAACTTACACATATGTGTATTGAACACATTTCTCAAGCCAGTAGAAACTTCATGTTTGCCCCAGTGGCTCTATGACTTCTCCCTCCATGTTCTTGCATCTCCTTTGCACCAGCATATCCCTTATCTCCCTGGGTCAAATGGCTCCATCATCCATTCTTCTCTCTCCCAGCATCCCTAGTATCTCATGGTCAGTGCTGGCATGAGGAAAGAAGGGAAAGGAAGATGGAAAGAAGAAAAAGTCAGAAATCTTTATTTTTCTATTGCTGTGGGAACCCTGCCACCATTCTGACATTCTTATAGCAGCGACTGGTACAGGAAAGGAATCAGGGTACAGTGGAAAGAGCAATGGATTTGGAATCAGAGGATCTCAGTTTAGTTCCAACCTCTGCTACCTAATACCTGTGTGACTGTGGGCAAATCACTTAAACTCTCTGGGGCCTCAGTTTCCTCATCTGTATAAATGAGGGTTTTATAGTGATAAATGGCTTCTAGTAACCCTTCCAGCTCTGTGGGCCCATGAATCACTAAAGGTTCATGATCTTCCCTATCCCGAGTCTAGACTGAGCAAATTTTCCACTAGAAACATCATTCTGCCTGAGGGATAGGTTTAATGTTCAGTAAGTCCTCCCAGCTCCATACCTCACCTGATATTTTGATATGGCACAAAAAGCATCCACACTCAGGGTCATGGTACCCCTATTTGGAACAATGTCTATGCAATCCATAGCTCTCTCTCTGTGTAATGATTCAAGGCCAGACAAAACCAGATAAATCACCACTGGGGGTGGGAAGAGAGGAGCATTTAATAAAACACTGTAACAAGGTAGTTTCAAAGGTTTTCAGCAGCCAACCCCAAATGGCTGCCTATAAAGCCCACCATTCAAGAGGGCTGCTCATTTAACTGCCAGTCATTATTGGAGCAATATATATTATTCAGCTGTTTTTTTTTTCTATGGGAAAAATGAATGCTTAATTTTAAATGCAATTACTGACTTCTTATCTATCCTTTAAAGTCTAACTCAGATGCCATCTCAAGTACCCTTCACTGATTTTCCTCAGTTAGTACTGACTCTTCCAGCATCTAACTTCAATTCTGCTTATATGTATATGTATATATATGTATATATATGATGTACAAGTAACTTGTCTGCAAATACTCCAAGTTCTACAAAATTGAGTCTTTATAGTTATAATTTATAACTGGAAGGAATCTCAAAGCTCATCTAATACAGCCCCTCCATTTTATACTTGAAGATACACCAAGAAAAAATGACTTGCTTAAGGTCACATTTTGTTGTTTAGTCATTTTTTTTCAGTCATGTCTGACTCTTTGTGACCACATTTGGTGTTTTCTTGGCAGAGATACTGGAGTAGTTTGCCATATCCTTCTCCATCTTATTTCATAGTTGAGGAAACTAAAGCAAACCAAGTTAAGTAACTTCCCCAGGTAAACAGCTAGTAGGTATTTGAGACCAGATTTGAACTCAGGAAGATGAATCTTCCTGACTCCAGGCCAACATCACATATTAAAAGATAATTCCCTGATTCTGACTTTTATTCTCTCACATTAAATCCATCATTCTGAACACTGTACATTGTTGCTTCAAAACATTCACTTAGAAATACTACATTCTTCAAACTTAATTATTTCTGGTCAGCATATCTTTGTATCCTTGGTTTAGCACCCAGCATATTATGCTTCAACAGTGATCATCAACTGACTATCAGATAGCCTATATCTAAAAGGAATATTCCTGCTGTGTATTTCACATTAAGTTCACATATTAGCTGAGAAGCTAATAGATTGTTTGATTAATTCCAAACATCAGTCTGTAGTCTTTCCACCCTTCTTCAACAGGGTACCTTTCAGTCACTCTTCATGACACTATTTGGGGATTTCTTGGCAAAAATACTGGAGTGATTTGCCATTTCTTGTCCCGCTCATTTAATCAATTGGTGACCATGGACAAAACCTCTTGGAGCCCCTATGCAACCATGGAAGTCTAAATGTTACAGGCTATCACTTGTGATTTCTACCTCTATAGTTCCATACAAATGAAATCACAATTCCAGAAACTCTTAAAAATATTAAGAAGACTTCATATGTACCTCTTAGATGTGAAATTCATGATTGGACTTGATGCTCTACACCATACTAGTAAAAGTGCCAGTAGGCATCTATTTCAAAGTTTTGTTGTCATCTTCTAAAAGTATTTTAGTAAGTCCCTATTTGTCCATGGTAATATAGTACAGAAGATAAAGTGAGGTAAGAGACAAGTTATTTTTCTTACTATTTGACATAGCACAGCATAAAAACAACATAAACAAGTGCCAGAAAAGGCAAGGCACTGACATGTCTGTGTATATCTGTTTTAGAGCTTCTCTGTACTGATTGGGTCAAAAATCAGAGTGAAAGTCGCTTCAGAAATTACTTTAAATCACCCTATAATGATGTGTAGTTGGATTCCTTTTTTGAAAAGAAAATCTGCTCTGAGGGTCTAACTTTTCATTGTGGTCTTTATCATCTTTTTTTCTAAGTCTTTGTAAGTCTACTAACAGTATTTGACTTAAAGCAATAATGCCCTACTCTGATCATGGAAACTAAGCTATCAGTGATGGATGATGGTTTAGCATATTACTATTCTCATAATAATAAATAATAAAAAACAGTAATGTTTATATTTTGATAGTCTTTCCACATCACTGGTATTAATTATAACCATTAATTACCAGCTTAAGTAGTAATAATGGGGATTTCAGGTGCTGGCAAGACCTAGAGGGAAGATAATTTTGAGCAGGGAAGTTTTTCAACACCACTGACTTGCCCAGGGTCACATTGGTCTCAGACACTTAGCTCTGTGACTCTGAGCAAGTCACTTAACCCCCATTGCCTTGTCCTTACTGCTCTTCAGCCTTAGAATCAATATAGAAACAGAAGGTAAGGTGTTTTTTTTTAAAGAAACATTAGAATACCAGCCTTTTCTTTCTGTAGCAAAATAGTGGAAATACATTGAATATTGGTAAGCAGAAGGCAAACTTTAAAGTATAAAGGTGCCAAGGAGAAGAGGACAAAGGCATTACCTTGTTTGTTGCATTTTTAGGCATAGTAGATTTAGGAAAGTCTTCATGAAGAGATGAATGGTCTTGATAAGCTGTAAGGATGGGTATTCAAACCAAAAAGTGCAGCTTAGAATAAAAGTTCATGGGAGTTGGAAAAATTATATTGCTCTTCCTCCCCAGATCAGCAGGTTTTAGGAAGAAAGAAGAGAGAGGACTTACTGGGAAGGTGTAGGGATGAAGGAAGTAGAGCTCATAGTTGAGGTTATTGGTGAAGAAGGTTTAAAACCACCAGGAAGCATTTATTAAGCCCCTATTCCATGCCAGACATTGTGTAAGATGCTAGGGATACAAAGTCAAAAATGAAAGTCTGTCCTCAAGGGTCTGACCTCCTACCAGGAAGAAAACTATTTCCCACCCCACTTTCATATTCCTTGAAGCCCACCCATTTAGCATTCTAGATTCTCCTGGATATATTCTGTAAGGATCAAGCCCAGAATTTTGGCAACTTGGTCGAAAAGCAGGAATCCTTTTCTTCATCACCTCTAGGCTCATTCCCAGTGACCTCTGGGGCTATATATAGTCTGGCAGCTAGCTCTAGTGACTTATGAAGTTAAAACTGGGCTCCCTTTTAGTCTCAAGAGGAGGAAGTGTGGTGAAGCCAGAACTGGGGATAATGGATTGAGGCTGAATGGACAGGATGCCTATTCCCTGGCATTCCACCCTGCCTGGGTTATTAAAAGTCCAAATGCTGCTTTGATCTTCCAGGGAGCTGGGAAGTTAGCTGCCTAGAGGAGAGGTAATCAGAGAGGTGCTGTCACAGAGGGGAGTTGGGATTCACAGAAGTTATATAGATTCTCAAAAAGCCAAACATTACATTAATTTTAAGTGAAAGATGGTTCTTCCCTTCTCCTCACTAGCATGCCATGCCCATTTAATTGTGAAGAAATGAAAGGCATAATTTTTAGTGCAAATGCCAATCAGTGCAAAGCAGGCAACTTGTATTTTGTCTCTAGATAATACAACTGAATTAGTCACTTTTTAAGTCTCAAAAAAAAATAAGCAGAACATTATAATGCATATCCTCTTTCAGTGAAATACTATGTGTTAATTGGAGATACAGACAAGGCCAGCCACCTCCAAAGAGATTAAATTTTCAGATGAAAATGTCATGAGTGCTCAGCTGAGTCAAGGATCTTGGTAGCTTGCCTTGAAATACAACACTTAAGCTTAAATGATTCAGTGTGATGAGACCTGACCTGGATTTGCAAGGTTATAAGTGATTGGTTTTTCTTATTTTGAGAAGGGAATTAGTAGCCCCCAAAGTAATAGTACATTTGTAAAGGTCTTGTGGAGATAACATATTTAAAATTGGGTGGGGGAGGTGTTCAGCTAGCCACTTGTTATAGTTAATTCAGAAGGCAGGATTCTGAATTTTAAGGAAGAAGCAATACATTATTTTGGATTATAAATCTTATTTTGGTATTAATTTTTCCTAAAAATTCATAAAGAAAATACAATTTTATTGGGTACATATCAGATGTGGAGGTCAAGATCATAAATTTCTTAGGTGTGAGTATAGCCCCAAGTAAAGGGAATCACTTAAATATAACATATATAAATATTATAGATCCTAGGGGATTAAGCTGTGCCTCTTTGAGAAAATGAAAAGAAAGAGGGTTCAGTTGAAAAAGACTGAAAAAGAAGCAGGATTCCCTCTCTAATGGTGGTGCCAGAGAACAAGGATAATACATGTAATAATATATCCTTTCCATATTGATGAAAAATGTGCTAAACATTCACTGTATTCACAGGGGGATATGATTTGGTTCACAATACACCCAGATGAGGCACTTTGTAGCAAGGTTTATGAGGTGTGACTGTAAAGTAATGTAACAGATTTTCTCAGAGCTTTGTGTAGTCAGTCGCATTGCTTTATAGACATGCCTTGCTCTGTAAGGCACTTCCTGATTTAGGAACAACCAACCTGGGAACATCTTATAAAAATGAATATAGCTGGATGTACATACATTGCCTCAACTCAGTCTGTCTCTTGTTCTTCTCCCTTCTCTCCTTGTTTCTAACAGTTCAGTAGACTTAAGCCAAGAGTAAGATGGGGCAGCTGGTGGAAAAGCTCTCTAATCTAGCAGCTCTTCCTTACCACCTCCTTTCCTTCCCTGTCATGGATATTCCAAGCACAATTGTCTTTTGAAAATAAACAAAAAAAATGGAGTCCAAATGCAAACTGAAACAGGCCATGCCTTACTTTGTTTTCTCCATGAATTTTTCTCTGGCAGAAGCAATGTGTTTTCTTCCACAATATGATGAACATGGAAAGGCATATTATGTGATAATAAATGTACAATTTATATCATATTACCTATTTTCCTGAGGAGTGGAGAGGGGTGGAAGAAAGAGGAGAACATGGATTGCAAAATAACAGAAAATGAATATTTAAATATTGTATTGATGTAATCTAGAAAAAAATGGTTAGACTAAGAAAACAAAACATGAACATTGCCTCTATATCTTTTAATACTCATAATTCAGTTAATCACACCATAGACAAGCCCTTATTCTAAGTTCACAATTGTAACTCCTTTTTTTTTCTCCATTTTCCTTCCAAATCTTGCCCAGTTTACTCATGGAGTCTCCTTCATTCTTTTTTTTCCTTTTCTTAATTTCTTCCTTGAGTCAAAAAATATCTCAGTCTTATCTGGTGAGTGTAAGAACAAATATGTTAATGCATTTGTATTAAGGAAAAGAAGGTCATTGCCTTTGTCCCAGTTATATAATATTGCAATTAGAATAAAGACATCCTCTGGTCCAAACTCCTAATTTTATAGATGTGAAAACTGAGATTTGCTTTCTATATGCCAGACAATATGTCCCATTCAGGAGGCTTTTCCCAGATACCATTGTTAGTGATATGACAAATAATAAACTAGTATCATTAGCCTCCAGAAGCCGTTTTAAAATGCCCAGAACCCATCTTTAGGCAAGAGAGGAAAGAGGAAGAAAATAAGCAATAATATAGCCCCTTACTATGTTCCAGGCCCTGTTAAAAGAACTTTTTACAAAGATTTCATCTGATATTTAGAATAATCATTAAATGCTCTTTACTTCCTTATAGTCTTTTAACAAAATTTCCTCCCACCCCAAGCAATAGTATTCACAACAAAAAGTAGTTTTTATTCAGTTCAGTGAATTTTGTTTTGTTTAATTATTAGTATTTCAATAGCATTGTGTTCTATCTTTTTTTTTATTGCAAAAGTATAATATTTCACTGTGCCATGGGTTAAATGGGACTTTGTGGACTGGTCTGGGAACTTAAGCAATGTTAATCATATTATTCCATTGGGAAAATATATTTTGAATTCCAAACAATTAACTTGAAAACCAATTTTGCCTCCTTTATAATTCATTACTTTCTGAATTTGTTTGAGCCCTCTATGACTACTAAAGCCTGCTGAACCAACCTACATTATTAAGGACTGGGCTTACATAGTAGGGCCCACATTATTGTAATTTCCTTCTAATAGGTCTTTTTATCTCACTCCAGTGAATCTCATGTTCTAATGCTCTCATGAATCTAGGATCTAATTTGTATGTTTTCCAGCAATACAGATAGTAACAAACACATCCATACCTTCCAAACCTATGTTACTTTTGACCATGTTTCCTGTTAGGTCACTGCCCTTTCCTGCCTTCTAACCATGCATGCCAATTCCCAAATATATATATATATATATATATATATATATATATACACACATATATACCTTCTCCTGCTGATGCCTAGAGCAGGCTTTCTGAGTTTTCACAGGACAAAGCAACACTGCTTGTTATGAAATTTAGGGAAGACCTTAAACATTTTAATCACTTGCCTTCCCAAGAAGACTTTTCCCCATTCTCTGATAGGCTTCCTGGATTCCTTCTCCCCAGTGGTTTGCATTCAGCCATCTAACCCTACCCTCTTTTAATCTCCATATCCCAGTGACACTGGCATCTGGACTGCTAAAGACCAATGACACCTTCCTTCCATTTCAACTCTACTTCTTCCAGTGCCTCACTCCAGATCTTCCCACCCCATTTATTATGTTCTTTGGTAGGTCTGTTCCATAATTAGGAAATTTACTTTCATCTTAATTAAGATACTTATTTTCTCCCTCTTTTTATCTTCTTACCCTTAAAGACCTGGCACTTTCCTTGACTATACTAAATCTCTGGCCGCCTTTTCCAGTATTGGCTGCATTTTCTCTCATATCCTTTGACTTCCTGGTCATAGTAAGAGATTTAGAGTACTCTTTGCTCTTTGCTCCTTTAATATCCTCCCTCTACTGTCATCGCCCAGTTGCTGCTCCTCCTTTGAGCTACATGCTATCCAAATTTATTGTTTAAACCAGAACGTGGTGACACACTCCTGACCTCAAGAATATTCTCCTTCATTTCTTAATGAGTTTCATTTCTATCTTACAGTCTTCCCTTCCACTGCAAATCCTGCTTTCATACTAGAGGAATTCAATATAAATGCTGAGTTATGTCAAATATCCTAACAATTTCTCATCTACTCAACACTATGACCTCAACTCTACTTCAAGTACACAGAGGGATTTATCTTGCCTTGACCCAGAGATGTTCCACTTCCATATTCATGAACTCTGAAATTCCTTAATCTGATCATAATCTTTTATTATTCCATGCAAAGATGAAATGTATTATGATCCCCCTAACCCTATATTCATCTTTACCATAACCTAAATCTCTCTATCCCTCAGTACTTTCCCAGGCTATAATCTTTGCCTTGGCTTTCATTCTTTTACCTTCCCATTTTTGATCATTTGGTGAACCAGTTCAGCTTATACTTTTCATTGTTCAGTCAATTCTGCTGTGTCTGGCTCTTCGTGACTCCATTTGGGATGTTCTTGGCAGAATACTAAGTGGTTTGCTATTTTAAAAGTCATTTTATTGTGGGAGAAACACAACCACGTTTGTAGCAAGGTCTCAAGAATGGAAGACACACTCCCTTCAATCCAGAAGAAAAGAATTTTATTTGAAGAAAAAGAGATTCAAGGTGGTATAGTAGCCTCATAGCTGGTGGGAAAGCCTTTGGGCTAATAGAGTAACTTAACAGGTAATAGAGTAGCAACCCCAGGAGTGGAATAGCATCTCCAAAGCCTCAGGTGATGGAGTGGAAACCCTGAATCTGATGGAGTAGCAGCATAACCCTGAGCTGATGGATTAGCTTCTGAGCTGGTGGAGTAGCATCTCTGAAGCTGATGGAATAGCAGCTCCATAGCTCTGGGCTGATGAAGTAGCAGCTCTTTGGGATGATAGAGTAGCCCTTGGGGCTGATGGAATAGCCCAATAGGTAATGGAGTAGCAAGTTAGGAGTGGAGTCACAATTGAGGTATGGATCCGGGTTTGCGTATTTATTGAGAATCTGGAGGCTTCCAGAGAAATCTTCACCTTTTCTCATCACACCCCCAAAGTCTTGCAAAATGGGCATGGCCACATTCAAGTGGAGGTGTGGTTTGGAGTACACATCACTCGAAAGGGAATAAGGAACATGTTCAGGTTTGGGGGAATCTTTCTGGAATGCCAGAGTCCTTAGTGTGAATGTCTCATGCCCCCCCCCAATCCATTGCCCACCTTGTCATCATTCGTCAATGTGGGAGGGGTCTCACTATACTTCTGGAATGGGAACATAGGAGAGTGGGATAACAGAATGGTCCTAACAGTTCAAAGCTAAGGTAAATAAAGATTCTGAATAATTAAAAAAAAAAACAGAGCAGCACAAAGCTGATGGCCAGAATAGAGCATTACTGGTCCAGTAGAAGTGATTGATGATACAGAATGGGTAACTGATCAACGATACAAATTCTTCAATTTGTGCTTGAATAATGCTAAAACTACAGATTTTGTAGCTGATCTTTAATTAGAGCCAACTGGTGAAAAATAAAAGATTTCAGCATATGAGGGTCTTGCTTCTATTACTGCCCCCTCACTGCCTGCCTCCATCAGTTTTATAAATGAGCAAAGTGAGGCTAACAGGCTTAAGTAACTTGCCCAGGATCACACAGGCAGGGAGGGTGTGATGCTAAATTTGAACTAAGGTTTTCTTGACTCCAGGGACAATAGGCTATCCACTGCCCCATTATACTACCCTCTATTAAATCCCTCCCTCCCTCTTCCTAGTGCTGATTGTCATGCCTTATGTAACTTCTGCCTGGATTACTTTTCACTATTCACCTGCAAGACTCATTCATGTGTGCTTATGGGTTCCACTACTATTTTATATTGTCTCAGTGGAGTCTTCACTGGAACAAAGGCAGTCCCAGGACTCCTCCCTAATTGATTCTCTAGCCTACTCAAGACAATAATTTTTCTAAACCCTCTCTCTTTAACTCTCCCATTAGCACTACCTTCCCTCGCCCCTACTGCCAGCACCTTGCATCCTACTATATCAATTAAATTGAGGCCATTTGCTGAGAGTTCTCTCTTCCCACATCTAATCTCCCTCTGTTGTTCTCTCACTATCTACTCCTTTACTTTGATCACTAATAAAAAGGTATTAGAGACATTCTTTATGGCAACACCAACCTTTCCACATGCATCCTTAGTTCTATCTCCAGGAGACTGGCCTCACTCTTACTTCCATTTTCTCTCTAATCTTCCATCTTTGCCTATTTGCTGGTTTCTTCCCAGCTGTCTACATATCTTCTCAATCCTTAAAAAACAAAGGAAACCTCCTTACATCCCAGCATCTGTCCTCTCTCTCCACTACTCTTAGCTAACCTCTTTGATGTCTTCTACAGTAGGTACCCCTAATTTCTCTCTCCTCACTCTCTTCTAAGCCCCCCATAATTTGATGTCTGACCTCATCATTCAATCGAAATAGTCTCTTTAAAGTTACCACCATCCTCTTAGTTGCTAAATAGAATGGTCTTTTTGGGAACAACTAGTTTACTCAGTGGATAGAGAGCCATACCTGGAGATGGGAATTTCTGGGCTCAAATCTGACCTCAAGTACTTCCTAGCTGTGTAACCCTGAGCAAGTAACTTCCTCCTCCTTACTACCAACCTGTTGCCTGGTCCTTAGTGATCTTCTGCCTTAGAACCAATACATAGTATTGATTCTAAAATGGAAGGTAAGGGTTACAAAAAAGATATTTTCTTAATCCTCATCCACAATGACTTCTCTCTTGGTTGTTCTCTCTCCTCTGGATTTTTGTGACACTTTTATCTCTTGGTTTTCCTCCTGCCTCTTTGATCATCCCAGAAGGCATGTTTTATTTGAAGACTCTGCCCTGGACCCTTTTCTTTTTTTCTCCTTATGTTCTTATTTGGTTGTCTTATCCAATTTCCTCAGGTTCAATTATCAGCTCTATGTAAATGACTTTCAGATCTATATATTCAAGCCCTAAACTATCTGTCAAGTTGTGGTCCTACATCACAAACTACCTGTTTCAAACTGCATATCTCATAGTCCCTGACCAATCCCCTGGTTGCTTATATTTGATAATGGAATAAAATGAGACATATGTAGCTCATTTAACAGTTACCAAAGAAGTATTACTTACCTGTAACAGGAGAATGATATTAAACTATGATACGCACCGAGGGAACTCTGAGTTGATTCAGCTGAATAAAGTTCCCTCACCTGAGTTGTCCATGACAGTCAGCAAAAGCTTCAGAGTATGTCTGAAGTTCCAATGACCAGGAAGTGTTGTCAACAGTCTCAATTGGGGAACTAAAACTGAAGTTGTGCATAAATCAAAGTAAATACTGACTAGTATTCAAAAGGTATTGCAATTAAATCTGAGCTCAGATATTGCCTATCTACGTGACCCTGGGCAAGTCATTTAACCCCAGTTGCCTAGCCCTTATCTCTCTTCTGCCTTGGAACCAATACTTCTAAGACAGAACATAAGGGTTTTGCTTTATGTTGTGTTTTTTAATGTATTACAAAACTAACTCTTTTAAAACTGTTAATAGAGACTCAAAAGAAAAATGGATTTTTCACAAGGACTCAATGAATAGTTAGAAGAAATGAAGCAAGAGATTAAAAAAGAAATAAAAGCTCTTGAGGAAAGAATTTAGAAGAAAAAGTGAACTTTACAGAAGAAATGGAGACCTGAAAATGAAAAAAAGAGCAAATACAAATAAATTATTCTGTGAAACAGAAAAATATTAGAATAAAATAAAAATTGAAGAATATGAAAGATACCTAACATCAAAAATGACTAACTGGAAAACAGATCCATATGCAAGAGTAGCTGAAACTCATGACCAAAGAAAAAAGCCTAGATAATTCTTCTTTTTATTTTTTTCTCTTTTTCTCCCTTCCTTCCTTCTTCCTCCCCCTCTACTCCTTCCTTCTCTCTTTTCCATTTCTTCCTTCCTCTTTTCTATCTCTTATTGGCAAGGAACTGTTTTGTGGCCAACCTGGGACAATTCACTCTAAGGCGCCAGCCTTGGTAGCCAGCCCTCTTGTGCACTATATTGGTGCCAGACTTAATGTTGGAAGTCTGATCAATTTAGCCCATTGTAGTTCAGACCTCCTGAGCTTAGCTTTTCAGCAGCCTCAGGCTTTGTGGTAGCATCTCATACCACTACACCTGGCTGGATACTACCTTTCAAGAAATCATAAATAAAAACTAAATAGATCTACTAGAACAAGAGGATAAAAAAGACAGAATATGTTCATCACCTCCTGAAAGGAACCACTAAAGAAAAAGCATCCCAGGAATTTCATAGGCAAAATACAACACTCCCACATTGATGCCAGAAAAAATACAGAAAGGAATTCAAGTACTAAGGAACCAGTGCCAGGTTCAAACAAGACCTGGCAGCTTCTATCTAAAACCAGAAGAACTTATAACACAGTATTCCAAAAGTCAACATGTAATATAGACTTAAAATTAAGAACTACTTACCTTGCAAACATGAGTAAAGACTATAGAGAAAAATGAATCTTTAGTGGAATAGTGGCCTTGCATGAGTTTCAAATGAAATGACCAGAACTGAGTAAGATCTTTGAATTATAAATATAAGAGTCCAGAGAAACCTAGCAAGATAAATTTACTTGAGCAATTGGAAAGAGATATATAACGTTAACATTTTAGTTAAGAAAAAGAAGTGTCCCTTTAAAAGATTTTTGAAAGCATTTAATAGGGGAAAACAGGTCTTGAGGTATATTTCCCCTATTCTGAGGGCATAAGGAGAGAGAAGAGTATGTAGGTCAAAGGAGAAAGCAGTATAGAAAGGAACAAGAGAGGGGGTGAAACTTGCAATTTCTTATATTTGGGGTGAATAAGAAAAGAATACAAAGAAGAGATAGGGGGAAGGACATTAGGTGAAACCCCACTCATCTGAAATGGATGGGTTGAATACCCACATAAACACAAAGAGTTTGGTATAGAAATATTTCACACTCAGCATGGTAACAGCACTTAGCACAGTGCCTGGTACCCAGTAGGTAAATAAATGCTTATTGAGTGAGTAAAACAAGCAGAAAAAAGGAACTCAATGTCATCTGGAGGATCTCACTATCTGAAGGAGGTGGAAACTTGGATTTCAGCAGCTCTAAATGAAATATAGCATTTTCTTCCATTCTTTACAAATATCAACAATTAAAGATGAGGTTTATTGCTTTACCAGATTGCCAAAGGAGACCAAAACACATACAAAAAACTATAAGAACCCCTGATCTAAAGGTAATCTCTTTGAAATGTGCTTTGTGCTGGCTCTTCTTGATATTATCTAACTCGTCATAAGCATAAGTTTTCCACTTTGATGTCTTTAATATGTTACAATATATTAATATTATTTGAGCAACTAGACAGTGCCATAGTGCCCAGATCTCTGAGCCTGAAATCAAGAAGACCTGAACTCAAGAATCCAGCCATAGATATTTACTAGCTGTGTGACTTTTTGGTGGCCCTTAACCTTGTTTTATCTTAGTTTACTCATCTATAAGTGGGGATAATAATTGCACCTACTTTACAGAGTTGTAAGGATCAAATGAGATAAGTGCTTAAGCATACAGTAAGCACTATATAAATGTGACTTTAATTATTAATTAGAGGGCTTGATATTAATTTGTTATTAATTATTAGAGGATCATCAAATAAAGTCTTCTCTATTATATTTTTTGAGGAATTCTATACATTTTTTTTGCATGGGAAAATGGGACATACCTCATTGGAAGAGAGCCTTCAAAATGGTATTGTGTGTTACCATATCACAGTTTTTTAGTTAGCAAACATAAGGCCAGTGGCATCTGGTATTTTCTAAAATTTCAGTTGTGTAATGGCAAACTGTGGTTTTTGTGGAATGTCACCTTCAAAAGCCTGTCTCAGATACCTTCATCAAGGATGCCCTCAATGCACCTGTAGATTGTTCTTATTAAAATTTCATGCAGATGGAAATGCTGGCCTATTGTCTGCTAGTTATCGATGTTCTCTTAGTTGCCTTTAGGGAAGTGGAATGGATAATAAGGTCTGAGCTTTATTTACATGCTTTTGGTAATTTTTTCTTCTTCCGATTGATCCCTCAGCAACTTCTTAGAATTGTGTGTCTTCTTTTCTGCAGCATGGACTCACCCATGTACTTGTGTCATCTGGCCGTTCTTTTCATTTGTTTCCTTCTGTTCAGTCACCACTTCCTCAAGAAGCACATGTAGATCTCAGATATTATAGTCCCATGTGGTGGCATCCCCATCTTTTTTTTTTTTTGCAGATAAGTGACATAAGAATATATCACTACACTTGGAGTCAGGAAGACTTAATTTCAAATCCTTCCTTAGTCTTTTATTATCTGTGTGAGCTTTGGACAAGTTACTTAACCTTTTTCAGTTTCAACTTCCAAATCAGTAAAATGAGGATAATAACAGCATCTCCCGTACAGGGCAATTTTGAAGTTTAAGTGAGATATTACTATAAAGTGCTTTGTAAACCTTAAATCCCTATATTAATGCTAGCAATTATTATTTTCATCTTTAAATGTTTTTGGAATGAAGGAGGAAGAGAAAGGAATGAGTATGCTTGTGTGTGTGAGACCAGAGAAGGAAATGATACACTATCTTTGCCAAGGAAATCTTACGAACAGTATTGGCATGCTATGGTCCATGGTCATGCAGGGTTGGAAACAACTGAACAACAAAATACATAGCATATACTGTGTTCTAGGAACTGTGCTAAGTGCTTACAGGTATCTCATTTTATCCTCACAAGGAGATGAGATAAGTGCTATTATTATCCCCATTTTTCATTTATAAAAACTGAGGCAGACAGAGGTTAAGCAACTTCCCTGGGATCATACAGATAATAAGTGTCTAACACAAGATTTGAACTCAAGAAAATGAATCTTCTTGATTCCAGGCATTCTATCTCTATTCCCAGGCTTTCTTCATACTTTGTTCTTCTCTTTCTCCTTGTGTTATGAAACAGAGCCATGAACCAAAACCAAGATTGTAGAGCTAGATGGAACTTTGGGAACCATTAAGTCTAATTTTACATTTGAGTAAATTATAAATTATCTCATAAATTAATGCTAATAATTATTCATGATTCTTTTAATCTTTCTGTCAAGTTTATATTCTAAACCAATGTTTTTCTGGCTGCAAAATACTCTGGCAAAAAAAATCAAATGTTTGTTGACTCAGGCACATTTAATTAAGTTCATTTGTTCTCTTCTCTGTAGCAATTAATTTACATCTAGTAAATATCTGCACAAAATTCCTATATTCCATATCAATGTCCATTCCTCTACCCATTCCCCATCTTTTAGCATCAATGATTTGTTTAATTAGTTCAGAATACATTGTTAATTTCCTGCCATGTGTTTTTAAATATATTCTGCTACCTTTCTATTAATTTTTATGGTTCCTCTAAAAAGTCAGACTGAACATAAATAATTGACCCAGAAATGACTCCCAAATCAGTAATGAGTCATTTCCTGCCCATTAAAACATAACCCAAAGCACATTTAAAGTTTATCATACAATTTAATATCTGCCATATTCAGTATCTACAAATTCTTTTTTTAGAGAATTTATAATTTATAGTTAGGAAATTTTTGTGTGGAATATAAACCTTTGACCTTTCTCATATACTTTCAAGCCATTTTTCCAATGTATTTAAGCCAATAACATCTATACATTACTAACACCAAATATTTAAATATGTAGTATTTTAATTGGGATTTTTTTCAATTTTTTATTTATTTAGAATATTTTTCCATGGTTACATGATTCATGATTTTTCCCACCTTTCTTCATGATTTTCCCTTCCTTCTTCCCCACCCCCACTCTTGGAGCTGACAAGCAATTCCACCGGGTTCTACATGTATCATTGTTCAAAACCCATTTCCATATTATTCATATTTATGATAGAGTGATCTTTTAATGCCAAACCCCAAACATATCTCCATTGAACCATATAATCAATCATGTGTGTTTCTTCTGCGTTTTTACTCCCCAGTTCTTTCTCTGGATGTGGATAGCATTCTTTCTCATAAATTACTTAGTGTTGATCTGAGTCATTTCATTACTGCTAGGAGAAAAGTCTGTTACTTTTGATTGTGCCATAATGTATCAGTCTCTGTGTACAATGTTCTAGTTCTGCTCCTTTCCCTCTGTATAAATTCCTGGAGGTCTTTCCAGTTTACATAGAAATCCTCCTCTCATTATTCCTTTCAGCACAATAATATTCCATCATCATCAGATACTACAATTTGTTTAGCCATTTCCCAATCTATGGACATCCCCTCATTTTCCAGTTTTTTGTCACCACAAAAATGTAGCTATAAATATTTTTGTACAAATCTTTTCCCTTATCTCTTTGGGGGTACAAACCCAGCAGTGGCATGTCTGAATCAAAGGGCAAGCATACTTTTAAACCCTTTGTACATAATTCCAAATTGCCTTCCACAATGGTTGGATTAAATCACAACTCCACTAGCAGTGTATTAATGTCCCTAATTGGGAGGTTTTTACTTACTTTTTTCATAACATTTCTGGGCTTCTTCATCTTCTCTATAGAAACTTTTGGTATCTAATCTGCAATGATTCCCCTATTGGCCTTTTTTTGCAATTGTTATCATGAATGATATAATAGGAGATCACCAAATGTCTCATGCAATCATTTCTTAGCTTTGGTCACAAAATGAGATGAGCTCCTTTATTTGGTCACCTATACAAGACTTGTGAGTCATCCTTCCGTTTATTTCCAAATTCTCTTTACTTTCTGGTTTGAATATCAAATGAGAATATCAATATGTATATAATTCATTTCTCCCTAGAGTATGTCCATATGGACATTTATACATAGTAGAAATGAGCAAAGATCTCCCATTTAGAATGGCAACATACAAATTAATGTTGAAGTAAACTGATGTCATCCTCAGGAACCTCTCCGCCTCTTCTGCCATTTTGATGGCACAAGTAGAAGAGGGATGGGTAGGACTGAGGGCCATTTGGTAATTCATATTTCATGTATTTCAGTGGGCAATGATCCATCACCATGTGGCAAGCATCCTGATAATTAGCCTCTCTCTGCCTAAGCTGGCACTTGGAGAGCAGGCACAGTTTGTTTCCTGTACTATAGTAGGAGTAAAACTTGCCAGATCTTACACTCAGCTGGCATAGTCTTTAAGAACTCAGGCTCATTTTTGTGTCACAGTGACGTAACAGAGCAGAAGTTGGGGCAAGAGAGCCTTATCTGCTGCCAAAATCATTTTCTTTGTACATATATGAAGGTATGTCACTGCTCTACTCAAAAATCTTCACAGTCACCCAGTTGCCTATCAAGTAAAATTCAGACTCCCAAGTGATATCATTTGAACCCACGTCCTCTGATTCCAATATGTCAGGCAATTAGAATTATGAAGCACCTACTGTGTGCTTAAGTTAAGTGCTGGGAATATGGAGATATAAAGAAAGGCAAACAGGAGACCTTGCTCTCAAGGAGCTATCAGACGAATGTTAGAGACAACAATGGACTAGCAAGTTTCATATATGTACATATTTATATATATATATATATATAATCATAGTATATATACACATATATGAACACGTATATAATTGTATGTGTGTATATATACAACCACTGCATATATATTATTTATTTATACACAAAGAAGACAAACTGAGGTTAGACTCAGAGGAAAAAACACTAAGATTAAGGACTTCTTGAAGAAGGTGTAACTTTGGCTGATAAACGAAGGAAGCCACGAGGCAGAGATGAGGAAGAAAAAAGCATTTCGTGCTTGGGGGACATCCAGTGAAAAAGCAAGGAGTTGGAAAATAGAGAATAGTGTGCAAAAGATAGCCAGGAGATTTGTGTTACCAGATCACAGAGTAACTATGTGGAGGAGAGTAAGAAGACTGAGCTAGTTAGGAAGGAGCCAGGTTATGAAGGGCTTTTAAGGACAAACAGAGGATTTTCTACTTGATCCTAGAAGTAATAGAGAGCCATTGGAGTTTTCCAAAATTCTGTGATCTTAAGTAGCTATATTTTGAAATCTCAAATACATTTACTATATATAATAATTATTTGTGGGTCTTATTCCTTTGCTAGAATTCAAGTTCTTTGAAAGTAGGAACTATGTCATTCTCCAAACTTTGTTACTCCCCCATTCTCTAGCACTGCATTTTGTGTATAATTAGCACTTATTAGAAGTTTTCTGAGTTAATGAACATTTCTTAACAGTTGGTGTTGGGTGACTTTTTGCTAACCTTGGCTGCATATGTACTGATTTTAAAATTTAAATGTGATAGGAAATAAATGGACATTGTCAGAACACATTTCAAGAGCCATGTTCTTTCCATAGGTATGAAGCGCCCTTTAAGTCCTGATTATATCCTTGAAGATGGAATTATGAATATGGCAACCTTTCTGAGAGGTTTTGAAGAAAAAGGACTCAAGCATGAACGACCCGACTCTCAATTGAACAAAGAAAAAAAGAAACTTCTCTTTTCCTTCTGTGATGTGTGCAACATTCAGCTGAACTCTGCAGCCCAAGCTCAGGTCCATTACAATGGGAAATCACATCTGAAGAGGGTAAAGCAGTTGAATGATGGAAAAGTCCCTGCACATTCTTCAAGTCCTGGGTCTCTGTTGGTGGGCACAAGTACAGGTATGTACGAGTGTCAAGAGGTCATTGTTTACATGGGTGAGTGCATCTTTTCTATTGGAAAAGAATAGTTTCAGGAAAGACAAGAAGTCTTTCTCTGTACAACTATGGTCCTGTAAGATGATATTATCTTTCCTTGCCAAGGTAAAACTTCAGGCGCAATTTGTCACTTTTCAATTTTTGATTAGCAACGTCTGACACAATTTATACATCAGAGCATAAGCCCTCCTATATCCAAAGACTGTGTGAACATTCATGAACATATTTTTGAAGCATATTTCCAGAATGAACAAATGAGATCATCTCTTTTCTCACAATAATTTTGAGTTTCTTCAATTTTCTTAATCCATTTTCTACTTAATAACTGAGAGTAGATAGTATAACATCTTTCAGGAAAAATACTAATCATATGCATTTGAAATGTCCTAGTCCTTTACTGAATTGCTAGCACTGTACTGATCATTGATCTAACAAGTGGAATTGGCATGAATTAATAATACAGACATCCTACATCCAGAGGGTCAATCCCCAAAACTCCCATTCTTAACATTTATTTATTTTTAGTATAGAACCAGGAACTTAGTTGATCTTGGCATTCCTATTATAATTGCTGACTTTTCTTGGGGCATTCATTTTACCTTTGAGAAGGTCCTTTTTTCCTTCTTGACAATGGTCAGTGTGGAAGAACAAAAACAAACAAAACAAAGAAACTTAATAGTATCTGGAAGACTATTACAAATGTGGAGATTATATATGGTTTTAAGCAGAAGGCATAAATAAGCACTCATTCTTAAAATGATGGAATATTTATAAATTCTAATTTAATAAGCATTTGTCTGAGGAACAGAAGTCTCTACTTGAAGCATAATAAAGAGGCAACAGGGCATGTCGGAATATCCCTGAATGTGATTTTAGATTATGTGATATTATGTCATGCTTCATTGAACTTAAGGGGAACTTGTGCTACATATGAAGATCAGGCTGGAAATAATGATGGAAATTTTATATTTAATGAAATTAAAATCTAATTTTAATAGAAATTTAACCTAATTTCACTTGAACTTTGATTAATCATGGTAGAAAATTCTTGTCACTTAAAAAACAACCCAAGTCCTTTATATTGTTTTTCCTGCATCATATTTGCTGATGGGCCAAAGGCCTTGAGTTCTGAATTACAGAATATCATCATTTTACAATAATTTTTTTAAAATCTCCTACAATCTTTTCTTTGTTATAATAGAAAAATTTACTTTGGCAAGCTTATATTATGTATGTAATGACTATGATACTAAAATAAAAAAAGATATATCTGTAATAGGGAACTTACACATTAATATTCTCATTTCACTTATATTATGAAGCATAATTAATAGTTTCAGGGGGGAAATACAATTACATGAAGGAGTTGACTAAGCTTGGATCTCTGCTATGAAGTACAAAATGTCACATTCAAACATAGTTGTAGACATGTTGGTTTTTATTTTTTCTAATTAGCACAGATGGCTTTAGTTAAAGGAGAAATCTCAGAGAAGGCTGAACTTGAAGAAAACAATTGTAAACAATTCATAAACTTGCTAATTTCCTTCTTCCCTGTAAGAATTAGCTATATTTTGAGCTTTGGCCATGACCAATCAATGTAAATGACACTCATAACAACAGTCTAAAAAACATTGATACTTTCTACTTTTTTTTTCTTTTATGGCCAGTGTCACAGTATGCCAGTGACCAATGTTAGAGGAAATAATGTAATATCTGACTTTCCTATGCATAGGCTCTTCGTTAGTTATGTACATAGGTGCTTAGATACTTAAGAATCTAGATATTTAAGTATTTAGGTAACAGTTAATTGAATAATTAGGCAATTAGTTGCATAGCTACTTAAGGAGATAGACACTTAGGTACTTAGATACTTGGGCACTGAATAGTTAGTTTTTTAACTACCTAGGCACTCAAGTACTTAGATAATTAAGTACATAGATAATTATTTATATTTATATATTCAAATATGAAATAAATGATTTACCATGGGTTTAAACTCTTTCAATCCAGTTCATACTGACCTACTAACCAGTTAAAATAGTTCTAATCTGGTTTAAATCTATTTAAACTGATCCAAACCAGTACAAATGGTTCAAACCCAACCAACTTGGTTCAGATCATCCTAAACTGATTCAATCCAGTACAAACCAGCTAAATCCAGTTCAAATCAGTTCAATTTTGCACAAATCTGATAAAAATGGTTTCATCTCATTCAAACAGATTGAATTGGTTGAGTTTCATTCAAACCAGTCTAAACTGGTTAAACTGGTACTACACAAATATTTAGGAACATAGACAATTAGGTACTTAGGTACATGGGTAATTAGGCAATCATTTAATTAGGTAGCTAATTATTTAACAGTTGGGTAAGGTAATTATAAACAGATTAATTGCCTATGTCCATAGAAAATTACATTTTTAGGTTAATTAGTTAATTAAGTACTTAGGTATATAGGTACTTAGGTAATGAATTAATCAGATACTTAGTAATCAGTTGATTAAATATTTAGATACATAGGTAGTTATTAGATACTTAGTAATTAATTAATTAGGTAGTTACAGAACATGGGTACTTAGAGACATAGGAAAATAGGTACTTAGTTATGTAAGTATTTAGCTGAGCAGTTAATTAGATATTTAGTTTCATAGGTAATTAAGTAATTACGTAATTTAATTAGATAATTAGGTACTGAGGCACTTAGGTACTTAGACAATTAGATAATTAGTTAAACTAAAACAGGTATTTAGGTAATTAGGTACTCAAGTACATATACAGTTATATAGGTAAAAAGGTACATGCTTTGTAAGGTATTTAAGTATTTTCTTTCTTATGTACTTTTATTTCTGGACTAACAGCTAAATAAATGGTTTATTACATCTAAACCATTTCAACACTGTTCACACTGGAATAAACCAATTCAATGGAAGTCAAACTGATCTAAACTGGTTCATTCTGATTCAAATGATCTGAACCGTGTCAAACCAGTCTAAACAGTTTTAAAACACTTTCATATGGTTCAAGTCAAAAGTCTAGGTCTGATCTATCTAATTCAGTTCAAACAATCTAAACTGTTTAGTTACATAAGTTCTTAGTTACTTAAATACATAGGTAGTTAGGTAAAAAGTAGTTAATTAGATTCTTTAGGTAATTAAGCACATTGCTAATTAGGCATATAGTAAGTAACTATATCATACTTAATTAGGTACTTTGGCAATCAGTCAATTAGGAAACTAGGTACTTTGATACTTAGTTTATTAATTAGGTACTTAAATAGTTACATAGGAATTGAGTTAAATGTATTTAGTTCAGTCTCAAAGTGGTCCAAAGTAGTTCATATGAGTCTAACCTAGTTTAGACCAGCTCCAATCTATTGAAACTAGTTCAATACAATTCAATGAGCTTTAATCAGATTCCCTTCAAAAGCTCAGTCCTAATGTGTTCAATCCAATTCAAAATGGTTTAAATTATTTAGGTTTAGAAATAGGACTTAATTACTTAGGTACATAGCTACTCAGTTAAGAGGGAGTTGTTTAGGTAAAAGATAATCAGCTAATTAGGTACTTAATTATATAATCAGACTAATTAGGTACTTCAGTACATTGTAAATTAGGGCCATAGTAAGTACTTCTGTTTCATAGCAAACTAAGTACTTAGTATTCAGTTACCTAGGTGCTCAAGTACATAGGTATTATTATTATAGGCAACATATTAGTTATATTGGCATTTAATTTAATATTTACATACTTGGGTACTTAGGTGCTTAGAAGAATCTGGTTCAGCCCAGGCCAACATTCAATCAAACCAGTTCAATCTGAATCAAACCAATGTAAATTTGGATAATCCAGTCCAAACCATTCTAAACTGCTCTAATCCTGTTTACACCAGTTCAATATGGTCTAAACCAATTTGATTCAAACTGTCTATTCTAGTTCAGTCTCATTCAAACTGATTACTTTGGGACATAAACACGTAGGTACTTTGGTACTAGCTACCATTTCCCCCCCAATGGTAAAAGTTCAGCACATTTTTATTCAATCATATAAAAACAAAAATAAATACAGCTCCTTCAGTAGTATACCTGGGATTCTCTACTTACTCCCATCCGCCCACCTCTAGGAAAAAAGAGATGGGAGTGAGGGAGTTTGGACCCTCCTACCATACCAAATAGAAGTCCTTCCCTGTCATCAGTTTGGGCATGGACAGAGAGAATTTCTGTTAGGGACTCTAGTGAATTTGTTCTGTGGTTGTAGGAAGCTCTTGGATTATATGAAGTTAGTTTGTCACATGGTGAAATCTAAATATGAATGGAAGGAGTTTCTTCCCTCCTGGCCAGCTTTGTCTTCTGCTCCAGCTTCATGTATGTTTGTGCATTTAGATCAGTGATGGTAAAGGTTTTTTTGTTTGTTTTTTTTAATTGCTCCAAGGACCCTATCATTATGGTTTTCTTTACTCCTTCCTATCTCTGTCCTACTTCCTTGAATGGGGAGATAGTAAGTAGCAGGTACAGCTCCTGCCTTTTGCCAGCCTTAAGTGACATGTAGGTATTTAATTGGACAAATACTTAGGTACATGGGTAATTTGATCCTTAAATCCATAGGGATATAGGGACTTAGGGAAATAAACTCTTCAAGCACAGAGGTAATATGACTGATATAGGAATGGCTACCAGGTTGATTATGCATTATCCCTATTCACACACTCTTCTAGCCAACTAGTTTAATTGCTCTTCACACATTGCATTCCACCTCCTACTTCCATGCTTTTCAAAGGCTGAACCTTGTTCCTAGAATGTTTTCCTTCCTCATCTGGGCCTCTGAAAATCTAGTTACCTTCAAGACCCAATAGAATTGTCATTTTATAAAAGCTTTTTCCTTATTCCCTCACTTGCTTGAGTCCTCCAAATTACTTTGCAGTTATTCACTTATCTTGTCTCCCACCCACCTTGTAGAGATCATCAAGGGCAGAGACCGTTCTGGTTTTGTATTTGTATCCCAGAAGCCAGCATAGTGGCCCCCACATAGCAAGCACTCATTAAATGCCTCTCTAATTGAATTCTCAGTCATAAACCCCTTTGGAGTTTGGGTAGACATGTGAGGACTTACTATAATCAATGCACACAACTCCCTCTTTCTCACTCTGATCCTATAGTATTCTTTACTGTTCATATGTGACACAATCTCCTGACTCCATGCATTTCTACTGTCTGTCCTCGAAGCCTGGAATGAGCTCTTGTGTAACATCCTCTGCCTTCTTTCTTTTCCTTTGAGATAGCTTCCAATTTATCCTGTCCGTATCTGCTTGTTTGCACATGCCTGTTTGCATATTGTCTCCTACGTTAGAGGATGAGTTTCTTGAGGGTAGGAACTGTTTTGGGCTTTTTTATACTCCCAGTTCTCAACATAATGCCTGACAAAAAAAATAAAAGCTTAATAAATGCTTGCTGATTTGACATTTTCCCATATCATATTGTTGATCATCTTACCATTGAAATGAAATTACAAAGCCAGAAAAAATTGATACAACAGAATAAATTTAACAGGTTAATTACCAAGTAGTATTTAATATTCTTCAAAGCATGCAATAACAGTTTTTCTTCTATCATTCTGGCCTTGTGACTACCTCACTCTAGCACAAGTGACAATACATTTTTATTTTTTTTCCTGTAATATTGATGCCTACTAGTAGCAAGAGGTACTGGGGGAGGGAGTGGGGGCCAGGGTAAGAAAAGCCAAGGATGATTGAAGGAATAACATCATATTTTGGCTTTTCTTTATATTCCAGAATAGATAAATTCTACCCAGAAGCCATTTAAATAAAGGCCCATAGACTTTGGTAACTTGTGTTACTGCCCAAGTTCCAAAAGCTGGATAGAGAGGAATTTCAGTGGTATTATTCACTTATATTCATAGCCAAAGTATGGAACAAAATTCTCCATTTCCCCCCAAGAATTACTTTTTCAATATTCTTTGCTATGTATGCTCTAAAAAGATACATTCTTTTTCCATATGTCCCAAACTCCAAAATGACCTTTTTCCTCAAATCTAGAATCCAAATAAGCAAGGGAGAAATCAAGAAGGTAATGTACTTTTATGAAAACAATTCATATTGAAGAGTAAATGATTGATCTTACTCTCTCAAGGGTTATTTGACTCCTCAAGGAGGAAGGAGTTGGTTAAACCAAACAAATCTCCAATTGGTAGAATGTGTAGAGGAAATCTTTTGAAACAACTTCACCTGTCTTTTGTTTCCTATAGGGAACATACTTTTTTTCCCCTACCCTCCCTTCTATGCTCAACTAGTTTATCATAGAATAAAAGAATAAATATTTGGGATGAGTATTTCTGAGCAACATGAATCCAGCACATGGCACTGGAAACACACATATTGGCAGTCATATGTACACACAGCACAATCTTCTTATGCCTTCCTATGCAAAGAATGATTTTCCACTCAAGTCAAAGACTCCTAAGGAAAACTGCTTGTTTTAGCACTCACTGTTCAGGTTAATCTTTGACTCTTGTCTTGAGAATTATAAGGTTAGACTAACAGAATATTTTCTTACACACACACATGCACACACAAATATACATACATACACACTCCCTCCCTCTCAAACATGTAGGTATGATTTTTTTAAAAGTTAACAAAGTTGTATACTCTTGTAGAAGTAACCATGGAAAATAGTGGCTGATGATAATTATGTTTTAAAATATGTTAAAATATATATCATTAGTTTATATCATCTTACAAATGTCATTGTGCTTACAAAATCTGAATTTGCAAAAAGTCAAATTGTCTACAAAGATGGGCAAAATGGATAAACTGAGTTTAGAATATTAGTTGATTAGGGAAAGGGGGGAAAGACCCTAAAGAAAGATATTTGTTAATAAAGGAAAAAAGAAAGCATTGAGTTGCATTAGAAAGAATGTTAGAACACCTAGCAGATTACTTTAATAAATGCTGGAGGGGATGTGGCAAAATTGGGACATTAATGCATTGCTGGTGGAGTTGTGAATTGATCCAACCTTTCTGGAGGGCAATTTGGAACTATGCCCAAAGGGCGCTAAAAGACTGTCTGCCCTTTGATCCAGCCATTGCACTGCTGTGTTTATACCCCAAAGAGATCATGGGGAAAAAGACTTATACAAAAATATTCATAGCTGTGCTCTTTGTGGTGGCAAAAAATTGGAAAATGAGGGGATGCCCTTCAATTGGGAATGGCTGAACAAATTGTTGTAGATGATGGTGATGGAATACTATTGTGCTGAAAGGAATAATAAAGTGGAGGAATTCCATGCAAACTGGAGTGACCTCCAGGAAGTGATGCAGAGTGAGAGGAGCAGAACCAGGACAACATTATATACAGAGACAGATACACTGTGGTACAATCAAATGTAATGGACTTCTCTACTAGCAGCAATGCAATGATCCAGGACAATTCTGAGGGACTTATGAGAAAGAATGCTATCTGCATCCAGAGAAAGAACCGTGGGAGTAGAAACACTGAAGAAAAACAACTGCTTGATCACATGGGTTGATGGGGATATGATTGGGGATGTAGACTCTAAAGCAGTGGTTCTCAACCTCTCAATTTGTAGCAATGAGAATACATAATGCATATCAGGTATTTACATTCCGAATCATAACTGTAGCAAAATTACAGTTTTGAAGTAGCCACCAAAATAATTTTTTGGTTTGAGGTCACTGCAACATGAGGAACTGTATTGCGGGGTCATGGCATTAGAAAGGTTGAGAACCACTGCTCTAAAGGATCACCCTAGTGCAAATATTAATAATATGGAAATAATTCTTGATCAATGATACATGTAAAAACCCAGTGAAATTGTGCATTGCCTATGGGGGTGGGGTGAGAAAGGACATGAATCATGTAACCATGGAAAAATATTCTAAATTAATTAAATAAAAATTTCAATTAAAAAAGAAAAGAAAGAATGGTAGTGTTGAGAGTAATAACAGCAGTTCCAGTTCATATCCTTACTCCAACAAATTAGGGCAAGTCATTTAACCTATCTGTTTCTCAATATCTTCACCTGTAAAAAGGTAGCAGTGATCTGTACACTACCCACCTTGTGGGTATTATGAGGATGGAAGAGGGTCTTGGCTCTGTCATTCATTTTTTCTAGGTAGCATTATGAAACTTCCTCCTCTTGTTTGAATTGGCATTTACCCGACAACTTATCAAACCAGAGCCCCATCAAATTCAATGACTGGCCCAAGGTTATACATCAAGTATGCAACTGAGGCAGGACTTAACTGCAAGTCTTTCATATCTCCTGTACTGTTGGAGGAAAGATATGAACTGGAGCTGCTGTTGTTAGTCAACTCTACTATTCTTTATTTTTTTATTGAAAAATTGAATTAATGAGAAAAGTTCTTTTCATACTTTAATATAAAACATTTATGTGAATTATAATTATTTGTATTGAGATTGTCCTATATCTTTTTATTAGAAACAAGTTTAAATAGGAGAAAAGGTAAAAGAAAAATATGTACTTAAGTTTGATATTCTTTTGCAGTACTTTATTATAAAATAGTTTAGGCTGCTACATGTTTCTTATTTTATATTTATTACTCATTTTGGATTTTTGCCTAAATATTACCTTTCTGGTTACATATTCATTCACTTAAGCACCTGGGTTTTTTTTTTCCTGGTGGTTGAGGAAATCTGTTACCCTTTTAATTAAATTAAAAACATAAATTTTCTTCATAGAATTTCTATTTTTTACTTTTAAGGGTTACCTACTTTAAAGACAGCACAACATATCAAGGACTGGGAATCAGAAGCCCTGGGATATAAATTTGGTTCCATGACTTAATATAACTGTGACAAGTTATTCAATCTCTCTAGGTGTTGTTTTCTCACCTACTAAATTAGATGGTAGGGCTAGATGTATTATCCTTCCTCTGCTTTATCTGTTCCTCTCTCTGGCTTCTTTTGTGTCCCTACTAAAATCCCACCTTCTACCGGAAACTTTCCTCAAACCCTCTTAATTCTAGTATTTTCTCTCTGTCAAGTATTTCCTCTTTATCCCTTATATAGCTTGGTTTGGATATATTTGTCTGCACCTTATTCCCAAGATCAGATTGTGAACTCCTTGAGAAGAAGGTCTATCTTTTGCCTCTTTTTATATCTTTCACACTTAGCACAGTGACTGACATATAGTAGGAGATAAATAAATGCTTATTGAATGAATGAATGACCATCGTCATAGCCTTTACTTTTCAGAGTGCACTTCTTCTTTGTCCTAGTGTTCTCACAGATTTTTCCACCATTCCTGTGGCTGGACAAGATTTAAGGCACATCCTCCAAAGACTTCACTCTTCATGATTCCCCTCGAATAGTTTCCAAATCCCAAATTCTTCCTAGAGTTTCTTTGCCAACCACTTTTTCACTTCTGAAATTCTTGTGATAATACCTAGGAATGGCCACAAGGTGGTGCCATAAGTATGCTGTAAGTAAAGAGTCTGCATCATTTCAAAGTATGATATTTCTTCATATCAGAGGAATTAATGAATTCTTCCATCAAAGAAACACAATATAGCACTTCTGTATACACATATGGGTGCATATCACCCATTTCCTGTTTGCCAGACCATTGAACAGTGCTAAAATTATATGATTTCAAATTAAGATTAAAGTGAAAAATTATAGGCAAATTTAACTAAAGCAAACTTGTAGTGGATTGAACTGTGTTTAGGTAGATAAAGGTTTCACGGAGCCATAGATTTAGAATTAGATAGCAATCTAATGTCTTCATTTTGCATATAAAGAAACCGAGACCCAGAACGTTTTAAGCCATTTACCCAAGGTCAGTGGGTAGAATACCAGGTGTGGAGTCAGGAAGACTCTTCTTCATGGGTTCAAATCTGGCCTCAGACACTAACTAGTGGCCCTGGACAAGTCACTTAACTCTGCCTCAATGTCCTCATCTGTAAAATGAACCAGGGAAAGAGATGGCAAGACACGGTAGTATCTTTGCCAAGAAAATCTCAAATGGGGTCACAAAGAGTTGGATGTCCCTGAAGAATGACCGAATGGCAATAATCAAGGTAAATGGGAAACCGAAGCCAGGCTTCATTGGCCCGTCCACAGTTTGAGCTCAGGTCGTTTCATTCCAAGTCCAATATTCATACTGATGTGCAATGCTGCCTTATAAGAAGATTAGGGTGTTATAATTCATCTGTAAACCTGGAAGGGACTAAGCAGCCATCTAGTCCAACTCCCTCCTGTAATAGAGGAGGGAAGTAAGACCCAGCCAGGTTACATGACTTGCCCAAAGACACACACAAGTGATAAAGGTCTGAGCCAAACCAACTCACATCTCCTGTTTTCAGATCCAGGATCCCCCCCCCCCCCCCCCAGACCACACTGCCTCAATAAACCAATGGTTTCAAATGCTTATTTCCCTCTCCATCCCTAACATATGTGTAATGAGTATTTTATTCATATAACCAAGCAATACTACCTGGGTAGAATGTCACTGACTGTGCCACAAAATAATCAATCAAGTCTAATTATAAAACCTATTCATTTTCCTCAACAACATGACTTGCATCCTCATGGTCAGAATTCTTGAAATAATCAGATTTTTTCCTAGTAACCAGATAATGATTTACTTTGGTTACAGGATGAACTTGGATGAAATGGTATCATCTTCTTGGTGAAATAAACCTAGGATTTTTTGTTACTCTATTTCAGGTGGTTCTGCACCCCTACTCCCCACAATTTTGCTTTAAGGAAGAAACTGGTAGGTTTAGGTAATCATAATGTACAAAAAACATGTTTATATGTTTTTTTAAAATCATTTGTTTTGCTTTTCGTTAAGGATCTGCTTTGGGAGTTTTACTGAAAAATTTACTATACTTGCATGAGATTCCTCCAACAAATGCAATCTCTCCATTAGGACAGAGTATTATCTCTAAAGTCATAAAGCCTAGCTTCAGATTTCCACCTCTAATATGGTGTAACCTTGGACAAGTTACTATAATATCTCTGGCCTTCAATTTCCCCATCTTGTTTTAGGCAAATACATTAGAGCATTGCCTGGAATACTGAGAAGTTTTTGCCCAGGTTCACACAGAGGCTGGATATGAGCCTTTTGAGGGGCACTCTGATCTACCAAGCTAGGATGCCTCATAACGGTTATGGGCTTTATCATTTAAAGAGGGAAATAAGAGGAAAGAAGGAAGAGAGGAATATATTCTGAATTATCCAGCTCTTTTCCTTAGTTTTGATAGGTCTAAGGGTTCTTTCATAAATAATTATGTTGCATTAATTCTGGTCAATACTGCATTAGCCTCAAATGTGGCATTGTCTGTGTTGAGGGGGGAAAGAAGTATACTTTATGAACCCTTGTCCATGCATTCTGTAGAATGGGTCTAACTGCAAACAAATTCCCTTGCTCAAAGAATTCTTCTTTTCCCATCACCTTAAACTGTCCTAAATAGCTGACACTGTGTACGCAGTCTAGAGACACCCTTTATCTTTTTCAGAGTTTGTACCTATGACTTACTATTACAATGATTATATTTTCTGAACCCAAATAAGGGTATGTGCTCTGATTACTTCTTCTCAGTCTCCTTTGCTAGATTTCCATTCATGTCATACCCTCATAAAAGTGACAAAAGTGATTTCAATAAGTGTACGTTTGAATCTGTCACTCTTCTGCTATCTATAGGATGAAATATAAATGAAATACAAACTCTTCTATTTGGCATTTAAAACTCTTGACAACCTGGCCCCTTTCTATCCTTTTAGTCTTCTCATACATTTATTCCCTTCCATATTCTCTGTTGTCCAACTATAATGGCCTCTCACATGATGCTTCACTTGTGGTCTCTGTGCCTTTGCCTGTCCCTCATTTCTGGAATGCTTTTTCTCCTAGCACCACCCCTTAGAATCAGTGGTTCTCTTAAAAATCCATCTCCCATATTACCATAAGCTGTTCCCCCAGTGGCTGATGCCTTCCCTTGGGTTGATTCCCAAAGCTGTCCTAGACCTGTTCCCTTTCTATTTTTTTTTTCACTTGCAAAACTCATTGGTCCCAAGATTTCCATTATGATCTTCATGCAGGTACACCCAGAACTGTATGTTCCTTCCTGTTTTCTTTCTTGTGCACTATTCTCGCACCATTGGCTGCCTGTTGGACATTTTGACCTGGAAGTTCTGTAGACATCTCAAACTCAACGTGTCCAAAACAGAACTCACTAGCTTTCTCCCCCAACTGACCTCTTTTAAACGTCCTTATTACCCTAAAAGGCATTTGGTTTCACAACTTCTGTGACGTCATCAAACCTTCGTTATCACTCTTCCCACATCTGCTGTCAGTCACCAGATTTTTTCATCTCTGCATCTACAACATGACTTATAAAACATCTCCTCCCCCTAGTTCAAGCCCTTATCACTTCTTGTCTGGACTTTTCCTGTCTGGACTAGCGTACAGCGTCCTAATTGGCTCCACTGCCTCAAATCTCTCCCCACTCCAATTCATCTTCCACTCAGCTGACAAAGTGATTTTCATTAAGTGCATGTCTGAATCTGTCACTCTTCTACTCAATAAGGTGAATCCCTCCTATCCGTAGGCTGAAATATAAATGAAATATAAACTCCTCTGTTTGGCATTTAGACTTCCTGACAACCTGGTCCCTTTCTCTCCTTGCTGTCTTCTTACACGCTTACTGCCTTTCCCATCCTCTGTAGCCCAAACATACTGGCCTAGCCCATGACGTTCCACTTCTGACCTTTATCCCTGTGCATTGCCTGTCCCCCATTTCTGGAATGCTTACTCTCCTAGGCACACCCCTTAGAATCCCGAGTCCCTTCACAGTGCCTCTCTCCTATCCCTACTGGATCCCCTTCTGGTTCCCCTAGCTGCCGATGCCTTCTCCTCAAAGGTTACCTTTCATCTTCTCTGCATGTATATCTCCCACACATATGTATATTTTGTCTCTAAGTCCCTTGAAGACAAGGAACATTTTTGTTTTTTCTTTGTATTTCCAGCTTTAGCACAGAAGTGCTTAACAAAATATTTGTTGTTTGGTTGATTGATTAATGTTCCTGCTATAAAGTCTTATTAAAATTAGATCAGTCCCAGGATGGTCAATTTGTTTCATGAGCATTGTTAGGAACTCTACCAAATAAGATGTAAATTTCCCTGAACAAAAAAAGCCAAGGGCCAGGGGTACAAGTGGCAGGAGTTTTGTTTTCTTTCGTGCATGTGTCCATAAATATTCAGAAGCAATTTGAACTTTATGGACGAGGAATTGACCGATTTCATTGAGTTGGTGGTATGTGGCTTTTAAGGGTCTTCTTATCAGGAGAGTGCGTGGAGCCAGCAGAAAGGAAAGGAGACAGAAAGGATCCTTATTCCCCCAAAGTGTTCTGGCCTTCATAGAAACCTGGGAGTTGAGTGGAGCCAAGATTAAGCTGAAAGAGACCAATATCAATTCATTTATAGGCTCATGTGATCAGAGTTGGAGAGCTTAGAAAGAATCTAATACAATCCTTTAAATATACAGATGAGGAACTGAAAACCAAGAGAGGAAGAAATGGTTTTTATTCTGTTTTGTACAAGTAGTAGATTGTAGAGCCCATATTTAAGCCCAGATCCAGTGACTCTGAAAACAATTATTTTTTTCAATATACTCCATTACCTTCACTGTACTATTCTATCTTCTATAGTATTATGTTATCAACTACCTGTAAGCAGAAAATCTTAAATATAAAAGAATCCTGGATCATTTTTTTAAAATAAAAAGAATAAAGATAATTGCTTGTTTGATTTTCAAATTTATTTATTTTTATTTTTTTATTTTCAAATTTTAAAAAAATCAGTGTAGAACTTTTTTCTTCTATTTTTGTTTTAATGAGGAGGAAATAGAAAACACAGAGAAAGTAGTTAATGTTTTCTTAAAATTATCAACTTTAAATATATCCTAGGTCTTAGGGGATAACAAAAATTTAATTATGATATACCAGTTTTTCGAACTTTCAAAATGAAAGAGGATACTGAACCTCCTTTTAAGTATTGAAACTTGTCTAGAGACAGCTAGCATGAGTATCTGGGTGGTGAGAGATTTGAATCTCTGAAGGCACACTTCAGAAACTCTGAGTCTTGGTTTGAAAAGAGAACTCAGCAGGCATAAAGTAATTCCAGAGAGAAAAGGATGTCGATGACTGTAGACTGAATGGAAATTTTGGTGCAGTGAGTTCAATTCCCAGATGTGGAATTTATACATTACATTATCCTGGCCAGATTTTTTCCACCTTCATCCACACATTCAATATTTAAAATGCCTGTCAAAGCATCCCAGGCTGGGAACTGCCATTGTCCTGAGTTCTGGATCCATTTGGGACCTGCACCTGGGTGGGCATTGAGTCTGTGTAGACTTTGGCTTTCAGGCATGGATCAAATCTCAGAATTCAGCTTTTCGTCCTTTTGTTCTAATTTATAGAATCCTCATTGTTTCTAGAGGCTAGAACAGCCCAGGAGGCTATCATAATGCCTAACATGCCAGACCATTGTTCATATATGTGCATGTTTATATGCATATAACACATATATATGTTTTTATATAAAAGTATGTAAAATGCGTATGTTCATGTATAATGTCTTTAAATATAAATCACATACCCCAATACATACATATATATACATATACCTATACATATATATTTGGTATATGTGTATATTATTTGCATATTTTCTAAATCATAAATAAATGCTTATATATGTAGACTACCATGATAACATATTGCATAGACTGCTAAATATATGTAATATATGTAAACACACATTAGGTAAATTTGGCAGGCTGTGAAATATGATCTTTCCATTAGAGCGGCCTCTTCATTCCAGGCACCTTGGACCATACAGAACACACACACCTATACACGTCCTAATTCAGCATCACGTGGAAATTCATTTATTAATCTGATATTTATTGTGTTTTCCCTAAGAACAAGATGCTGTGCTAGCTAGTGTCGGTGCTCTTGGAATATATCTTGAAGGGCCAGTTGAGGGAGGATGCCAGTTCCTAAAAGAAAATGGGTCTGTTTGGAAGCCTTATTAACACTTTTGGAGCATAATAGCACCATTTGGGGACTAAAAGGGCTACTGATATATTGGACTGAAAGTTTTCCCCACTGACCCACCCCGGGAACATTTTACACCCTATAAACTGCTTTGACTATCCATGGAGATTACCTGCGCCAGTCAAACAAAACTGCTCCTTGCCTTAAGAGTTAATGTTCTAAAGAAGAAACTGTTATATATGAGACGCAGAATGATGAGTGATTCTTACCCAGCTAAGTGCATAGCCAACATCTCATGAGGTTAGACTGCTGTGCCAGTGAAACCAAGACTGTAATTTAAAGCCCTAGATGGGTTAATTGATTTCTTTAGTCCTGTAGCTAGAGATTTGAACTCTTTACTCCACTCAGTGATTTTACAGATCTGTACCACTGGGAAGAAGACGAACTAAGGAGAAATAGTAAAGAATTGATGCCAATCTCAAAGTGAGGTCTCTAGTGTCATGCCCAAAGGCTCTCTCTTTGATAAAACATTTCAATCAGAAAAGACATAGTAGGGTGGATGAAGTCATAATAAGCATGCTTATTCAGTCTGAGGCTCCCTTAAAGTAGCAAGGGACAATTAACATGTCATTGGATGACAGAAGTGGTATCCAGAAAAGCCTAACAGCTAGAAAGATGGATCAAAAGTGGAAGTTGTTAGGGAATAATCACAGAGTTCTGCACTTAGTTTAAAAACATCAGTTGCATAAATATGGGATAGAGATTCACTTTGACAATCATTTATATGAAGAACTGGAAATGTGAAGCAGCTATAAAAAAGCTAATTCAGTCGTAAATTCCATTAATAGATTGCAGTTGTAAGATCAAGGGGAGGGGATAGCCAAACGATGTAGGATATTTTAAAAATGTATTTGTTCTTTAAAGTTCCCAGGTATGTCCCTCCCTCCCCTCCTTGCTCTAAAGAAGGCATCATTTGACAAAAAAATTAAATATATATTTATATATAAAACTATGTCTTACTCATTTCTCTCTCTCAGTTCTTTCTCTGGAGGTGGACACACACAAGTTATGCTTCAAACAATATTTCTGTTACTGTATATAATGTTCTCATATCTATTTATTTCTCCCTTCATAATTTCATAGAGGTCTTTCCATTTTAAAAACTTAATCTACTCATCATTTCTTATGGTGTAGTCGTAGTTCATCAAAAACACAACTGGAATTCTGTGTATACGTTGGGGTGGCACATTTTAGAAGAGACGTTGACAAGCAGGGGTACTTCCAAGAAAGATGCCTGGGTTGGTTGGAGGTCGGGAAATGGTTGCACGATGAGACTTGGCATTTTCAGAATGTTCAGCTTAGTAAGAGAGAACGGCAGGGGCTGGGATGGCTACTTTCAAACATTTGAGGAGCTGCCATACAGCAGTGCGTATAGACTTATTCTCTGTTGATCCAGAGGGCAGAACTAGGACGAGGGATTGAGTTGAAGTTGTAGGCAGGAAGGTTTTGGTTCAGTATAAGGAAGACTTTCTTTCAAATTAGAGCTGTTCGATCTCCAAGGGTGCTCTTTTACAAAGAGATGGATTTGTCGTCCCCTGGAAGTGTTCACAGCTCCCTGTCAGGTATCCCTTAATGGAATAGAAACCCAAATAACTCACTGCCATGAAATACAAGTCCTTAGAAACACAATGTGAAGCCAGCGTTCCTCTCATAGGTGAGTCAGGAGCACAAGATTATTCTGTATTGGTATATTGGTGTCTTCTTTTATTGTTTGTGGTGCTTTTATCCATCATCTCACTTGTATTCCCCTCATGGAATTTATAGCCTCGTGTGTACTAGTTATTTGCTCTCACGCCTTATTTTCCCCTCATAGATTAGAAGTTTGTTTAGAATAGAGACTCTCTTATTCTTAGTTGTAGTCTGCCTTCTTCCATCTTCTAGCTCTCTGCATAGCATATAGATTTTACAAATATCTGTCAAACTGAACTGAAACCGAATGGTTTTCTCTCATGATACTTGTTTGGAATTGAAAGCCTGCAAATTTTGAAAACTCAGTTATCACTCAAAGGTCAGTGGAAAAGTCATGGTCATTGTGAGTGGTCTGAAACAAATAACAAGTTAGGAACTATAAAGAAATGGAAAAGACGTCCCCCAAGAAAGTGGACTGGACGTTTAGTGAATGCGATGGAGAACCAATGTGCCCCAGTGTTACACTGAAGATGCCAAATGAGCAGAACCAAGAAAACGTTATGGACAGCAATGGAAATATTATTTGAAGGATAATGTGTGTGCATCCACCTGCAGAGAAAGAACTGATAAATAGAAACAAGGAAGATATAGTTTATATGTGTTCTTATGGGGATCTCCATCATGTTGGGTGTACCCCTTGGAGAAAGACCTGGACAACAGTTGCATAGGACGGACAGGTGTGGATGAGTTTCATTCTGAATCACTGAAGGGAAGAACCACGTCAATAAAACCAGAACTAAATTTGAATATTTAATTTACAATACTTTGATGTTATGCTTTGATTCTTCAAAGATTTATGACTTTACCCATATGAATATTCTTTCTACTAACCTTGCCAAATCTTGGCACAGGAGGTAGTTTTATGGGTTGTCTTGAACAGAACAATAACATCACTTGGTGGCCGATGGTTCAGTGATAAAGTTTTTTGTTTAACCTGGTAGGTCTTCAGACAATGGTCTGAGGTCAGACTCATTTTCAAAGATGTTATCGCTTGGAAAGACTTGCCAGAATTTACATATAGCTTAAGAGGTACTTTCATGTTAGGATGAGAACATGGGTAGTGTAATCTCAGAAATTAGTATTGTAAGAGGCAATACATAGGATTATGGATGTCCAACTGGAAGGGAGCTTAGAGGCTATTTTTCTTACAGGATAGGAAATTAAGGACCAGAGAAGTTGCTTCTTTCTTGATATCACACAGGTAGTTGTCAATGCTTACTATGTGTTAGACATGGAGGATATGAAGAAAGGGCAAAAAAAATCCCTCGAAGTTCACAATCTATTGAAGGAGACATCATGTAGACAAGTATGTATAAAGAAAATACAGGAAAAATTAGAGATAATCACAGAAGGAAAGCACTAGTTTTGAGGGGCACTAGAGAAAGCTTCTTGAATAGCAGCTGGATGGTAAAGTTGATAGAGTGCTGGATGTAGGTGTTCAAATCCAGCCTCAGACACTTAGTGACTTCACAACCCTGAAAAAGTCACTGAACCTCTGACTCCCTCAGTTTCCTCATCTGTAAAATAGAAATAATAATATCTCCCACTTCCTACAGTTGTTGTGAGGCTCAAATGAGATAATATTTATAAAACATTTAGCACTCTGCCTGACCCAAAAGAGGTACTAAATAAATGCTTATAACTTCCTTCCTAATTTCTTGCCAAACAGAATTTTAACTGAGACTAAAATGTAACCAAGGAATACTAGAAGTGAAGATGATGAGGAAAGAGAATTCAAGCCATGAGAGCAGACAGTGAAAATGTAGAGTTAAGAGTTGGAGAAACTCGTACATTGTCTATATGATGGTATAGCAAAGTAATAAATTGCAAAAGAAGGAGTCAAATTTAAATCCTCTGACCTCAATTATACTATATTTTCTACTTTAGAACATGTACTTAACCAGCTAAATAAACTAATTTGTTTAGTACTAAACAATTTAAAATTTGTTTTATGCTGGTGGTGGTGATGGATGGGGTGCTTAGTTCTACATCCTCTGTGCTGATGTGTTTATGGCACACTGTTTTTCCCCATCTGGTGATTTCTTGGAACTTTAACCCCAACCTCCTACTGCCATTAAAAAAAGCTAAAAATATATTATAAGTATTCTCAAAAGTATTATATATAGCACAATATAGTCATTACTGTTATTTATATGTGTCATTCTAGCTGAACTTAAGATGCATTTTTCCAGATAAATTATCTGACTATTAATGATCAAGGCATGAAGTAGTCTTTGTGAGCACTCTGAGAGGAAAGAAAAAGAATGAATTTGCATAGACCCACTAAAGATACAAACGGCCTCCTGGCCATTGAAATTCTTTCTTGATTCTCATATCCTAAAATGTGAAGCTTGACATGATGCATATTTTTGCTTTCTGGAATCATGGAAGAAAAGTGACATGGTGTAATATATTCCACTTTCTCTTAAAGAGTTTATTTTTGTTTTATAAACTATTGTTGAAGAGGCCATACACAAAGACACACACAGTAGGGATTGAGAATTGTTGGCTTTGCCATGGTAGAACAGATTGGTCTCTGCGAAGTATATCACCGTAGGTATTCAATTGAACCCATATTCAAGTAACCTAATTGAAAACTACTCATGGTATAATGAACACAAAAGCCAGCAAGTGACAAAAGATCCCAAGGCATTCCTGTATCCTACAAGTGGTTCTCTAGTCCTGTCTCATTCTGTTCTCACCATTCTGGCAATAGTGCCCCAAGAAGCACCTCCGCTCTTCGCTATCTCATAAGTGGTAACACTGGCACTTCCTCATGAATTCACATTGTAGAGGCAGCTGATGGTTGTTTGAAATTTATTAAATTACATGAGATCACTTGAAGTATTAAATATCTCATAAAGATGATAGCATTTAAAAATGTGTTCATCATTTTATGAAAATAATCATTTTAATGGTAGAAGCCTAGACCAGTTCCAACTCGGATTATTCAGAAAGATATAAGAAATGTCATAATGAGTCAGACCAATGACCAGAAAGTAGTTACAAAATCCCCTAAGAAGTTCTAGTGAGATAATATCTAGAGATTAGTTAAATTCTTCAGATAGCTGTAAGAATCTGCTGTGACCTCATCATCTACGAATTTATTAAAGTCTCTTTTAAACTCATTTGTATACATTTTTTCATCAGCTGTGTTTATATTCACTTATAGGTATTCAATTTTTCTTAATCATACACAGCACTTAGCTTTTTATTTTTTTTGCTGGCTAAGTTGATTCAGTTATATTAGGGCTGCTAATACAGAATCTCCTAATGTTAGACCAAGAAAAAAATATAATACTTGCTGATTCTTTTGTGTCTTGTCCTTTAAGCATTCCTACAGTTCCTCAGCATTTACTGATTTTTAGAACTCTATTCCCTCCTGCTATACTTTCCTACCTCTTTCCAGGGTTGTCCTCCTTTCTCTTTTCATGCCTTATCATTTTGTATAATCCTATCCATTTCAAATGACTTATTCTCCCCTGATTTTCAACATTATTATTCCTCTGTTCTTGCATGATTACATTACCACATTCCTAAAGCTTCCTTATTTTCCCTTTAATTGCAACAACAACCCTTGGCCTTCTACTTTCTACCCAACCCAGGAAGGTGATTCTGCTGTCAAAAGACCTCTTTAAACATAGATTCTCAACTCATAGGTCAATGATACTTTATTTTTCTTAAACAAAGGCTTTTGTAATCCCTATGGTTTTCCTAACAAATAGTTTTGTCCTATGTTAAACACTTGGTTCCTCTCTAGAGAGCATTGTTGTCATTAGCAACAACAACATTATTATCCTTGTCATCCTCAAAAGCTTATTTGGTAGATAACCTGGTTCCTAGACATTTTCAACTCAAGATCAGCACCACTGACACTGGTCATCAAAAATAACATATAACCAAGCAAACACTGAATTAGATCAAGGTGGCATCGATGGAAGAAAAGTGGCATAAAATCATTTGATTATAGGTTGCCCTGATGGCAGAATTAGTTCTAATGAACATTTATAACTAAAATTCAGGAAATTGGAAGGCATCTTAGTGCCACAAATTAGTTGAATACTATGCTATATTCTCCCCTTTCTGAGGATCAACCATGATATAGGAGGAGACTTGCATTCAAATCCTAGGTCTGATATAGACTGATTTGTGAGCAAATGTTTCAATCTCTATGAATCTCAGTTTCCTTATCTGTATAATGGGGATACAATGGACAATACAAAACGATTGCGAAGGGAATCATTTGTTGGCATGAATCTGCAACATAAATGTGAGTTATTATTAAGACCATTGCCAGTGGCTTAGGACTAGGACCACAGTTGTCTTGGTGTATGCTATTTAGATTCTATCTTCTTGATCCCAGTCACAGCCCTGGAGGTTGATTGTAATCTTCCCCAAACTGCTATTTTACACACACACACACACACACACACACACACACACACACGCACTCAACATATATAGATATATATCAATAGATATAAATGGATATAGATATAGAGAGAATGCACCTACTGTGTGCACATAATTAGAATACTATGGTTGGCACCAAGGAAGGTACAAAGCCTGTCTTGGTCTATCGTGATTCTTGGTTTTTTGGGCGATGCTGCCAACAGCTACAAAATGAATGGAAAAATAGTGATAGAAATGAGTGCAAAGATTACAGTTCTTTCATTCCCTTTGTGAGGGAATGATCCCTTCCGTGTGAGAGAGATACACAAAGATCTTCAGCTAGAGTTTTTGACTTATAGACAGTTTTACCAATTTCCCCCAAATCCCATTGTGTCTCTACTTTAGTCCTTAGGGGCTGCCATGATCAAAAGTGCCTCTGATATCTAGGATGCTGGGAAACAGCTGTGATGTGTTTATCTCTACACAGACTTCTTAGACCAACTGATACCTCAAGGATACTAAACTACTGATATTGCTAAAGCTATACAATACACTCTGATTTTGAGGTCCCCCCCAGATAGAAAGGGCTTTTTACTGCATGTTAGATCCTGAATGGATGACCCCACTGAGCCTGCAGGACACATTCTATTCTCCCAAAAGACCCTTCTTACATTTCTTAGAAATATTAGTATAAATTAAATTATTAAATAAATAAATTAATTAAAGCCTTATTCCTATAGTTTTGTTATTGTTTTATTAGAAAACTCATATTATTGGTGGGGTGGAGTATATGTGTGTTATGGGGGTGGGGGAAAGCTGCACATGTTTTGAAACCAATAATCTCAATAAAGTCTTCAGTCATTTTTCATGAAACTTTGTAGAGGTAGATCTCTCTTGTGTTTGTATAGAGAACTAACTGGCTCATGCATTTACAGTTTAGTAAAGAAAGAGAAAATGCTGTGAAAAGTAAATACTATGAATTATTGCTCTGTGTGTGTGTGCCTGTGTGTTTAGGGGACAGATCTGTGAATGAAAGAGCAGTGGAATTTTTTTTTCTTTAATCAGTCTACACCTTCCTTTCTTTCATGTATGTTATCCTGTGCCCCAGATTGCTCTGAAATCTTTTTTATGCAAGAACTTAGTTTGCAGGGAAAAGACAATGTATTGCCTCATGTTTACATTGCCTTATGCTTATAAAGTTATTCTTATTATTTATTTTATAGACAGGCACTTAGTAAAAATGTGCACAATGTACTCTTTAATGGATATCCGTGGTCAGATATATGGATTTCTTTCTATGATCATAATTGTAAATGCCTTTACCGCTTTCATTTGTCTGTACAGAAGACTCAGGAAGCTAGAGCTCTTTTGATTTTTGCAGCCTTTACAATCATAAGTCCTTCTAATCTCGACTACTGATTTCTTCTCTGTCTCCTGCTCATTGTTGAAAAGGCAGAGCTATTTTTACCTTTCGCACACTTTAGCTGGAGGATCCTTCCTTGGGGGGTGAGGGGGAAGGTGTTTGAGCCTTTCACAATCATCTCCTTTTGATGGTTTGCTTGAATGTGATCACCGTAGCTGATTTCATGCATTGATAATGAAGGCATAGGTTGCCGGCTTCTCTGCATAAATCCACCTCAGACTTGTAGGCTGACAGTGCTCCCGCCTTTCAGTACACATGAAGATATAGGACTGAAATTGCTTTGCTTTCTTTACAAATGACTCAGAGTGTGCTTGTCCTTCCCTAAAATGTTGCCAGCGTGTAAAGGATTTTCAATGAGCGATGCAATAAGCCTGTGTCTGGGAAGGTTTGAAGCTGCATTGATATAACATTGTACTGTCACACAGATGATCAGGGCTGGAGCCAGAGCTCTGTAGCAAGAACTGGGCATCAGACTGGTCACACACGGGAAGTTTGGTTTACCAACTTGGTTGCTATTTAAGCTGGTGAAACAGAGCTGCCATAATGTGGAGTGGACTTCCTAGTAGAGGTGAGCATTGCTTGTTTAAATTATTATTATTGTTAAACTTGGATGACGCCCTGAGATGTCTGTATGAGATGTTTTTATATGCCTTGTTAATCCTGGAGGGTCATCATTGTGTTTACCACGCTGCACGGATGGAGAAGAAGGGAAAAGTAAATCCTAGAATATGTGATTCTTTGATTTTATTTTAAAGTAACTCCTTGTATATATAGAAAGGCAAAGCTTTCTGTTCCTTCACTGCTAGCTTTTTGCAGAGGACATCTTACCAGTAGGTGACTTCCTTTGCATTTTAAACATTTTCAAACAAGTCACTGATATTATGTGATTTGCCATCATTATACAAAGTCGGTAATTAGCAGCATGATTATGGGTTCCAGGTATAAAAAAGGCTGTAGACTGAATGTAAGCTGTAGTATCTTTGACATGAAAAATATAGATGGAACCTTTGATAATCACAAGCTAAAAAAAGTAAATGAAATGGATTACATACTGGAGTTATCATCTTGTTAAGCTTGACATTATTAATAATTAAAAGTTATGACCTGTCAGGCTCTGGGCAACCTCTAGTAATTTATTTCCAGTGATGGTTTTCTTTCTGAGAAAGGCATAAAATTGCAAGCATTTCTGCCTAAGTATAGTTTAATTAAATGTGACATTTTAAGTGCATCAAATTTTATTTTCTTTAATGTAAATATGGTGCTGACATTAGCCTGTGAAGTTGCCTTACTAAATCATCATACTTTAGAAAGGCCCAACTTAACATTACATAATGAACTGGTATCTGTTTAAAAAAAAAAAAAGAGTTTTACCTGCATCTGAAAAGCACTTAGATGATGGGAAGCTGAAAGTTATCCTCTGTCCTCTGAGTGTTACAGTCCCTTTGCTTTATGTTTGTTCAAGTCTAATCTGATTCTAATGTGATCAGAAAATATTCTAAAGGAAGAGAAGGGTGTTGACAACGATTGTGGCACATTCACAATTGTATTATGCTTATTAAGTGTCTGCTTAAAATGGAGAGATTGTAGAGGGAAATCTATTTTTATTTGATTGGGAACTAGCATAGCTCTTGGGTTTTTTTTTTCTTTTTTTCCTGCTAAATTTATTTATGAGGCAGCTGTTTTATAGCTTTCGGGTCTAAAGTTATAGATAAGTGTGTTTTTGTTTGACAGAAGATTCGAGAATTCCCATTTACTGCCAGTACATGTAAAGCTTGGCTAAGCAGACTGCATCAGGAGCAAACCATTTGTGTTAGCCAATCTGTCTTTGCAAGTCCCAGGGCCACTATCTTGCTAGAAGCCACTGTGTGCTTTTGAAAGCATGAAATTAGTTTTATACTGAGCACATGGTTTCTCATTTAGCAGTCCTTTTTATGGTAATGGTCAATTTATGGTTCACTGCCAGGATTTCGGTGTTCTGTCTGAGCTGATAGCTTCCGCTAAGGTGTCCCTTGGAGATAAAAAAGGGAGAGAGGGTGAGAGAGAGGGAGAAAAGAAAAGAAAAAGAAAGAAAACCCACCTAATTATGCCTTAGAAAGGAGACTCTTACCTTCCACCTAGTCTGCTCACTAAAGGTTTTAGTTATTCCATCAAAGTTCTTTCATGTGATTTAATCTGGATTGTGCAGGTTAATACCTGCCAATCTGGTTAGTTCTTAAAATGTTATAGAGAAATGGTTGAGTCGAGGCATGTGTAACGTTTGTCCCCACTTTTGAAATGTGTGTGCAGTAAGCTACTCTCTTGGTGCCGGAAACATCATGTAATTCTTTTTATCACCCTCATTTGCTAGTTTGGTAATATATCCTCGAGCATTGTTGTGAAGAAATACAACCTCTTCCCTCCTTTCCCACCCCCATCCTACCGCATATATAAAATAGTGTGTCACAATATATTGCCATGCTGTATATCCTTTACTTCTGATGACTGGTGACTGCTGAAGACTACAATTAAAGAGTCTGAACAGAGAATGGTTGAAAAACTGCTTCTTTCATGTAATTTCTTTGACTTGAAAAGTGAGAGCTCTCAGCTGTCATAATTATAGAAATACTATGTTAATTTTTTCCCCTTGTCAGCTAGTGATGAGGAATCTAAGTATGCTAATGAATGCTGAATTGGTGGTAATTCTCTGGTGCTTTCCTTCCAGTCCTTTGGGTCACCACAGGACCATTCAGTGCAAATATACTGATGAGTTTTAGTGTGCTTTATAATGCAAGTGATCAAAATTAATCGCTAGGCTATTTGTTAAAGAATTCGTGCATGGTCATCTTTTTTTCCATGATAGTTATGGGTGTTCAGGTGAATCCATCTATGTAATGGGACTCAAACATACTTGATTATATCTTGGTCTCTCCAAAGAAGGGAAAGGAAAATTTTAAAACTGGAAATTTCATTTTTATCACTTGGAGATTTTATTTTGTTGAATCACTTAAAGAATATTAAGGATAGAAGTCAATTGTAAAAATATGGAAACATTTATGACCAATGAGAATCATCAGGGGCATGCTTCCTGCTTTTGACGCTCCGTGAGAATTATGACTTCATATATCCTTACATTTTAGGTTCAGGTGGTCAGAGAGTACAGGTACCTTCCCTCTATTCATTATCAGGAGAGATATTTGTTTTAAATACATAAATTACAAATAAATCCTTTGCATCACATGCTTTCTTCCTAAGTCTCAGAGAAAACAAACAAACAAACAAACAAACAAACCCATTTTTGAAGGGTGGGGAGCAGTAGATAAGGAGGCCAGGAGGTACCTGACTAAAAGTACAAGGAAACACAGTGTTGAGCTGTTTTTTAAGCTTAAAATTTCAGAGTTCTCTTTAAAAACTGAGCTTTGCCTATTTCGTATGAAAATAATCCACAAAAATTCACTTCTGAAAGCAAAATATAATGGAGCTCTTATTAATCTTGGTAATAGCAACTTGTCATTGATAGTATTATGTAGAAAATCAATATGGAGCCAAGACAGAAATTCTCAGTAATTCATTATCTACTCTGCTTACTCTGTTAGCAAGGTACCAGTGAGTACAAGTTATTTTTGGCATGGTTCCTTCCAAGAGTAGATTATTATGCAATCTGGTTATTCAGTAGTCAAAACGTAGTTGTGAAACGTTGTTGTAAACAAAATGAAGAGTCCACTGTTTTTACTTTTCCTCTGCATAAATGAGCCTGGAAATTTTGCAGTGAGTTCATAGTTAACTCAAAAGTGTAGTACAGAAAATTGCTAACATTTTACAATATATCATAAGATTCATGTGATGAGGAAGAAGATACTTGTCTTCCAATCTTCTCTCTTGGAAGGTTGTGTGCCTTAGACCCATAGCATCACAGAGCTAGGGTAGGAGGGGATCTAAAGCCCATCTAGTTCAGTCTCCTCCATTTTACAGATGGGGAAACTGAGGCTCTTATAGATTAAGTAACTAGCCCAGAGTCACACAAGTCATAAGCAACCCAATCAGGAATTGAACATGGGTTTTCCCTCTCCCCAGTCCATGCCTTTCTGCTGGGACATTCTGACTTTTAAAAAATGACTGCCTTGAGGGCAGCTGGGTAGCTCAGTGGATTGAGAGCCAGGCCTAGAGATGGGAGGTCTTTCCCAGCTGTGTGACCTTGGGCAAGTCACTTAACCTCCATTGCCTAGCCCTTATCACTTTTCAGAAGGTAAAGGTTTAAAAAAATGACTGCCTTTTCCATTTTTCTATTTAAAAAGGGGTCATATTGTTTTCAAGTAAGAGAGTTCTTTTTATGGATGAAATAATAGCCAAATGTTACTGAGTGCAAAATAGAGGCATTCTCATTTTTGTGAATAAATAGAATTTTGTAAATTCGCTTATTTTCTTTGGTGCTTTTTCTAAAAAGTTATCTTTTTAACCTTTCATTTGTCCCCATTTTTAGGCATAATCCTAGTTTTTCCATTCAGTTAAATGTGTGTACTCAAAGCCCAAATCTCTGTTCTTCTTTCTCTCTATTGAAATTGATTTTTAGCAATAAATAGTTGGGGAAAAGTCAACTCTAACTTCTTAATAGAAGATATTTGGTAAATTGCAACTGCAGTGCATTAGATGGTATCAAGGATCAGCTCCAGGATTTCAAAAAAACTTACTTTCATGACTATCTCTTTTGGCAATATGCAATTCTTCACAATCTGTTTATTTCAGTCCTTAAAACTTGGTTTCTTTTCCCTTTCTTTCCCTCTTAACTATTTCCAACTTTTTGCTAGTTCTGGGTGGTTTCTTGCTCTGTTTTCACCGCTGTTTTTTTTAACAGTGAGACTAGATATCTTTATATTCTTTAATATATTATATTATTATGCATAATAATATAATATATTAATATATCTCTTTAATATTCTGTGGTATTTGGCAAAGTTTCCCACCTGGAAAATCTACATGTCACTGTTCATTTCTGCCCTGCTTTTTAGTCATTCTTGACTTTTTCTACTTGTTTGTGGTTGGCAGAGCACCCAATAAGGATCAATGGGAGCAGCCAAATTTCAATCAATTAATGTAACTTGAAATCTTTGCCTCAAGAAACCTGAGTGAATTGCTTTCTTAATTATATTGGAATGGTCACTATCTTGCATAAATCAAAATTACTAGTATTTTGAAGAGGTCACAGTGTGTGAGCTACTGATTATGTTAACCTACTGGTTTATTTCTTCTTGTTTCTTCAGAAAGTGTTGCTTTCCACCCCCACCCCCACCCCCAACAATGGCATCCTCTGTGTGGATTACTGATATTAGGAGTATCCTAGTCTAAATTAGGGGAAATTAGGGGAACAATGGATAAGATACCAGGCCCCAGAGTCAGGAAGATTGAACTTCCTGAACTCAAACCTGGTCCCAGACACTTACTACTTGAGTGACTCTGGGTAAGTCACTTAACCCTGGTTGCCTCAGTTTCCTCCCCTGTAAAATGAGCTGGAAAAGGAAATGGCAAACTACCTCAGTATCTTTGGCAAGAAAACCTCAAATGGATTCATGAAGAGTTGGATATAACAGGAAAAAAAAAATCTAAATTAAGACTTGGTCCAAGATTTCTACTACACCATAAAAAATCTTCAATTATTCTTTTTTTCACACATTTAGCAACTTACTCACCAACCCCATGATAATGATAATTCTTGTTTACTCCAATTGTTTCAATGATAGAGCTCTATTTTTATTCTATTTATTTGTTTATAACTCTAACTTCTGTCTTAGAATCAATACTAAGTATCAGTTCAAGTCAGAAAAGTAGTAAGGGATAGGCAATCAGGGTTAAGTGATTTGCCCAGGCTCCCACAGCTAAGTGTATGAGGTCAAATTTGAACCCAGGACCTCCTAATTCCAGGTCTAGCTATCACTTGGGCCACTTCACTGCCCTGAGCTCTATCTTTAAGTAGACATCTTTAAAATCAGTTATTTCTTTATTGTATTTGATTATAGTGGGTGGTGCTCTGTATTCAGTGCTTCCTCCAAGAATAGTTTTGCCCCAGATTTTTTAGGTCAGAATGAAAAGATTTGAGTCTACATTTCTGAAGAATTTTTACAATTGGCACAGGATTAGATGTGACTTTGGGAATTCTGACTAGATGATCATATCTTTTCTTCATATATTGTAGTACAGTTTTTAATGGCTATTAGGGAATGTTTTTGATCTAACTACTATTATATTAGAGAAGCAAGAGTTCAGAGAAAGGAGTTTTAAAAATGAAGATATGTGTTTATTTATGAGAAAGGCTTATCTCTAATACAATTAACTGAGCTACAACTGATAAGTTAGAGGTAAGGTGACATCCTGGCTAGAATTATGAACTTTACATCAGCAAAACCTGGATTTTGATCCTGCTCTGACCCTGCTTTGATCCACGACTATAGACAGATCACCTCATCTTTATTTATCTCAGTTCTCTCCTCAAGGCTGGCCATATATGTTATAGATAGATTTCGATATGCATTGGTGGTAAGCATTACCCACACTGACAAAATTCCAAATCATTTAATACTTTATTACATAAAGTATGTAACTATATGAATTAGAGCTGTCAGATTCTAGAGGTAAATGGACAGGAGGTGTAAGAGGATGCCAAGCTACTCTTATCTCTGTAGTAGTACTTATATTTTTTAAAAATTGCCTTCCATCTTAGAATCAATACTAAGTATCAGTTCCAATGCAAAAGAGGAATTATTAGGCATTTGGGGCTAAGTGACTTGCCCAGGGTCATATAGCTAGGAAGTATCTGAGACCAGATTTGAACCTAGAACCTCCTATCCTTAGTCTTGCCTTTCTTTGAACTACCTTCCTGCACCTTTAGGTAGTTCTTATTACTAGCCTATAGAAAGAAGAGGATGGAGGGTTACCATAGCATCTCAAAAATTTAAACTCTAGAGTCTAGATACTAAATAAATATCTGAAAACTTTTCAGGGAGTTGAGCGGGATAAGCCAGATGCATAGTATAGGAAATATTTAGAAACTTCTTTTTCCTCCCAGGTCAGATTACCTCACTCATTTAGAAGACACCAACTATTTCTCTCTCCATTACCATTGTTACTTCCTACTAATATTTCTCTCTTCCCCAATTTACTATTAATCGAGAGCCTTTTCTATCTCCAATCAGTAAAGAAAACACACTGTAGATTGTGAAGTCTACTATGATTTCTTTTTTCTGTTAGTAAAAAAAATGGAACAGGTATTAAAAAACTTATTCTTAATGTCCCTTTCTTTTTTGTTCTCCAAGACTTTTTAGGGGAACTTTTACTTGTCTGCTAATGGAGTTCCTCATTCCACAAATAATTAACTGAATATGCATCAACTTTTCAGGAGAAAGTTCAATTCAAAAGTGTTCAGTATCTACTAAAATATGTTCAGAGCACTGTGTAGAACACTGAGGGAGATATAAATCTTAGATAACCTAAAAAAATCAATCCTCTCTTACCCCTCATGTCACTCAAACATCAATCCTGAACATGTTCCTCTATAGTTGTTTACCCTTGTTATACTAGCTTTGGCATATATTCATGTAATCTTGCACATGTTCAGCATAAATTCTAGCCAGAATCAAGGGAGGGAAACTTTTTCTTTAAACCCTTCCTTACTTTCTGTTTAGAATTGATCCTAAGTGCCAGTGACAAGGCAGAAGAGCAGGAAGGGTTCGGCAATTGGGGTTAAATGACTTGTTCAGTGTCTCATTCTCAAACACATCACATGACTCTGTTGGTTGGTGTATCTTCATAGAATCACAGGGTTTCCAGGTTGGAAGGGACTATAGTGGCCATCTTGTCTGCCCTATATCCAATTCATAAGTCATACTACAATTTACTTGACAAGCAGACAGTTATCCAATTTTTGCTTTAAGACATTGAAGGTGGGATAAGTCACCATGCCTAGAGGCAGCTTCTTCTACTTTGGGGCATCTCTAACTATTAAAACTTTTTTCTCCTCCAAACATCAAGCCTAAATATAACATTTCTAATTCTCATATCTGCATCCAAACAAAAACACATGAATGCTTTTGACAGCCCTTCAAACATTTGAAGATAGCTATCATTTCCTAGCTATTCCCTTACTCCCCTCTACCACTTTTTACTTCCTTAGGCTAATCCTTCCATATATTGATCTTCCATTTTTCAAATCCTTTTTTGACATGAACTCAAGAGCCTTTTCTATATTGTCTTCCCTCTTCAAAATCTTGTCAATGCCCTTTTTAAACTATGATTCCTAGACTGAATATGGCAATCCAGAAATGGTCTGACCAGTATTGACTATATAAAAATAGCATCTCCATATTCCTGGAATCTATGACTCCCTTAACACAGCCCCAAATCATAGTAGCTAAATTTTATTATTGAATCACATTGATGATTTATATTGGTTATACAATCCATTAAAACACCTAGGGTTTTTTTCCCCCAGAGAAATTGATGTCTAATCTAGTAATCATCTAGGACCTGTGAAGTAGATTTTTGACCCAACTATTAAGACTTCAAGTTTATTGTTATTAAATTACATTTAGTTATGTACAATCTGATACTTTAGACTAAGATTTTTGGGGATACAAACTATTACCAATTGTGTTAGAAAATCATCCCAACTTTGTATCATTTGCAAATGTAGCAGACATACCACTTGTGCCTTTATTTTAAAAAAATGGATGCAACAGTGCAGAAGAAAGTGTCCTGAATTTAAAACACTGACCTTGGATTTATGGTACCTGGAGTTTCGATCCCAACTTTGCCATTCGTTATCTGTGTGACCTTGAGCAAATCACTTAAACTCTATGGGTCTCAGTTACCTCATCTTTAAATCAAATGGTTTGGACTAGATTACTTCTGAAGTACTTTCCAACTATAAATTTATGTCTTAGAATCCCACAGCACTTTGCTGGATCACTAAAGAGCAGACCTCCTTCCAAGGGGGCATCAAATCATTATTATAGCCACTTGTGTTTGACCTTTCAACCAGCTCTGATATGATTTAATTGTTGGATATCATCTAGCCTACATATCCTGATATTTTCCACCAAGGTAGAATGTTTTCAAATGTTTTTCAAATGCTTTGCTAAAATATCATTAAATTATAACTATGATATTTCCAATTTACTAGTTTAGTAACTTGCAAAAAAGAAAATAATCATTATATTATAGCCAGCATTCATATGTGCTTTAAATTTTGCTGTTTTATGAATATTATTATTCCCATTTTAAAGATGAAGAAACCGAGGTAGATAGAAGTTAAATAAATTACCCAGGGCCACACAACTAGTACATGTCTGAAGTCAGATTCAAACTCAATTCTTCCTGAATCCAGATCCTTACTGCTGCCTGTTAAGGCATAATCTTGATATGATCTATAGTGCTCCTGCATTCCTGTGGTGGTGATGTAGCTGTTTTCCTCCTTTTAGTGTCTAGAAAATGGACAGCTACTATTCCTCCCATCTGTCCTATCTCCTCTACTGTTGACATAATATACTTATGAGAGTATATGAAAGTCGGCATGATTGTTATAAATACAGTTAAAGGAATTTCTTTATATATTTGGACTTGTGCCCTTTTCTATCCATGAAACAAGTGAGTTTAACTTCTTGGTTGCTAGAAAAAGAACCACCAGGGCATAGCAATTGATATTTAAAGGAGAAAAGAGTTAAAGATAATACTGATGTTTGGAATATGGCTATGTGTCATTGTCACAGAAAGAAATAGTTTAAGAAACTTTGTAATGTTGTCAAAAAAGGAAATAAGGTTAGCCTGTCATGGTCTGATCTTGATGAAATCAAGATCTCTTTGTGATTACTCTCCTCCCTTTCTAGATAATCATTAATCATCCCTTTACTAATATATTTTAGAATTTGACCATAAAGCAGAGTCAAACCCAATGTCCTATGATTTAAAGACTCTGTTGTCTTTTGTTTATTTTAATATTATTGGATTTTATTATTTATTATTGGATTATTGGATTGGATCTATTTTAGGACATTTTAGGCCTTTCTGTAGTTTTTTTAGATCTCTGAAAAGTTCTGTAAAATTTTCTGTGGTAAAATTTCTTCTGCTTTTTCATTTTCTTTCACAGATCACCTATAAATGCTGAGGAGTCGCAACATTTACATTTTTTTCAGTATTTTGGGATATAGTTCATCTAGGTTGGGTGACAAACTTTTCAAGGTCAGCTAGGTGTTAGTTCCTATTTATACTGACTTTTAAATTCCTATTATTCATTTCCTTCTGTCTTTCCCAGTCCAAAGCTAATTCTCTGACAGAAAATGCAAACAAAATATGACTTGATAAATTTTGCCCTCTCACAAAGGAATCACAGAATTTTTTTTTGAGAGATGGAATGGACCTTAAGAGCCATCTAGCTAAACTGATATCGCAATCCCCACTACATCAAACCTTACAAGTAGTTTTCCACTCTCTGCTTAAAGATTGCCAAGAAAATGTTATCTACTGCTTCTTGACAACACTCTCTCTACTTTTGGATAGCTCCAGTTGTTGGGAGGATTTATCCCCACTTTCCCCGACATTAAACCTAAATTTGCCTTTTTGCAACTTCTACCAATTGTTCTGAGTTCTGCAAGTGGGAGTCAAAAAATACAAGACTGAGCATTCCTCTAGATTAAATCCATTTAAATATTTCAAAACACTAATCATCACAGTCCCCTCATGCCATGTACACGCTTATGTTTCTTCTGGTTAAGTGTCCCTATTTTATTCTACTCATTCTCACATCCTATGAACTCAAAGCTATCACCATGTCGGATATTTTCCTCTGCGGATTCTCTAGCTTATCACTGTCCTTTAAAAATATGTTGCCTAAAACTAAAAAGAACATTTTTAATTTTTCCAAAAGAGATCTGACTAGACAAAATACAGATTCTCTGGAACTAAAGCATAAAGTTCATCTTACAGCAATTTGAGATCGAATTAGCTTTTTTGGGTTTTTTTGTCTGCCACATCAAACTGCTAACTCACTAAAATTGTAGTCAACTAAAATCCCAAGATCTTTTTCAAACCAATTTCTATCTGACCACAAATCCTCCATCTTCTATTTGTGAAGCTGACTTTTTGTACCTAAGTGTAAGATTTCATATTTATCGCTATGAAAGGTCATCTCATTAGAATAAGCTCATTACTCTAATTGGTCAAGGTTTTTTGGATCCTTTCTACCATCCAGTATGCTTTTTCTACCTACCAGTTTTATATTATCAACCAATTCAATACTCATTCCATCAATGCCTTTATCCAAGGCATTGATAAAAGTATCAAGCATCACAGAACTAAGCACAATTTCTTGGGATTATTCCTTGGAAACCTCCTCCCATGTTGACATTGAACCTTTAATAACTAATATTTGAATCTGATCAGCCAGCTCCTGTTCCATCTTGCTGCATTATCAAGGTCTTCTGTGGGGAAGTATGTAAATGGACACTGATACACATGAACAAAAGAACATCAAACATTTAAAAATGTATAGTAAAAAATGAGCAGAAAGGAACACAAAGCAATTTGTCACTATTTTCTCATATAGTCATATATACATACATCTGGGTTGTTCCAAAGGTCTTGAAATTTATATTTTTACATATATGTAGATATATATACATATACATACATATACATATAATTGTGTATATAGGTTTACCTATACATATATATTTTATGTGTGTAATTATATATAATATATTATACATTATAATGTATTAAATTTCTATTATAAATTATAATGTATAAGCTCTATGTATGTAATTAGTTATAAATGCACACATATGTGTGTGAGAATAGCACAGTGCTTGGCATCTAGTGAATGATTAAATATTTTTTCATCAATTTATTAAAAACAATGATAATTCAGTTGCTTATATAATTTTCTTGTTCTTAATATATTAAAATTGTGTTCGATTATTAAGATCATAATAGCAAAGAAAAAATCTAGGTAAACACGTCTATACAGTATTCTTCTCATCCTTCAGTTTAATAGCTCAGTCAAAGACGAAAATGAGGTTAGTTTTGCCTGGCTTGTTTTTGATAAAATCTCCCTGGCTCTTTGTAATTATTGCTTCGTTTTCTAGATGATTGATTAATTAATCACTTATTAATGGCTTATTTGAAAAGCCCTGTGCTAAATTCTAGGTATACAAATAGAAAATTAAGATTATCCTTGCACTCTAGGAGCTCATATTTTAATGAAAGATTGCAGACATGGAAGGTTTCTGCTACAAGTTAGATGGAAAAGTCCTATGTTCCTTTAGTTTACAACAGCAAAGCAAATGTTAATATTTATTTTCAATAACACAGACCTTCATCTTAAAATCAATACCGTGTATTGATTCCAAGGCAGAAGACAAGTAAGGGTTTGGCAAAGCAGGTTGTGATTTACCCAGGGTCACACAGCTAGGAAGTATCTAAGGCCAAATTTGAACCTAGGAACCTTCTGTTTCTGGATCTGGCTTTCAATCCACTGAGCCACTTAACTGCCCACAATTGTTGATGTTTATTCTTTAATACCATTTCCACTGAAGAAAGAATATCAGTTTGTTTTATTTCAGTGTACTAAGAACTATGGGGGTAATAATTTTCTGGGTCTCTAGTAGCTGTGGCATGTGGAGGAATAATTGATAGGTTACATCTCCAAAGGATTTGCTTTCCAGAGTGATGTCTGAGGGCACTGGCTTTCAATTGAGGTGGAGATGTTCATCAACCTTCTTTTTAATGAACTGGCTCTAGAACTTTCCCAGGCATTGAAGTCAAACTCTCTGGTTTAAAGGCTCTTCTCTAATTTTGTGGTAGCTTTCTCATTTCTGCTGTCTTTCAAATGTTTATCAATTAATACCCAAGTATGAAATTCATTTGGGCTGGGCAACATATTGATTAAAGGTAGCTAGGGGGTCTCGATGTCTCTTCACTTATCCAGGTGGGTGTCAGTTTCCTTTTGGCCCCTTTAGTTCTGCCATTTTCAATGCTAACATCATCCCTGCCAGGGAAAACTGAAGCAAAATAGGATGGTTTAGTTCTGACTCTCTCTTGTTGTCAGTTATCATCATTCTATCCATTCTAAATAAAGGTTCTATTTTTAAATTTTTTAATCTTCCCTTTTCACAAAACAATATTGAACAATAAAAATATGTGGTCCTTGTCTTACTTGCCAATCTCTTCTCATTTTTTTAGTTATTTTTAGCACTTTTGACACTTTTTACTATTCTATGCTATTTATTGGTCTTGCTTCCATTTTCTGTACATTAAAAATGGTTAATAAGTTCCTTCTAATTCTACAGTCTTCTCAGTAGAATTATACACCTCCTTGGGGTTGTATGATGCCAGGGGATGGTGTGTATGTGGGGAGGTCCTTACCCTTCTGCCTTCCACTTTAGAGCAGGCACAGACATTATCAGCCTGTTTTCTCATAGCTCTCATCATATTCTTAATTGACTGATGAGTAAGAATTCCATGGATATACTAAAGGCAGAATCCCTCAAAACTCTTCTTCCTGCTGGCCTTAAGAGTAAATGGATAGGGCTAACAGAGTTATGTCTAAAGATAGGAGGTCCTACTTTCAAATTTGACCTCAGACAAGTCTAGACAATCACTTAATCCCATTTGCCCAGCCCTTAATACTTTTTTGCCTTGCAATCAATCCTTAGCATTGATTCTAAGATAGAAGGTAAGGGTTGGTTGTTTGCTTGGGTTTTTTTTAAGAGTATATGGATGACTCTCTGGAGTTGGGGCAGGGAAGATAGGGAAATACTCTTATTCCCACCTGATCGAGTCAGATTGTACATGAACTACCTGGTAAAGCAGCTTCTGGGATGGAGCCTGATCCTATTTTTGCCTTCTTTCCTTTGATATAGGGTACTGTGAGATCTCAGAGTTCAAGTAATGTTTTCCTCATTTTCTAGGCACTTGAACATCATCGTTTTTGATTATCTACTAGGGAAGTCATAAAAGCAATAACAGGAAAAGCATATTGAACATGCTTTAAGTATGTTAGGCCCTCATTGACTAGTCCTCAATTGTTTCTCTTTTTGTCTACTGAAATTTATTATTAAAACCTCCTCTCTTTTGACTTGCCCTATAGAATCTGACTCTCTAGGATCCTTACCATCCTTCCTCTATAACTTTTGAAATCAGTTCTTCCCGGAAATTATAAATTCCATTTTCTTTTCATCAATATGACCTTAAAACAAAACCTTCTCCCATTATATGTTTTTGATACTGTAGGCTTTCCTCGCTAGCTTCATAGAATATGAGTTTTAATGCTACCAATTGTATTAAAAGATTATGCCACATTTTTGCATCTATCCTCTGTTAGCTCTTTGTTTTCTGTTGGCAGATGGAGATGTAAGTCTGAAATTAAGTTGAGAAGTAAAGATGTATAGATATACATGTGTGATGGTTGAAGCCACAAGAGTGAATTCAGACTTTCAAGGGAGAAACTGTAGAGGAAAGGGATCAGAAAACAAATCTGAGGAATATACCTTTTAAGATCAGAAAACTGAAGTGCTACAGAAGGACAGAGAAAAGGAAGAAAAATGGCGGGGGGGGGGGGGGCGGAGTAAGGCATCTCTGAAGCCAACGAATGAGAGAATATACCTCAAGGAAAAGATTATTAACAGCACCAAATGTTAAAAGAGGTCAAGGAAGATGAGAATTTTTTTTAAAAGAGTGAATTTGAAAGTGAAGTCATTAATAGACTTTTAATTATCAGTTTCAGTAGAGTTGTAAAGGAGGAAATCAAGTTGCAAGAATCTGAAGGCAAAGAAATGATAAAGTGGAGGCATTAAGCATAGCTGACCTTTTTCAAATGTTAAATAATGAAAAGATGAAATGGGACAGTACCTGGATGCAATAGAAGGGTCAAAATATTTGAGAGGATTTGTATGTTATAGGAAGATATCCCAGGAGGCACTGGAGGAAGAAAGAATAAAAATGTATGAATGGGAAAGCATGTTGGCTGACTCAGATTTGGAGGAGATTGGAGTGAAAGGAATCGAGAAGAATTCACTTTAAAGGGAATTTTAGATACTTCTGTGAAAGAGGATAGTGAATAATAATAACAGAATTATTGAGTGGAACTCTAAGAAAAGTAGAGTTAGGCTGCCCAGGCTGAATATCTCATTCCAGGAATGCTTTGGAGTAGAGAACAGGATAATAGACTCATAGTATCATAGATTTCTAGCTAGAATAGACATTAGAGATCATGTAGTCCAATCTCCTCATTTTATAGAGGAGAAAACAGCCCCAAAGAGAATTGAATAACTTACCCCAAATCATAGAATTACTAAATAGCAAAGTTTGGTTTCAGAACCACATCCATTGACATCAAATTCAGTGTTTTTCCATATCATACCATGTGGAATGTGAATATTAATATTTTTTGTTTGTTTTCTAATAATGCCTAAATTCAAATGAGAAAGTTTGAGGAAAAAGTCACTGGTGAGGTATAGAAACAAGTACTTGGGCCAGAACTCAAATAAAAGCAGTAATAGTGTTAGACCAATGGTGAGAGGATAGAGAGAATACTTAGGAAAAGTCAAGACTTAACATCCATTTTCTATTCTCCTACCTCTGGGAATTGTGGGGTGCTATCTCATGTATAAATAGGCTAAAGGAGGAGAGAATGAAGAAGGAACGTTCTTTCAGCCACCAAGGTGACTGGTTCCAAATATAAGGTTCTTTGTACCTAAGTTAGATATTGTAGTGTCTAGAATAAGTACTTACCTGATTATTTCATTAGTATAGTAAACCGAAAAGGAAACTCCCCACAGACTCAGGTTGGCACTTTCTCTGAGACTTAGGGAGTCACCTAGAACACCAAGATTTCAAGTGACTTGTCCAGAGTCAGTATGTATCTGATACAAGATTTGCACCCAAGCTCTAAAAACTGATTCAATGTGATCTATCATTACTTCCCAAGTTGGAGCAAATGGATGAAATACCTAAATGTTTTTCCAAAGAAGGTAGTTGAACTTAATTTTTTTAACATCAGAAACTGGATGATGTATTTTTCTTAGCAATATTGTAGAACTAGTAGTTAATAGGAAGCATTATCATTCTGATTCTAATTTTTAAATATTTGGGAGAGTAAATTTTTAAAGGTTTTCTCAAAGTTCCTGACATAAAATCTTGAAAGTGAGGTGAATTAGCATCGTTGTATTGGTTTTTCAGTAGACATAAAGTTGTAGGTCCCCAAGGGCAGACACCTAGAAAGATGGAGAGTTTTATAAATTATTCCACATACTCCTATTGACTTCAAGCATAGATTTGAGTCAGTAAATGAATTCCTCCTCTAATTAGAAGTGTTAGCATTATTACCTCTAATCAGAAAACTGATATTGCCAGTGTATTTTTTTCCTTTTCACAATTGTATATTACATGTGAAATTTTATCTTTAAGTAAAAATATTTTGGATATGTAATACATATATGTATGCATATGAATTTGGAGAATCTAAACATATTCCCTGATTCAGTTGCTCTTTAAAAAAGAATACTTTTCCACGTTGAAAATATAATTTCGGGCTAAGAAGGGATATTCCCAGTCAATATAGGTTCAGGGTATAGCAAAAAAAGGAATGATGGGATATAACTTGATAAGAATCTGCTTCCCAATAAAAATCATGAAACCACTTGCTAATGAGTTATGATTTTCACTAATAGATACTTAATTTTTCAATCATGATAATAGAAGAAATGCAAGGCAGTAGCTGTCAGACCTGTGCACTAAATAATCATCCAGGCTGCTGCCCTTTAGTCTCCTGAGCACTTAGTGTGTCATGATGGTCGTAGCTCTGAGAGTGAAATACTTAAGGTTTTGTCCAACCCAGAGCAGGTATTGTTGTCTTAAGCCTGCTATGGCATCAACTACTTCTGGCTTTAAGGTGAGTTATCCTGTTTACCTTCTGGAGCTTGCTGAACTTGTCAAATCTACATGGGCAGGTTCAGTCCCTCCAGTGCCTATCAAAGTGTCTCCTGTAGAATATTTCCAGTTACCTTTACACAATCTTCATGTAAAGCATGGCGCCCCAGTGGACATGATTTCTGTGATGGAACTGTAAAATGTCAGTAGAAGTAGCTCAACACAAGTTGCACTACCATTTTTAAAGAGAAGAAAGAAAGAACAACTGAAAGGCCAGATTAAAATAATATTAAGGCATGCCTTAAATCCACAAAAGTGACACCATTCAGAATTCATTTTGCTGTATGTACTTGACTGAACTCATCCTATTGTACAGAGGGCATTTTTTTCATCTCCTACATTTAGTTCCCTGCTAGAGAAATGCATAACACTGGGTGATCTTACCTTTGGGGCTGCAATACAGACTTGTGATGAGATGATTTAAGGACAGAATGGCAGTTTTACCACGAATTCCCTTGCTTCTAAGGACTTATTGCAGAATGTGAATGTTAATTTAACTTGTTCTTTTTGTTTAATAAGCTCAAAATCCCAACTGAGCATGAATGGCAGTAATTTCAGTGCTCCTGTTCAAACTTTCAGCTCGTAGAACTGGAGGACTGTAGATTCAAATGTATCAGGACCAGCTGGCTATTGATTAACTCTACATTGTCCCAGAAATGCTTTTTAATATCTCTCTAAGTCAGGCTGCTGCTTTTTAAAGTGTTCTGTCTACTGGATATGGGGATAACGTGATTGACCTTAATGTTTTTTCAGTAGTGACGATGGCACAGTGTCACAGTGCTGCAAGAGCATCCTTATTCATTATAAGGATAGAGCTCATAGTCAGACTGACTCGGAGAAGTAGTAGCTATCTGACAATGGGCAAATTACTTCACCTCTATGAGCTTCAGGGTTGTCACTCATAAAATGGAAATGGAGTCAGAGTGGAATCGTGACTAGAAATGTAGCCTTGGCCGTGACATATACTGTATAGATGAGTCGTGACCGTGGGCGAGTCACTTGAATCCTCAATGCCTTAGACTGCTCTCTTGGTCTTTAGGTTGCAAGCTGCTAGATGGAGCTTCCTCACTGAAAGTTCCCTATGGCAACAAAATTAGGGATCTAGATGGAAAAAAAAAGTGGGAATGAAGGGTTGAGATAATCTCTACCCTATCCATCTCACAGGATTGGCAAAAGTATTTAAGATTACTTTATAAATGCAAGCTTTTTGTTAGTAGGATCTAGCCACACATTCTTCCCCCTTATGATCAAATGACTGTCAGTGACCCAGAGTGGGTAGATCCTGATTCAGACACTTGCCATCTTTGCACCTGATTCCTCAAGGATAAAACGGAACTAGTAATATCTAAAGGAGCTGCTTCTTTGCTGGGTTGTTTTAAGGTTCCATTGATTTAATGTACATAAAGTGCTTTGAAAACTGTAAAATGCCTTAAAAAATAAGCTTTTTATCCTCCTCACTATCATCCTCTGGATAATGGTCTCAATTTGTGAAATGGCTGCTTGGGATTAAAGACAGATATAAAGTTATATCTTTCCTCATAGAAACAGATCTCTATTGGTGTTCTTCAATCATAGCACCAACTATTTTAGAAAGCAATTGGGAATTTTATGAAAAAGTGTGGCCAAAATATCCATATATTTTGACCTCAAGATCTCATTTCCATATTTCCCCAAAAGGTTAAAGATCTTTGGAAAAAAGGTGTCCCATATATTAGAATATTCATGGAATAACTACTTATAGTACCAAAGAATTAAAAATAAAATGAGTACACCTGAACTGGTAAAAGACTCAAACAAGTTGTGATATATGAATATGACAGAATAATAATTTCACATCTAGATTTATAGCCATCCTTAATTCCACAGAGCAATTCCACAAATATGGACCATTATATAGATGAGGATGATGCTGAGATATAAATATATCCATATTTCTATATGTGTATGTAGATAATATGCTTGCATGGGTACATTTGTTTTTAGAAAAAAGATCATCAAATCCATTAACATAGTTTCAGTGATACTAACAGAGCTATCTTCAGTCATTTTGCTGTTCTCCTGCCAAAGAGTCCTTCCCTCATCTTTGCACTGATTGTCCCATGTTTCTGGAAAGCTTTCCCTCATTAACAATCACAAATATGTCAATATCCTCCAGGCCAAATATTAAAACTTTTGTGAAAATGGTTTTAGAAAATAATTTCAAATTATGAACTTTGGAGTTAGGAGGTCCTGTGCAATATGATGTGCCCTATCATTCAATTGCTATTTTTTCAAAAGCATTTGAACAAAAGGATAAACTGAGGCATATCATGCAAGGTAACATTTATTATGGAGGCAGAAGGAACAGGGTATTCTAGGCTTGGATTGTTCCATATACTATCAAATGAAGTCATTGTGTCCATTGGTTTTGAGAATTGTTTAAGAAATTTAAATTCTTGGGGCACTGAGGTGGCTCAGTAGGTTGATAGCCAAGCTTAAAGATCAGAGGTCCTGGGTTCAAATCAGACCTCAGATACTTCTTATCTGTGTGACACTGGGCAAGTCACTAACCTCCAGTTGTCTTGCCCATAGTATTGATTCCAAGATGAAAGGCAAGGGTTTTTAAGACGGGGTTGGGGGAAGAAAAATTAATTTAAGTTCTTTGTTGCAATGGAAGATTTGCTGAGTTTGGAAATGGAAGGAGTAAATCAAAAAGCATCAATTACATTTGTAAACCCAAATTTTGTAAAGATCAGAACATTTTTAAAAATGAAATTTAGGTAGAACTTTATGTATGTTGTCTCCAATGACTCTGCAAGGTAGGTCCTTCAGCTATTACAGATGAGGAAACCGAGACTAAAGTAAGTAGCTTGCCTAGGGTCATTTGGATAGTAAGTGAAAAAAAACAACACCATTCAGATCTTTCTGACTCTAAATAAAAGCACTGCCTTCTCATGTAAAGACTAAATCCCAGGTTCCTTACTGATATCTTCCTGTTGCCTCCAGCCTGTTCTATCTGGTTGTTAATGAAGCACCAAATTGTTAAAATCATATTTGAGAGATCTTAAATCCTATCCTCTATATTTAATTGGAATGCTTTAAGGTCACACCATTTCCCAAACTTTCCACCATCCATAGCTCAGAGAAATTTTTCTCATCACCACTGGACTAACCTTTGGGAAAATGATAATAGAGAAAACTCCCTATTCCAATTCCACTTTGTTATCTTTTTCTCCCTTTAGATTTTCAAATGATTGGGTGTCTGGAGAGGAAAAAAACCTGAGATAGGCTGAACTGCATTGATGAAAGCTTAAGGGAGACCTGATGTATCAAAATATAGTATGTGCTGCCTTGAAGGGTTGCATGGAAGACCAAAGAAATTATCCTTTTGGGAATCTGAAACTGTATAGAGGTTGGGTTAGTCCTGACTGGTGAGGTCATGTCAGTAATTTTTTTGAAAAGTTGGTAAATTTTTGATCAAATCAATAGTTTTTCACTGAGGTATTTCATGACTATTTCAGTGACTAGAATTATTAAGACAAAATGTAAATCTCTGATTCAGCAGGAATTTTCCATAGTTCAGGAACCCTGAGAGCTGAGGAGCTGTTATAATTATTGGTATGTGCCTATTTCACTGGCAGAGATGGAATATTTTTTGTTGATTTCTCTCCTCAAGTCATTCACATCTAGTGGCATAATATCACAATTCATGAACACAATTAAACAAAAGCCCAGAAAGACAAAAACAAAAATTCTTTTAAAAATCTTATAAAAATTATGAACTTAACAATCACCAACAAGCAGAAATATGTCAATGTACAAAGTAAATTTTAAAAAAAGATTGCATTTGAAATCATGAATGTATATTAAGTGGTTTGCATATATTAAATCTGTCCACACAGGAACAAAATTGCCTCATTTGTTTGTGTCTCCTGAACTATTTTTTCCTTAATGTTTTCTGATGTCTTACTGGCACTCTTTTCTAAGTAGATCTGTTACTGCTCATTAACTCAACTATCCCAAATAGAAACTCCTTCCTAGACACACAAATATACTTACGTGAAGTAATCAACACATTGGTCATATTGAAAATGTATACTTCATTCTGTACTACTAGTCCATCACCTCTCTGCCAAAAAGGAGCTGATACAAAATCAACATTTCTTAGAGTGGATCAGATATTATTAAATCATTAACACAAAGAGCTGAGAAGTAGCAGAAAGATACTATTAGAAGTTAGAAGACCTGAGTTCAAGTTCTATCCAATTATTTTTTAACAATATAACTTTAAGTAAGATAAACATTTTGAGCCCTGATTTCTCCATATTTAACAGGAGTATAACAGCAATTGCAGTATTTGTCTTATAAAATTGTTTGAGCAACACAAATGAGAAATTGTAACTCAAATATAACTTCCATGGTAGTGGGTGGGGGTAAAGAATATTTATTGATCATTGAGTGAGAAAAGTTCTTAAGTCTTTCTAAATTGTTTGTTTTTAGAGTATTGTTAGGTTGTAACTTATTCTAGTCCTTTTCACTTCTTTTTGCATTTTCAATAATAAAACATGCTACACAGAAGTATTGAACTAAATATGCAGAATGAGACTCAGATTTTTGGATATGGCCAATATGGGAATTTGTTTTGATCAATTATACATTTGTTAAAAAGGTCAAGGGGGGATTGCTTTCTTTTTTCAGAAGAGATAGGGTATTGAATAAATAAAGGGTTTGTTCATTAAGAATATTTTTTGTTTGTTGAATTGACTTAAAATGAATAAAAACACTTTGCAAAACAAAACTGCCATACACATCAGCTAATATTTTAATTGTACAGTGCTTAAGAAACATTGGAAACTGATTTGTTGAAAGTATTGTGATTTTCAGCATTACTTTTAATTTAATTTTGATTCTTCCACAGAATTTGGAAAAATTATAGGAATTTTGAAACAATCAAAATTGGAGAAGAAAAACAATTATTTCATTTACTCTTATGCAGCCTAGAGAGAAAGTAAGAGCTTGTAGGTAGATATGCTAAGTATTTTCTCTGGACTGGAAATCTTAAGACTTTTTTCAGATTCCTCTCACCCCCTCAGGTTCTTTATTCATTGTCTATTCTGCAGTCTTATCAATATACTGGGAAATTTATGACTGTGGCTTGTTTATCAATTCTGTTTTCTGAGCTCATTTTGCAAACATAAGGATTCTGTTCCCCTGGAATCTCTGTCTGGATTGGGCTCACCCCCAGCTGGCTCAAATTGTATTTAATCACCTGGAAAGTTTTGTTGATTGTCAATGATGTTTGTTTGATTTATTCAGTTCTGCTTGTCTTGCCTTTTCACCTGAGTCTTTCAAAACATCCCAGTAAATTAAATATTTCTTTTGGTGAGTTTTTGGAAACAGAAATTTAAAGAAGCTTCACTTCTCCACCTTAATAGGGGATGGTGTTTTCGGTTGTTTTCCCCTGACATTTCAATTCTTTTCTCTTATATGAACATTTTCTATGTATTTTATATGCCCTGAAATCAGTTTCAGAACACCTAGTTGCTATTACAGTACCACAGAAATTTTGGGGTTTTTTTTCCTCAGGGCTGATAGTTTGAAGTACAAAATACCTGCATACAATTGATTTTAATAGAAATATAGGGGAAATACTTGCAGTGTGACATTGTACACATATTGCTGAATTTAGAATCAGAAAACCCTGGGTTCACATACCTCCCTGACTCTTGTTAGATATCGCATCTGATAGACTATGAACAAATAATTACCTGAGTCTCATTTTCTGTATCTGTAAAATGATGGGTATAAGCTAATAATAACAATATCTGAGTTATCTACCTTTCAGGCTGGTTGTAAACTCAAATGAGATTTCACATTTAAAGTTATTTGCAAAATTTAAAAGGATATATACGTGTCAGTCTTTATTACACTGGGTTGGGATGTGGGATGTGACTTGTCTTTTTATTACTGTCATAATAACATAAGTTTAAAATTTCTATCAATAGAAAAGCAAAGGTCTTTATTGTTCTAATGTGTTCTAATGTATCTGTGGTTCATGTTTTTCCCTTTTCCAAAGTTGTTTGTAATGGGAATGTTTATGCATCATCATCATCTTTTTAAAAAAATAGTTTTAATTGATATCCTTTGCTTTATGATCACCATAATTTGCCATAGGATCTAGATATCAAATAATATTTTTCCTTTTTAAAATTTTATTTAATTGATTAATTTAGATTATTTTTCCAGGAATACAAAAATCATGTTCTTTTCCCCCGTCCCCCAACCCCCTCTCATAGCCAACTCACAAAGAAAAATAAGCATAAGATGTCAAAGAACTCTGAAAATATATGTATTATGGCACACATATAGACCTCTTACCTATACAAAAAGTAGGACAGGCTATCTTCTCATATCTCTTCTTTCAAGTTTCCATATTCTTTGCAATTTTGCAACATTAACTTCAGATTTTTTCATGATTTTCCTTCCATTTACATTGTTGTGATCATTGTGAACATTGTTTTTCCTCTTATCTATTTATCTATCTACCTATTACCAGTTGCATATTCTAACAAATTTCCACTTATCGCCCTCCCTTCATTTTTTCCTCTTCTTCACTCTGCAAGAGTTCATGTATCTCTTAATTCTTCTCTGTCACATTCATCATTTCTTTTCACATAGTAATATCCAATTATATTTATGTGTCATCATTTCTTTAACCATTCCCCAATCAGTGAGTTTCTTCCAGTTCTTTGCTCTCACAAAAAAGTATTACTATAAATTATTTTTATATAAATGAAGACTTTCTTCTTATCACTCACCTTGGTACATATAAGCCTAATTATTGTCATCTCTGAGTCAAATGTACAGACTATTTAATCACTTTATTTGAAGAATTACAAATTGCTTTCCAAAATGGTTGTGAACTGATTCACAAGATCCACCAATAATGCAATAAATAGTTTACTTATCTTCCCACAATTCTTCCAGCATTGACTGTTTTCATATTTTATTTTCTCTGCTAATTTGAAGTAGATAAGGTAAAACTTCAAAGTTGTTTTATTTTGCATTTTTGCATATTTTCTAATTATTTGTGATTTGGAGCACTCTTTCCTATGATTTTGATTTCATTCTTTTTTGTAATCACTTCTGCCATTGGTTTGTTTAAGAAAATATCTCCTACCCTTAGCCACAAAAGATAAAGAATGTTTATTTTCTACTGATTTTTAATATTAAAGACATGTAAAGAGTTAGAAGATATGGAATTGGATGTAAGATGTTGGCCTAAGGCTAATTTCTGCCAGACTGCTTTCCAGTTTTTGCAGTAGTTTTATCAAATTGGGAGTTTCTTAAGTAATTTATGGTTTCAAGTTTATTGAACAAAAAGTGATTGAGTTCCACTGTTCTCGATTTTCCCTTGTCAGGTCTGTTCTATTACTCCAACTCTCTTATCTTATTATCTGTGCTTTACTTTTTCATTTGTGAATTTAGGTGCTAAAGCATTTGCAGAATATACTTAATATTAATGTTAGTTTATTGTCTATGATTAATTATGGTTTACTCTAGAGACTAGACCTTAAAGTTCTCTTCATCTCCTCCCTGATTGGGCAATTCAAATTTCATTGGCTTCAGGCTCTATCCCAGGCAACTTCCCTGAGGATAGAACACACCCTATCTCAATATTGGGCTCTTTACTTCAGCCAGACCTGGAGCATCCCCATACACTCTGGCATCCTTCCCTGATTCCTTCTGCTCTCTACTTCTTTGGCTGAGCTCTTTTGTAGCGCAGAGCACTGTTGGCTGCTCTCTCAGCCAGAGCAAGCTTCTTTTAGTTTTCCATGGCAGTTTATGAAGGAGTAGATTTGAGTTTTGTTGCAAGTCCATTAGTGGGGCTTGTAGAGCCTTACTAGAATATAGTGGCCGATGGGGGAAGGAGTGCTGAGTGAGTACATTAACGGTTTACAGCCATATTTGCTTTTAGTTCATTGCATTCACACATCCTTAGGATTCTTGTTGTCTTAGACTGGAAAGACAACTCAGATTGTTTTATCTACTGAACAGAATTCCCATTTTGAAGAAGTCTGAAAGAGTAGAAGAAGCAAAGTATAAAACTAATCAAAGTCGAAGCTTTGTAGGTCATATCACCTGGAAGCATACATTGTTGTTCCGTGGTTTAACATTTGGATGAAGAAGCCGAGACAGCCAGGGTTACAATGACTTGCCCAGGGTTACACAATTTGAACTCAGGAAGGAGAATCTTCCTATATTGGGACCCTATCACACTCTATTCACTAAGCCACCAAGCTGCCTGAAGTATATCTCTATCACATTTCATAAATAAAGGCTATAATTCTTTAAGCCACGTCAGAGATTCCTAATACTGTCAGTTCTTCAAAAACAAATAAAAATCATTTAAGAAAGAAAAATTTGAAGTCTGGGTGAGATGTTGCTATTTCTGGTATTTAGGGGTTTACTTCCTTTTATGGCAGTTGGCTAGCAGTTGGTGATGGTGAAGATATCCCTTCCTGCACAGGGATTATTCTCTTTGATGATGCTTTCAGGAGCCTCCATAAAAGAGGGCCAGGAGGTATTGGGGGCGCTGCTATGCCTGAAGATCTTAGAGAGTCCTGGGCTGTCTCCACTGAGGTGGAGGTGGTAGTTGAAGGGGTAGTGGTGCTTTGACTTGCCTCCTGTCTCTCCTTCATATTGACTTGCTAGCATTCAGTTATGCTAGCTTGCCTGCCCCTTGTTAGTGAGAAGATTAAGATTTATCCGGTATCATTTACAAGTCATTGATTTTGTCCTGTGTCTGCATTTGTCCTATAACTGCTTTAGTCATGATTCTTTGAGTTTAGTTCAGAATTCAGCTAGCCTATAATGGGTTAAGTTTAGAATTCAGGATCTCATGCTAATCATTGATCTCTTCTTGCCTCAAAGTATTTTGCTAACTTTGGGGAAATGTGTGAGAAAGAGTGTTTGAACCTGATATTTTTATGGCACTAAGCTATCCTTCAAGGCTGTGTGGCTTACTGTCCAAAAGTCAAGGACACTATTGTGCACCTACACTCCAAAAATAAGTACTTATTGTTATTCTCTCATGAGAGAAGAATTGGGGTGGGAGGGGAGTCATTGCTAGATCCATTAACAAACTTTCAACCAATCATGTTTCCTGTACCTCAGCTTTGTAATCAATCACTTTGTACATCATTCCATAATGTCACCTATCCTGTTCTTTGTTTTATACTCCCTAAAACTTATAAGAGGAAATGTCCTTTTACGTGGGGGTCTTTGGTATAAATGGAGGCAAGCCTCTGCTGATAAATATTATCTTGAATGGAGATCTGCCTCAGTTTAACCTTTTGTTCAAATTATTTTAAAACAATAACATCTGGGAGTGTTGAGCACAGCATATTATAGGACTTCCTCCTTACTCCAAAATCCTTTTATTTGAACTTATTTTATTTTCTAAAACAGTTTTCCCAAAAGCTTTACTACTTGGGCTGCAGGATTAAATGTATCAATAGTTTCAGTTGTTGTTGTTGTTTTCTAAATTACAATATGCTTTGAATTCCTAAGAATTAGTTTTAATTGTTACATTTTGCTCTGCTACTTCAAAAATCTATAAATCTGTTGGTGTGAGGTTGCCCTCCACCAAAGCAAATTGAACCTCCTCTAGCCTACTGGAAACAGTCAATTTTGACTTCCTGTGGCTAAAAGATTCATCCATCACCCTAAGACCAACCCCATGGTGAGGCTCTAGGCTTGTTTTTCAGGCATTAATGTCACAAGGCTATTAAGTTTGAGGCAGGACTTGAATCTTTGTCTTTTTGACTGTCTATCACTCTCCTACTCTACTCTGCCTGCCTTAGTGGACTTCAAAGAAATAATAAGCCTTCATCATTTTAAAGTTGTATATTTAATTTAGGCAAATTTCTTCAGAATTCTGGTATTCAGTCAAGCCTGATTTAGACTTCCCTGAAGAGGATGAACTGAACTGGGTGTGAAGATCCAGCACAGTTACTGTGATAGCACGCCCTTCAAAATATCTAGCAGTGTCTTTATTGTTTATTAATGACAATATCAATGATAACCTTCCAATAAATACACATTTTTATAACTTGTATGGAAAGGCCCAGATGCCCACTGATGTCATGAGTTACTCATTGAAAACCTAGCCTGTGATGTATTCTGAGGGGAGGGGGTATCCTTTCTGGAGTTTTCTGCAGTGTTTAAAATAAATTTTTCTACTTATATTTGTGGCTGCTTTGATGCACTCCATATGGCTTAAAAAGCTTAGAATTTAGGTTTGACATAACATTTTCTGAAGTTAATTATTCAGAACACTCTTGATTTAGACTTGCTTATTGGGTATTTATTTTGATTATATAACCCATAAACTTCTTGTATCAATTCTTAGTTCAGTGGAAACAAGAGCTTATTGAAAACCATTATTCATTTAAAACTCTCGGACAACTGACAATTGCGATGAGAATTCATTCTGAGAATGAATTTGAATAAAGTTGGTAGCCCAAATTTAGCTGTCTATTGCATACTTGCTATGATCCCCATATATTTTGAAGGCATGTTTTTAAATTTTGTTTCCCTCTCCATTGTATTTTTCTTCCTAAGTTTGGTTTTTTGTGAGACAGAATATTGAAGAAATAACAGCATGGTTAACACTATTACTGCTAATAATAATAATAACAGACATTTATAATGCATTTTAAGATTGGTAACATTGTCTCATTTGATGAATTTAGGGCTAAATCTAGTCAAGAAGATCTGAGTTCAAGTCCAGCCTCTGAATTCTTGACTTGGTTTCTCTGAATCTCAGTTTCTTCATCTGTAAAATGGAGATAATAATAATACTAATAATAACATGGGGACCTACCTTTTAGATTGGTTGTAGCACTCAAATGAGATCATTTATGCAAATAATTTGCACACATTAAATTGTTACATAAATATCTGTTGTTATGTAGCATAATGTATCTTGAAATTAATATGGATCAAAACAATTAAAAAGAAGATATTATTTATTCTGAACTGCTTATGGCTTGATAAGGGAGACTCTACTGTTGGAAAAGCAAATGGAAATGATTTAAATGATATTTTCCTTACATTGTCTCGGTCACCTTCCTTTGAAAGACAATTAGGCTAGATCTGGAGTCAGGAAGACCCGAGTTCAAAAGTGAACCTTTGATGCTTAGTAGTTACGTGATGTTGGGTATAGCACTTAACTTCTGTATACCTCAGTTTACCCAACTGTAGAGTGGGTCAGCACTTACCTCAGGGGGCTATTGTGAACACCAAATGGGATTATATTTGTAAAGCACTGGGTACAGCGTCTGGCCCTTAATGAATTCTTGTTCCCTTCTCTCCTCCTTCCCCTTGAAAGGAGTCTTAAGGGATCATCTGGTTAATGTGCCAATCTCTGGATAGCGATTTGCCTCAGTCACCCCAGAAACAAAGCTATAAACCATGTTTTATCATCATTAAGCTTTGCGGCACACTCCCTTCCTCACTCACCATAGGGCAGATGTTCTCTCCAATATATGTAGGGAGCAATTTCTTTTTTCATGGGCCATATTAGGCAACAAAGTGGCATAGATTCAAATCACATATTGTGTTATAATGAAAGGAGCACCATGCTCCAAACCCAGACATGGGCTCTATTATCTGCTCTCTCCGTAACTTGGTGTATCGTGCACAATGACTGGGCATGTAGGTTCACTCCTTGATTTATTAATTCATAAATTGGAGAAACACCTGATCCATATGAAGCATAGAATTTCTAGGAGTACCAAATGTATGTGAAAGCTCCAAAAATCTCAAGCAAACAAAGCAGCTGGGTGGCGTGTGGCATTTGTTGCTGGACTAGCAGTTAGAAAGAAGACATAGCATCGTGCCTCGGACACCACGTGACTAGACGAGTCACGTGACCGTGCTAAATCTGTTTCCTCTGTAAAATGGGGAAAATAAGTGCCTACCTCACTGGGTCTTGTGATCAGATGAAATAACATACATAAAGCACCTCGCTTAAATGCTAGCTATTGTGATTACAAATGGAAAGGGCTGTTATTCTTATAGTAGCACTAGAAGGCTTCAACGTACATGTTCATGTTTCTGTCATCTATCCCAACCCTTTAAGGTCCGCAGTAACTGCATGACTCTTTATCCAGTCTCTCTTGTCTACCCAGAGATGTGGCCACCCTTTATAATGCCATCGCCAGGAGATGCTTTGTTGTTCAGTCATGTCCAGCTCTTCATGACCCTGTGACTCGTGGTGTGCATGGAGCTTTCTTGGCAAAGATACTGGCATGGTTTTCCATTTTTCTGTCTAGTGGATTAAGGCAGATAGAGGTTGAGTGACTTGCCCAGGGTCACACAACTAATGTCTGACACCAGATTTGATCTTGGGTCTTCTTGACTCTGTCTGCAGTGCCATCTCGCTGTCCCCTGGCAAGTGCTACTCTTCTATAACAAAGAACTCTGGAAATCTATCACAATCTCCAGAACTATTACTTTTCCTATACTTCCTTTATTTCGAGCCCCCTCTTCATCCTACTTAGGATTGCCGTCTCTCCATCCCTCAGTCCTTTGCCAGCCATCATCTTTGCTTGGCAGTACTCTCTAGCTTTCCTACGCTTGACTCCTGAGTGAATGTGTTTGACTTTATACTGCCCTCTACTCTGGAATCCTTTCTTGCCATGTCCGATCACTATTTACGCATTGGCAAATCCCAGTATTATATTACTTCCCCCTACCGCCTCCCATGTTGAGGCTGAACAAATGGAGGTCACAAAGTGGTGTGAACTGAGTTCATTATAGATTGGTGTTATCTAATAATCTAAGAATATGGAACTTAGGCAAAGGAGGTAGGAGAGAATATATTTTAATTGAGGGAAGCAAAATATTTTTAATGACTTGAAGGAGAAGGATATCAGAAAAATCACTGTGAATCTGGAAAGATAAAGGAAGAAAAGTAAAATGTAGTCATCTTGCGGGAGACATTAAAATTTGTAATTATAGTTTAACTTTTGTGCTTGAGACAGGTTCTAGAGCCCCTTGTCTGCCACAATTCTTACTGCTTTACAGCCATACTGTTAGGCACAAGATTAGAATATGTCATAGGAATATAGATAGAAGGAATATAGGAGATAGAATATGTCATACCAGTGTTGTTGTTGTCTTAATTTGTGTCTGACTCTTAGAGACCCCACTTTGGTGTTTTCTTGGCAAAGATACTGGGCTGATTGCCATTTTCCCCTTCAACTCATTTTACAAATTAGGAAACTGAGGCAAACAGGGTTAAGTGACTCGCCCAGGGTCACACATCTAATAAGTATCTGAGGAAGGATTTGATCTCCTGAAGATAAAGTCTTCCTTATTCCAAAACCAGTGCTCTTTTCCTCTCCTCCTTCTTTATATACTACCTTCTATATGGTCCCTTTATTTCTAAGTCATATATACTTCTAAACTGTGTTCCATTTTTCTCACTTGATAGTCCTGGTGAGATTGAACTTTAGTGGGGAAGATAATTGCATGTTTGGAAGAAGCAAGAATCCTCAGAGAAAAAGGCAGAGAATTTGATGTGAGTTTGGAATGAGGTTAAGGTATGTAGGTACTTTCGGACATTTGGGACAGAAGGAAAGGGGGAAGCTTCAGATCTAATATGAAAGAGGACCCAGGAGTAGTTTCAGTGGACTAAAAAAGCCTTGGGAGGCAATGTGTGGAAAGAGGTCAAAGAAGGCAGAGAAGAGAGATGAAGGAAGTGACATAACCAGGAATGAAGCAGCTGCTGCCTTTGAAACCCAGAATAAAGACACTGAAAATACTGTAGATCTACAAATAGGCAGCGGAAGGCTGTCTCACATATATGTGAAAGGAGTACATAAGAATGGTGGAGAGAGTGCCAGCCAAAGAAGGCCATTTTTATCATGACATTTTGTACTGACTAGCAAAGGTTGGGAGGGAAGGATTTTAGCACAAAAAGTGAGGGTTTAGAAATGCCTTCGAATATGATCCATGAAGATGGGGGGGAAAAGAATGCATATTGGAAAGGCTGCAAAAGATGGAGCCAACTATTTGAATAGAGGGAGATCAGAAGCAGAAAAATGACTCCAATATTCCCTTCTCAGAATATTATAAATCTTTTCCCACAGCACCTCTTCCTCCACCCCAAACCCCTCCACATATTAATATTATAGGTTATTCTTCCTCATATGTTTCCACATATATGCTTCTAAGGTCTCAAACATTTGGGCAAAACCAAGTGTTTTATTGGGGACTTCTCAACAAATTAGAACAGTGACCTTGTCATCAAATATTAATTTTTCCTACTTTTCCCAAACAATTAGAATAGTAATTTCTTGTTAAATTTCTATGCTTCGAGTTGTCAGTTTTGCACCATTTCTTGTCAATTTCACACCATAGAGCAGTGAGAAACTGACAGCCAGAGTTATAGAACTGGAGAACAGCATGAACACATGCTAAAAATATATTGTGAAAAGCCAGCACCTTAATTTAGGGCAGCCAGGAAAAGTTCTGAAAATGACCTGCTTATGTAGATTTCAGTAAGGCAGATTTCCACTGAGGTGTGTGTAAACACCTGTGTACATGTAGACATGTTTGTGTCCATGCAATATAATTTATCTGAAGATAATTTAATCCTGATCTTGCTTTTGCGATAAATTATTTCATGTAATCTTATGAAGGAAGAGTGATTGTGGATCCCATATTGCATTTGTGGTTAACCTTTTCACTGCAAATTCACAGCTTGTGTAGGCTAGAGTTATTTCTTTTGACATCTCCTGACACTGAGATGTTAATAAATTAGATAATGTTGATTAAATACTGTACATTGAAGCTTTAATCAGAGAAATCTTTTTAATTGTTTGTTATTTTGAAGCTTTAAAAGATGGGGTCCATGTGGCTATTATTCTGTAAGGCAAAATAACTAAAATAATTCCAGTGTAATTAATAGAAAAATATTAAATATTTTATGGCAGATAAAATTATGGCAGGAGCAAAAGAGGTCATAGAAAATGCACACTTGTGTATATATTTTTACAGATGTATATATTTGGCTATAATTTCCAGGTATTTATAGATGAATATAGAATATGCATGAATATATATGTATATATTATACATAAAAATCATACAGTATTGCATGATATGTATTTTATCTAACATGTACACTAGGATAAAACACTGGGCCTGGATTTGTGAAGGTCTAGATTTAGATCCAGCCTCAGATACTTAATAGCTTTATGACCCTAGGCAATTCATCAACTCCTATTTGCCTCAATTCCACATAGGTAAAATGGGGGCACACTGGAGAAGGAAATGGTCAACCACTATAGTATCTTTGCCAAGAAAACAAGGAATCTTATAGGACTGAATAACTGCATGACAATAATAATTCACATATCATATAATAGTATATAGTGTGTGATATGTATATATAGTATATGTGTCATATCTAATGTACTTTATTAAATATAATATACACAATACTATATATTGCATGATATGTCATTTGTTACATATGATAAATACATAAATATATACATATGCAATAATATATCTAAAATATACATAATATCACTCTTACAAATATTAATAATATGGAAATGGGTTTTGAACAATCATACTTGTAAAATCTAGTGGAATTGCTTATTGGATCTGGGAAGGGGGATGAGGAAGGGAGGGAAAGAACATGAATCATGTAGCCATGGACAAATGGTCTAAATTAATTAAATAAAAACATAAAAATTAAAATAAAATATGCATAATATATAACTTTATGCATAAACACATATGATATATGCATGTATATTGCATCTATTTTATAATTATGTCACAATGATTTTATAATTCTGATATATCTATAGTTTTATAATCTCTATTACACTATTGTGTTATATATTTAGGTATATATTTCTTTTTTTTTTTAATCCTTACCTTCTGTACTGTGTATTGACTCCAAGTTAGAAGAGTGGTAAAGGCTGGGCAATGGGAGGGTCAAGTGACTTGCCCAGGGTCACACAGCTGGGAAGTGTCTGAGGTTAGATTTGAACCTAGGATCTCCCATCTCTAGACCTGGCTCTCAACCACTGAGCTACCCATCTGCCCCCTGGTATATATTTCTATGTAGTGCCTGGGAACCACAGCTAAACATATCTAGGTATGTACATGTATATGAATGAAATACCTAGAAATACAGCTAAATATTTTTACAACTGTCTGACTGTGGAAGTGCTTACCAGTGATTATGAAGATGGAGAGTGTACATTTTTAAAATTAGATGTCTTCTTCAATGAAGACACTGTAGACAAAAATAAATAACGGAAACTTAGATTACTTCAACTTTATGTGAATCTTTGTTTTGTCAAATGCAATTTTTGTATTATTCAAGTCTGGATTAGAGTATCAAAATAGTTGTCAATTTTTGAAACTGAATTTGTAGCACACACTATTTATGTGCATTACCTTAGACATTTCTGCTTGTCTTGATCTGAATTCGTGTTTGAATAAAAGCATTATGTATCCTAAGCATTTGCCTGAACCGGTCTATGTGGATTAATCAGTTTTAATATATTGTAAGGGGTTTTTAAGATTTGATTTCCTTAGGGGCAAATTAGAGTGTTGTTTCCTCCATTGTTAGAGAAAAATCAGGAAAAGCTTAGATAGCTTAAATGGTTTTGGGGAGAGCTAAAAATCAAGATGTGTATACATATTTTATTAGAAAATACTTTCTCTTACATTTGCCCTATCCTTTTGACAATTAATGATTAAGAGTGACAAAAGAGTATTTTGACATTGATTATTCTAAAAGTCTTCTAATTCTCTTGTATTTTTTTTTGCCAAGAAAAATGAGACTCATTTCTAATTCCAAAGAAGCATTGTGATATAAGAGATATAAAAGTGAAATAAGAAGAATGGGCTTCAGGTTCCAGCTCTAACAGCTGCTAGACAAGAGATCTTGAATAACAGCTCTCAGAACGTCAATAAAATAGGAATAATAATACTTTCTCTAACTACCTCCCAGGGTTACTTGTAAGGAAAATACTTTGAAAACTGTCAAACTATGCATAAATGTGAACTATTATTTTATTATCATTCAATCCATAAAATATGTATTTATGTATTTAGTATTTGAAAAGCATTATATTAGTCTACAAAGGCAGAAACGAAAGCATCACCTGCCTTGAAGGAGCTCCAATAAGTCTAGAACAAAAGCTTGTGAGAGAAAGAAAGAACCTAGTGGAAGGCTGGGGGGGGGGGGGGTCATTCCTTAGAAGCTAATAGTTGTGATGAGCCTTGAAGTAAGCTAAGTGTTCTCATATGAATGAATGAGGAGGGAATGTGTTTCCGGTATGATAGATAATTTGTGCATTGTAGCAATAGGACAGTAGTAGTAGTGGGTGGTGGTAGTGGTGGTAGTGATTGTTGTTAATAACAAAACAGCAATAAGAATAGCTTTTATATAGCACTTTTATATATTTTATATAAGCAAAAACACTTACAAATATCTCATTTTGTTTTCCCAGCAACCCCAGATGGTAGATACTAATTGTTATCCCCGTTTTACAGAGGAAGAAACTGAGGCAAACAGTTTGTGACATTCTCAGGTCACATTCCAAAATTTGAACTTAGGTCTTTCTGACTACAAATCCAACAGTTTATCCACTGTACCACCTACCTGTGAGGACAGAGATGAAGGATAAAATATAGGACTTGAGAATAAAACATAGGAAGTTTGAGTGGAATGTAGAATATGTGAAAGGAGCTAATTGTTATAAGCCTGAAAAAGTAGCTTGGAGGCAGGTTGAAAAGGACTTTAAATGACAAACTAAGGCATTTGTGTTTTATCCTACCAGTTTTTTTTAACCCTTACCTTCCATCTTAGAATCCAGACTGTGTATTGGTTCCAAGGCAGAAGAGTGTTAAAGGACTAGGCAATGGGGGTCAAGTGACTTGCCCAGGGTCACACAGCTAGGAAATGTCTGGGACCATATTCAAACCCAGGACCTCCAGTCCTAGATCTCAATCCATTGAGCCGTCTAGTTGCCCCCACCTAGCAACAGTTCTTATCCTGAGGCTCTTAAACTTTTAAAAAATAAAGTTTCAGAAATATTACAATTATTTCAGAAATGATTTAATATAATATTTAATATTATTATTTTGTTTTATTTAAAATTTAAAAATTGAAATTAAGAAATTTAATTTAAATATTATTTAATAATATACTAATAATTTACTGTTTTACATTGTAATGCTATATATTTTATATTTTAAAATTTATTACTTGGTGAAGGCGTTTCCTAGAGGACCATGACATAAGAAATGAGAATTCCTTTTCTAGAAGCAATAGGAAGCCACTAGTGATTCTTGAGGAAGAGAGTATTATGTTCAGATCTGATTATTTTAGCATCTGTACAGAGCAATGCAATGGGTTAGTGGAGAGACTAGAAGCCATTTTAGGGATGAGGAAGTGAAAGCTCAGATTGGGAATTGACTTGTCTTAGGTCTATAGCCAAAGGTCTCTTGGGGCAACTGGGTGGTCCAGTGGATAGAGTATTGGGCCAAGAGCCAGGAAGACTAATTCCTGAATTAAAATCTGGCTTCAGGCACTTACTGACTGTGTGACTTTGGCCAAATCATTTCACCCTGGTTGCCTCTGTTTCCTTTTCTGTAAAATGACTTGGAAAAGGAAAGGACAAACCACTTCATTGTCTCTCCCAAGAAAATCCCAAACAGGGTTGTGAAGAGTCAGACACTGTGTATAACTTCTGTGTATATTGTCGTTGGCATCTTACTGTCCATTTGAATGTGAGTTTTGAGGATAGCAACCTTGTTTCTGCCTTTCTCTGTAACCCCTTTGGGCAATCTTCAATACATAGTAAGCATGGAATAAATGCTTATTTATTTAATTTATATGTAGATACATATATACATACATATACACAGATTATATATTTTTCTTATTTATATGTCATAATTTATAGCAAATGAATCTCCATGCACAAGATTTTATGGTGTACTATTGTATATACTTCGTCCTTTTGATCTCCAGGATTTTAATAAGCTCCTATTTTGTTTTTCCATGTGGTAGAAAAGGCAACAATAAATAGATAAATAGAACATTTTCATTCAAACTCTTTTTAAATTGACTATTTAATTGTCCTTGCCCTTGGTTTTTCTGATTCTGTACTTAGTTACTTCCTATTTGGCAGTTTCTTATTTTGTTTCCATTACTAGTTTTTAAGCCTTCTCTCCCTTTGCGGCAAAGTTCATTCTCTTCATTTTCCACCTTGGCCATCCTATGTTGTGGTACATAGCTTTCTATGTGAGAGCCCCTGCTATTTCTCTCTCCAGCTCAGCCCTCTGCCCAGAGTTCCATTCTTGCACTCCCAGCTGCCAACTGGGGATGTCCACAGAAAGATGTTCTGCATACCCTTCAGAATAAACATTTATGAAATTTAACTCCATTATCTTCCCCACCAAAATCAGTCTTTGCTCTTAGGTGTCTATTTTTGTTGGTGGCAGCTAGATAACAGTGGATAGATCACTGGAGGTGGAGTTGGAAAGACCTGAATTCAAATCTAGCCTCAGTCACTTATTACCTGAGTAGCTTTCGACAAATGACCAGACTTCTGTGCCAGTTTCATCACGTGTAAAATGTAGATAGCAAGAGTACTTACTTCTCAGAGTTATTATGAAGATAAAATGAGATCATATTTATAACATGCTGTGCAATATTTAAAGCACTTTATAAATGCTAGTTTTGATGATGATGATGATGGTTCTTACCATCATCATCATCATCATTATCCTCCTTTCCAGCCATGCTTAAAAGATGAGTCATCTTGGAATGTATCTTCCTTACTTCTCAAGTCCAATCAGTGGCCAAATCCTATTGATTCTATTACTAGAGTATCTCTCAAATGTGCCTCTTCCAGTCCATTTCCATTGTCACTTCTCTAGAGCAATCCCTTTTGATTTCTTATCCAGAATTTAAAAATTCCAGGTCCATCTTCATATATATAGATAGAGACATAGAACATCTTCTGTATCCAGTTTTCCCTTTAATATATTGCTTTAATCACACCATATTCTCAAACTCTTGGGTCATCCTCCAGATAATTTCATTTTGCATCCCTCTAGAAGCAGATAGATAAATACAAAATCTACCTTTCTAGTCTTACTTTACAGTATTTTTTGATACATGTTCTCCATACACATTGTTCTCCTAACTTCTCTAGATCTCAATTTCCTCAGCTGTAATGTAAGAAAAGTTGGAACAGAACACTTGAAAGGTCTTTTCCAGCTCTAAATGCATGATAAAATGATAGCAATAATATCATTTATATAGTTCTCTCAAGCTTATTAAATCCTTTGCATATTGATTTTCATCTGATCCTCACTATGAGATAGGTGATATTAGAATCATGCCTTAGTCATTGACTCCCATTCCTATCCTGTTCTCTTCCATCTATTTCTCTTCTATGTATCCATCATCACTCTATCGTGTTTTTCACCTATTTATCATTTATCTATCCATTTACCTTTCTATTTTCCATCCATTATGTTTCTATTTTTTTCCATCCCATCTTCCCTATCTGAAAAGGACTATTGCATTCAGTTAAAATTGTTTCCTCCTTTCGAGGCCAATTCATATAACATTTTTAATAAAGCCTTCCTGGTCTCCTCCAGCTGGGCATGCTCTTTGCTTCTCCAGTTTTCCACAGCATCTTGTTAAGTCTGCTCTTTTGCACCCAAAGTCTCCTAATCTGTAACATCACTATTTGTATGTATGCCTCCCCTCCACTGTTATATTGTGAAGTCCTTGATGAGAAGAGCCTATGCCTTACTTCGTCTTGTCATCCTGGCACATATTAGATGCCTGATAAATGTGCTGACTTGAATGTGGCTTAGTTGAAGCATCATCGGTGTGCTCCCTGAAATATCTGGCTACCTAAAAATCTGTAGAATCAGTACTCCTCTCGTTTCTGGCTAATCGCATCCCAATACACAAACTTCTTAGCAAAAGGCATATTATGTTAAAGAGTATTACAAACTGCAAATTGCTTCCAAAATATCAGAATGTAGTCAAAATGTCATTGAAGGATGTTATACTGTGTCCCTGTGGAATATTCCTGCATGGGCAAATTCCTGTTTGTAATTAGAATGGTGTAGCTCTGAAACATCATCTACATCACCCAGCCTAGCTCCCTGAGGAGCTAAAGCGACAAATATGACCGAGGCTGCCTCACTCTAAGGCTGCTACACCTCCCAGGGTTCTGCCAATCTTTGGTTTTTGTTTTGAGATCGTAATCTCATGTGACCTGGATTGGAAGGGATCTAAGAGATTATTGAGTCCAATTTTCATTATTTTTTAGAATGAGGAAACCAAGAACCATAGGTGTAGACTTGCTCCTGAAGCATAACAATCAGCAAACATGTACTAACCATTGCTGTGTGCCAGGCACTGTGCTAAGTGCTGAGCATACAAATATGAAAAATATAATCCTTGCCTTCAGGATCTTATAGTCTAATGAGGAGGGATAACATATAGGTTCAGATGAAGACTTGGCAGGTATAGGCACCCTCCTAAAATAAAGGTTTGGGGTGGAACTCCTCATTCCTTCCTCTAGTCAGAGACGTCCCAGGAGAGAAGTTACTGATGAGGCTGGAATATCAAAATTGATGTAATCTTGCATAATAATCAAATTCTTATGGATGAGGTTTGGGGTATGTGTGGGAATATGATGGAAATCCCTAAAGCAATATAGCTAAAAAGGCACTAAAAAGCTGAAATTTGAAGGTCGGATGTTTAGGACCAAATCAAAGTTTTCTTTCCATTGCATACCAACTGTGGAAAACTTCTTTGAAAATGACACTTTTTACATTACCAGATCAGGCGGGAAACCATCCTATTTCAATTGAGTAGTCCTAGGTTAGCATAGAAAATAATATGGACATGTGATGTACTGTACTCTTCTCAAACTTTAGCTAAGTAACCCTTGGCAGTTCTAAGAGTTACTTACCAGTGTTTGCCCTTTCCATCCGCCATCTGCAATCCCAGAGCATCATTGTCCTTAATGCATATGTAATATCACCAAAGTGAATATCTGAAAAGATTCTAAAAAGTATAGGAACACTTAATTATTGATGAACATTTGTATATGTTTTGCATTCTGGATTTTTTCAGTGCAGTAAGGGAACAAACAGCAGGAAGAGACAGAATGAATCTAAATGAGCAGTAAGGTGGCACAATGGAGAGTTTCACTGGACATAAGTCAAGGAGACCCAAGTTCCATTTCTTCCTCAGATACTAGCTCTTATGACCCTAGGAAGTCATTAACCATGGTCTTCTTCAGTTTCCTCATCTGCAAAATAGGGATAATGACACCTACCTTATGGATTTATTGTGATTATAAAATAAGATACTATCTGTAAAGCACTTTGCAAACTATAAAACGCTATACAGCTATTATTATATGACAAAATATCAGTTTCATACAATACAACTAAATGTCATTTTCTTCTAAGTAAAATTTCTATTTCAGCCTTCCTAAAATAAGCTGCTGTTGGCTAATGTGAGAATGTTTTGCATGACTACATATATACTTGACATCAAATTGATTGATTTTTAAAGGAGAAGAGTTGGATAGGAGGGATGGAAATAATTTGGAATGCAATTTTTTTAATGATTATCAAAAATTGTATATATCATTGGGAAATATTTAATGAAATAAATTAAATTATATTTAAAGAATAAAATGAGATGTAATTTAAACACAGACGATTTGGGGGAATTTTGAATCAGTTTGATATAAATGGCTGAAGTCCAAATGACCTACTTAAGAAATTTGAAATTTTGGCACACTTACTTGCATCTTTGGTGGCTATCACACATCTTTTTTTAATCTGACATTTGATGGAATTTATCATGTTATGCTTGTGAATAAGATGGAAAAGGCCTAGGCTGGAGGATAGTACATTTGGGTGATTTTGAAACTGCTTGAGTGGCCCGTCTCAAAGTAGGTATAAGTGATTCAGTGTCCAAGTTGGAAGGAAGTTTTTAGTGGAGGTTCATTTTTATGAATGAGGTGGATAAAAGAGTATGTAGAATACTTGTCAGATGTGCAGATAACATAGAGGAATAGTTGATATATAGTCAAGATCTCCAAACATCTCGACGAGCTATAGCATTGAATGAATTTTAAAAAAGAAATTTAATAAAGGCAAACATAAAGACCTAAGTTTCAAAAAATAATCAGCATCACAGGTAAGAGATAGGAGAGTTATCAATAAATAGCAGTGTATATGAAGAAAATTTAGAAGTTTGAGTAGACTACAAGCCAGAAGTTTACCTGTAAATGTTTAACAACCAGACCTCCAGGGGAAAAAATAATATATGTTGGACATATTTATAAGTTCATCTGTATTATTAACATTTTCTTGATCCGTGTTTTAAGCCTAAATAATCAACAAAACAATAAATAAAACCCAGATTTGTAGCATTAGCTAATTTTTCTGTACTATAAATGCTCACACTGAGCTGACTCAGGCATCCTCCAGTTTATAAGCCCAATATAAGTCATCTGTATGATTTGGTTGCTCTTGTTATGCCAGAACCTTGATTCCACTTGTTTAGGGAACTCTTAGTGAGAAAATTGCCTGTAGTAAGGCAGATCAACAATTGTTTTATAACTTGCTCTCTTAGAAAGTTGGCTGGGCACTAAAAGGTTAAATCATTTACCCAAAGTCCCACCACTGGTCATTGTCAGAAGCCGGACCTGAGTTGAAGGCTTTCTATCTCTGAAACCAGCTCTCAGACCACCTCTATGGCATGCTGGCCCTGTCAGCCAGAAATGCTAATGTGATCTTGAGCTGGTGAGTGCCCGAGGTTAGGGAAGAAATAGTCTCACCTGTTCTATCCTGGTCAGAACATATCTGGAGTAGTAAAAAAAAACAAAAGAAGACAAAAAAAATCCTTCTCTTCTATTGTAGTAAAATTGATATCAAGACTCTTTTCAAGACAGAACAATTAGTGCTAGGCAATGGAGTTAAGTGAATTGCCCAGGATCAAAAAGTTAGGAAATATCTGAAGTCAGATTTGTACTCAGGACCTACCGTCTCCAAACCTGACTCTATCAGTCCACTGAGCCACTTAGCTCCCAAACATCTGGGGTATTCAGTTCTACATTATTTATATTAGGAAAGACATTGATAATAAATAAGTGTCCAAAAGTGATGAAAGGTGCCTTGATTATATCATATGAAAGATGGTTGAAAAAACAGGGGAGAGGGGGGAAAAGAGAGAGAGAGAGAGAGAGAGAGAGAGAGAGAGAGAGAGAGAGAGAGAGAGAGAGAGAGCGCTTAGTGGTCTTGATAGCAGTCATTAAATAGCTGAAAAGTTTTCACATGGAAGACAGTTTAGCTATGATTTTTTTTTAATTGGCTCAAAGGGAAGACCTAGGAGCAATAACAGAAGTTATAAAGAGAGAAATTTAGAGTATATTTAAGAAAAGGGAAAATAAAAGGGGGCAGCTATATGACTCAATGAATTGAGAGTCAGATCTAGAATTGGAGATCCTGGGTTCAAATCTGACCTCAGATACATCCTAGCTGTATATCCCTGAGCAAGTCACTTAACCTCCCCTTGCCTAACCTTTATTGCTCTAATGCCTTAGTACTAATATATAATATTGATTCTAAGATGGAAAGTAAGTGTTTTTTTAATCAGAAAAAATAAGAGGAAAACAGAACAAGTCAAACTTTCTGACATTTAGAGCTGTCCCACTATGGTTAATTTAGGGACTAGGGATACACCCGTACTATTTTCAAACAGAGACTTAGATGACTATTTATGGAGAATGTTGTTCAATAATGACTGAGCTCTGAAATGTCTTCCATTGCCGAAACTACGTGATATCAAATCCACAATTTCCCTATTTTCCCAACTGGGTGGAAGAGCAAGCCCCTTAGAGGTGATACCAGTTGTCAAAAGATTATATTGAATATATAAAGGAAGCAGGCTGACCTCTAATCGATAGTGTATAAAGATAGGATTTGGGTCCCTGATTTCATCTGTCTCTGCTCACTTAGGTAGTCCAACAAATCGAAGCTTTCTTGTTGTTGGACAGTAGGTTACAGGCCCCTTCAAAGCAAGATCATGTTCATAGATGTCCTTTTCCTCTAAATTTTCCCAACTGTGCTTTAATCTTTTTTTGAGTGTTCATTCAGAGACTCCTAGGGTCATAAAGACCTTTTAAAGTAGATCAAATAAAGAAGTGGTGAGCAAAGTTGAGTAATGGCATTCAAGAAATGTTAGAGGGCATGAACATCTTCAATTTAAAAAAAGTCTAAATCATCATGCAATAGAATATAAATATGACATGAAAGAATCAAGCACTGTTTATGATTGGTGGGGGGCATGGCTTTGGTATTGATGGAAGACATTTCTTCAGAACTAAGATTTCAGAGATATATAAAAGATGATTAAACATTTATAAAAACTTCATTGGAGCCATGTTTTGATTCAGAAAATGAATAACTTTCTTAACTCAAATATTTTCTTTTATGGTACTTCTTATTTTTGATTTATTAAAAGTTCTTTTTATTCCTTAACTATGATGAGGCAAATTTAATACTCATTTCATTGAACATAACAACTTTAAAGGAAAGAAAAACAGTTATATGTGAGCAAATTTAGTCAGTTTGTGGTCAACAAGGTCAGTACTATTATGGCTGATGTGCTTTGAAAAATATTTTGTCTTTAATATTATTTTTTCTTTGCTTTTCTTTCCATGGTAGTTTGAGGCAGTAGTATTCCACAGTATTGCAAAGCAAAAAAAATAGTAGCATGCCTTTTAAAATGGGGACAGCATACTAAAATCCTTAATGAAATAAATAACAAATGCAGAACTTAGTAATAATTCATTATTTTTCATGTCACAAAGTGAGGTGGCTTTGTATGCACCTATTAAAATATATTGCTTAATTAATTGCACCAAAACAAATAAAATCAATTCTCCAAAGTTAACGGTTTATATAGTAATAAATCACTTTGGGTTGAAAGAGAAAAAAGCAAGTGAGAGAGAGAGAAGATTGATTGATTGATTGATTGATTGATTAAATACCTACACTGTATAGATTTTACTGTATTGGTAGCCCCTAACTAACTATTTTGGTGGAGATCTTGACCTATGATTTCTTAAAAATAGAGAACTTGCTCCAAAAATGCACATAAGCAACCAAACTTCTCTGTAACTGCTAAATTTGAAGGTCATCTGGTACACCTGGTGGTTAAGTGAAAACCAGGTCTATATAGTGTAATATTTATAGGGAAAAATGGGGGATTGAAAAAAACAGGGGATACAGAAAAGGTTTGTAGCAGGAAATGGAGGAGTTGAAGGGTGAGAGGGAATATGACTGCTGGTGAAGCAAAGGAGAGAGATGCCCCCTGCATGACGCTATAATTTGAACAACATGGGATGTCCAAGAAATGAGCCACTTATGATAGCCTGCGGGGATGTCTTCTCGCTGGGTTGCTGCTGTAGTTGCCCCAGAGAGGTAAACATGGACCCTACTGAGGGACAAGCCTTTCCCCAGAATTTGGTCACCCAGCAGGGGTCTGATAAGGAACGTTTATAATTGGATGACTGAACTGAAGTTCAGCTCCCTCTATGCCCCAGAAAAGATAGCCCACTTATCTGACTGTGATGTTCAAATAAGATAAACTTTAATAACCAGTTCAGATTGGAGAGGTCTCAGGGAAAAGGGAAGAGGGATGTCCCTAAAATAAGGTTAGAGTCTTTCTCAGCTTTGGAGCTGAGGCCAGGCCTCACAGGCTGGTAGAGGATTTCTCTTATTCCTGTCTACACTATATCTATGCTAGTTTTCTTACTTCTAAAATCATATCAGTATACATCAAGCAATAGGAAAAATTCTGACTTTCAGAACTGGTTGGGCCTGTCTCTTCGGGCTGAAGAAAATAGTGGTCCCTCAATCCAGAGACTGGGAAGCCAACCTCCTCCCACTTCCCCTGCCAGGAAGGAAGTGCTAGTCACAAGACCAACTGCCACTCCAAGTTGCCCTGTTCCCACCAACTGTCAGTCTTTTCAATGTCTTCTCTCTCTAATATTCCCACTGTTGCTTGTTCCAACACGGTGGCAGAAAGTCTAGAACTAGTTTTAGTTTCCTTTCCACAATAGCTAATATGTGTCAGAGTCTGAACTTGGTTCTTCGTGAATCCAAAAATGACCCTTCATTAATTTTGCCATGCTGATTCCGAGCTCCTCTTTAACTGTTGAGAAATGACCATTATTGTCTAAGGGGAACATACTTTTCTCAGTAATTTCATCCATCTTGAACCATTTCTGATACTCATTGATTTGTCATCATTCTGAACTTTAAGGCTGAGATGGTAACTATATGCTAATGAGTGTTCAATAGTTAAATTTTTATATAAGTACGTTATAAAATTTCTAGCAGTTGAAGGAAATAGAGTCTGCATGGATCCCCACCTTTTACCCAAGAGGAAACTGAGGCTTGAAGCAGTTAAGTGATTTGTTCACCTTTGCATGTGTAGTTACAAGCAGAACTGAGGAAAGAAACTGATTTCTAGTCCAAAGTCCTTTGTAGCACCTTAACTAACTTTTCCATTTTTCCTTATATGTTAATGCCCTTTAAAAGATAACATGATAAATTATTCACATAATTTCAATTTATGAGATTTAAACCAGCTGGAAGACTGAAATGGCCAAGGACATGCAGTGTAAAAAGTACATATAAAAAAGAAACTCGTTCCAACTTATCTCAGAAGAAGAAATGATGGATCAATATATTTTCTTCAGATGCTCAGAGGGAGTGGTCTATTTAAAAAATGATCCCTTGCTTCAGAGAAAAATTGTTCATATTGTTCCAGCCATAAGAAGAGGTTCTGACTTGCAAGGAAGAAGCTGAAGAGACATGTAGACATTTCATGGCAGCCACCAAGGGGGAGTGGGAGGAAAGCAATATTAACATGGAATTATCAACACAATTTTGTTGAAAACAGTTGAGAATAGATTGTGTTGGGGAAGAAAAAGGGGAAGAGGACAGGTGGAGGTGTCAGGCAATGGTGTAGGGCTGCTTGACTGGGACCAGAATCACTAAGTGGTAGATAAAAATTGTAGTAGTTGTAAGGGGGTGAAAGGGGTTAATTTATATAAAGGTTAGACTGGATTATTTAAGTGTTGTCACCAGGAATTTATATTCATTCCAAAGAGATTCATTTACAATTTCTTTACAAAATGTAGAAAGAGTGAAGTAAGGAAAATCAGAGAGAGGATAGGGTAAGATATCTAGCCTAAGCACTAAGTAATTTACTTCCAGTACCTAGCCCAACCCAGGCAGGGAGGGTTGGTTCTTAGCTGGTCCAGGCAAAGCCAAGGACCTGGAGAATAACTCTCTCAAGAGGCTAGTCTCTCCTGAGGCTAGTTTCTTCAGAAGATGTCCAGGAAAGGAGTCAGCTCTTTCACTCACCACGTGTCAGTTCAACAGTCTCCTCAGGAACAGGGTCTCAGCTCCAGTTAGCAGATTTCTCCTTTAGCCTCCTCTCCAAAGAATGAAGAAATCCCAGTAGAACTCTTCAGGAAGTTGTCATTCCCTTTTAATGACACTTTCTCTTGCATCACTTTCTATGCTTCCCCCTAATTCTACATCTACCAATCAAAGTTGAAGCCCTGCTTTAGGACTGCCCCAGAAGCAGTCAGTCGATTCTGATTCATCACCCACTATCACACACGTGGGTCACAAACCTCCCACTTCATGATTAAGTGGGATGTTTACACTTTGGGTGATTAGATCTAAAAATCGGCAGATCTCCATACTCAACTTTTAAGTAGGATGTTTACACATTTAGTGACATTTAGTGATTAAAATCTAAAAATAGGCAGGGGTTACAATTTAATCTTCATAATCAGGGAAGAGTTAAATGTAATCTTCACAGTTAACCGAAAGACATGATCAGAGCAAGTGATCTTGCTAACAGGAGAGGTCAAATAAGAATCTAGAATCTTAACCAAGAGGAGCAACTGTTACCTGCCCTTTTTTTATTTCAATTTAAGTACATAGTTATATGCTAAAGTGCATGAGAGAGCTTTCAGTAAGACTCCCACATAGAAAGGATTCTTTATAATGAGTTTGTTATTATATTTAGTGCCTTAGATGAATCCAAGATAGCCTCATCTATATTAAAAGCCATGCTATGGCAAATTTGATTATAATATATTGCAGTGTTTTTATGGTCACTGGCAGTACATTCAATAAAGTCAGAAGCCAGATAGTCCATCCTCTATCCCAGTTATAAGAATTATTGTTAAATCATTCCTGGAAGATAATTATTTAGCCTCTTCCAGAGATGGGGAACTCACTACTGTACCAAGTAGCCCTTTTATTTTTGGGAAACTACAAATGTTAGACTATTTCACTGAAATCTGCTCCCTATAATTCACCCATTATTCCTAGTACCTTCCTTGATTAAACAGATAAAAAAATACAACTTGTATATTTTGATCTTCCTCTGGTCAGTGCATACTTTTATATTTGCTAACTTCCTCCTTCTGCCACCTTCATTTTCCTACCTAGATTGTTTTGAAAAGTATTTGTTTATTTTCATATCAATGTTTACATCTTTTTTCTACTTTTTCATAAACTTAAATTTCGTTTTTATTATATTGAAATAGCTATAAATATACTATTTTATTTTTCCCAGGGGCTCCCCATTGGCCATCCTGGTACACTTTTTTACTTTTCTCTGACACTGCAACAATAGTCTATTAAAAAGTAAAGTTTGAAAAAGGATTGCCTAGTGTTTTAACTAAGTCAGAGATCTTTTAGTACAAACTTCTCATTTTGTAGATGAGGAAAATGAAGACCAAAGAACTTAAATGACTTCTTGTTGTTCATGTCTCACTCTTCGTGACACCATGGACCATAGCATGCCAAGTCCTTCTATTCTCCACTATCTCCTGGAATTTGTCCAAGTTTGTTTGATATTTCTACGACACTATCCAGCTCATTCTTGGCCACCCTCTTCTCCTTTTGCCTTCAGTCTTTCCCAATATCAGGATCTTTTCTGAGTCCTGTTTTCTCATTCTGTGACCAAAGTATTTAAGCTTTAGCTTTAGTATTTGACTTTCTAGTGAATAGTCTGGATACATTTTTTTAAGTATTGACTGACCTGATCTCTTTGCTTTCCAAGGGACTCTCACAAGTCTTTTCCAGCTCCACAATTAGGAAACATTGATTCTATAGCACTCAACTTTCCTTATAGTCAAACTTTCACAGCCATACATGGTTACTGGAAAAGCCTTATCTTTGAGTATATGGACCTTTGTTGGCAAGGTAACATCTCTGCTTTTGAATGTACTGTCAAGATTTACCATAGTTTTCCTTCCATGGGGGAGTCATATAAGCAGTAATCAAAGGAGGAGGGATTTGAACACAGTTCCTCTGTTCTAAAGCCAATACACTTTCCATTATACCACATTACTTGATTATTGTAACTGAAAAGTTATTTCATCCAAAAGTATAGCAATTAAATCTGTGATTTCACTGGTTTTAGAGCATTTCAAGGAGATGAAATTCCTTCCGTCAAAGCCAAGTGACACTTTCTCTGTAATTTATAGTGTTAAAAGAGTTACCTAGAGAGGCCTAGTGACTTCCCAGGATCACACAGGCAATATGTGCCAGAGAAGAGACTTGAACCCTAATCTTCCTAGTCTTGAGGCTAACTTTCTAGTACATCACATTGTCTATTTGTTATACCTTCTCTATTGTACCAAATACATGACTTGACCTATGTGGTTGTTGAGGTCCTTCTCTTAAAGTTTGTGATTCTCTCATTTCCACCCCTCAGGAATTTACAGTCTAGTAGAATCAGGAGAAAGAGGAAGCATATATAAATAAATAAAATATGAGGCAAAATATTCCAAAGTGCAAAGGAGTAGTCAAATCTGTATTGTTTTAAGAAATAGTAGGAGAGACAGATCACTTTTACTTGGGGAAGAATCAGAGAAAAGTTACAGGATCAAAGGACTAAAGTTGGAACAGATCTTATAAATCAGTCAGTCCAGTTATCTCATCTTACAGATGAGGAAATTGAGGCACAGAGAGATTGCTACTTGCCCAAAGTCACACAAGTGGTAAGTAGCTGAGCCAGATTTTAATTTGGGTCCTATGACTCCAAGTTCAACACTCTTTCCACTGAACCATAGTGGCATAATTTGTCTACTTAAGTATCTTGATGAGTGGTAAAAGAGAAATTTCAACAGTGAATGACTGGGAATGGGGGACTCCAAGGAATGAGGATAGCATTTATAAATATGTAGAGGTTGTAAGGAGATCATTTTAGAGTTCAAATTTGTTTGCCTGCTCTTCGTTATATTGATAGCTATGGTTTAGGACTGGCTTATATGTCACTTTTCATATATATATATGTATATATATATATATTTCTATATAAATATAGACATGTACATATTTATATATTGATATTTTACCCTTGTGATGAAACCAATTCAGGTTAAAGTGTCCAAGTAATTTTATTGGATTATTTACTTCACCACCATCATCATCATAGTAGTCATTGTTGATGATATGCTCTCATTTACAAGAATTCCTTAAGGCAGAGATGACAAAGCCCTGACCAGTGAGTTGCCACTGTGAGCTAAGTTGTTTGTTCTCTGGATCTAGGAGATTTTAATATGTATGAAAGAATGTGCACTCACGCCAATCATGCAATCAAATGTTCTTCTAAATGCCTCTAGCATCTAGAATGGGGGAACTGAGTGCCAGAGGATGTTTCTAAAATGTATTCTGTGTTGCCTTCTGGAGAAGCGCCATTTGTCTGTGCCCCTTTAAAGTCTATTCATTACCTGGAAATGACTTTTTAAAAAAGATGAAAAAACTAGAAATGCCAAAGTTCTTATCAGTTGATGGGAAATTATAATTTTGTTAATTTTTATATTAATATTTTGATAATAAAAATATTTTATATTGTTAATATTGAAATTGATCAACATTGTTTTTTCCCATCAGAAGGCACACATTTTGCATAGTGAAAAATGGCCTTGAGAAGAAGGCACCATAGTAAAAGAAAAGAATGCTAGAAAAGTCTTACCCTGGTCACATTTAAAGAAGAAATTATTGATGAAGATCAGCATCTGCCCAGTGCAGAATTTCTATTAATAATAATACTTTTTGCCATTCTGAATTCTTTAGAGTGCTAAGTAGAAGCACTATTTTATTGTGATCAGTATGGTGAGAAACTTTTCTTTTTTACATTAAGCCCTATCAGCATCTCATCGTGACAGAGGGCATCTAACAAGTAGGCCTAAAGTTCCAGAATAGATTATAAACTCTTCAAAGTATACATGCTAGGAAAACTGACATTGGGATCAACATCTTGAAAATTAACAAGATAAAAATCATTTTGTCCAATTTAAGTCAATTTTGAAAAATGAGGTCAACTCAATTCAACCCAAAAGGACAATAGCATATAAGGGAAAAAATGCTGGACTTAAAGTTGAAAGACCTTGCTTAAATCTTAGCACTGTCACTTATTCTGTGCATGACCTTGGGCAAGTGACAATGTCCTTGTCAGTAGAATGAGGTTATTGGACTAGATGCTCTCCAAGGTGCTTTCCATTTCCAAGCTCTATAATCGTATTCTACATTCTGCTGTTACAATTTTCTAGTACTGTCCATCAATACCTGTTGTAGAGATGGCAACAGAGAGCAAGGTTAGTTGGTCCAGTTGCAATGGATGGTATGAGGTGGGATTTGATTTCATAGTTTTGTCATTGCTTGCTCACCGTTCTAATTGATTTTGTAGATTAGGCTGAATGGCAGCAAAGGCCATTCCACTCCCCATGCCATCCATCCCCACTACCATTACTCATTAGTTAGCCATTAGTCAGGACAATCACTCATAGATCACAATGATTCCACACCAGAACCTATCCAAGGTCACCCTCACAGCTGGGACGCAGTGCTTAGCCTCTTCCATAACACTCCTCCCAGTAGTCAAATGTTCTTTGTACACTGGTAACATCCTTTCTCATCATAATAATGTCTGGTCTTGGTTTCTACAAAGCTTCTCTTTTTCCAACATACTTCCTTTTCCCCCTGGAGAAATACTGGCATCTCCAACTGCTCCTTCCAGAACAGAAGCATCAGAAGTGTTGCTTCCACGTCTGCATTGAACACAGAGGATGGAGTTTGTTATAAACATTGTGAATAGGCTAGCTAAGTGGACCAGTGGATAGAAAGTCTTGGCTTTCTGGAAATGCTGGGTTCAAATCTGACCTCAGACACTTCCTTACTATGTGATTCTTGCCAAGTCCCTTAACCTAAATTGCATAGCCCTTATACAGCTCTTCTTTGGAACTGATCCTTAGAATCAATTCTTCCCCCACTGCCATTTATTTATTTATTTATTTATTTATTTATTTATTTATTTATTTGTTTGTTTGTTTGTTTGAAATTTTTATTTAATTAATTTAGAATATTTTCCCATGGTACCATGATTCATGCTTAGAATCAATTCTAAGACAAAAGGTAAGGTATTTTTAACATAAAGGCTGTAAATGTCAGAGTCCCCATGGTTCCCCATTTTGCAGCCCTGACCTATCTCAAATTTCTGACTGGGAATCTGTAGTGTGCACAGGAAAGGAGAAAATTTAGATAAGACATAATTGTCACCCTTATGGAATATACAATCTAGCAATGATAAATTAAATATACAAATAACCCTAATATGTCATAATCGTATGAAAGGTATAAGCAAATCTCTATTATTTTAAGTGGGAGATGTTGTTAGAGATTCTGGAGTTCAAGAAAACAAGGCATGACTTTCATTTTCAGTTTCTGCACCTGAAGAGTAGGCATTTAATAGCCATGTGTTGATTTGAACAGCTATATTTACAAGTGTTGTAACTGAGTATATGAATGAGAATAGATGGGCAAAGGATCCTGATAGAGATTTAGGATGACTGAAAAAGATATTTTATTTATTTGAATTAATTTTACTTGTATTGACATTCAATAAAAGAAATAGAAACTCCCTCTGTCAATGTGGGTCAACACCTCTGCAAACTTAATGTTGTGGTTGTTTTTGTTATTGAGTTATTTAAGTTTTGTGTCCTACTGTTTGTGATGCCATTAGGGGTTTTCTCAACAAAGATACCAAAGTGGTGTGCCATGTTCTTTTCAGTTTCATTTTACAAATGAAGAAACTGAAGTAAACAGGTTAAGTTACTTGCCTAGAATCACACAGATTTGCATTCATGAAGATAATTCTTCCTAACTCCAGACCTTGTGCCCTATGCACTGTGCCACCTAACTTCCTTCTGCAAATTAAGAGTTGTTGGTAAAACAACAACAACACTTAGAAGTAAAATAGTACTTAAACTAAGATCCTGACTTAAAGATAGACTCTCTATCCACATTGCACTCTGCTGTCTCCACTTTGGGATATAAAATGTAATAAATTAATTAAATGACATTCCCTCACCCTTCAGGAAATTTTCTGCCTCTTAGAAAAACAATTTTGCAAACACATTTCATAGAATTTTTAATATTTTTCTTATACTCTTGTTTTTTTGAGAGGAAATGAGGAGATCCTGAAATATGTAACTGAAAAGGCCATCAACAAGTATACACAAAAGAAATGAAGCTGGTGTTCCACACTATTACTTGTTTAATGTTTTTGACACTAATAGTATCAATATGTTTAATATTCAGTAGACGATACTATCAGTCATTATTTTCTAAAGAGCAAAACAATGATGCTAGGACCCAGGAAGTGGAAATTTCTGTTATAGTATTTCCTTTATGATTAGTTTAATTCTAATTTTTAAAAGTACATCCCTTAGAAGCCATCTCCTTCGGTCTTTCAATTTCTTCCTAGCCTGTCAGTAATATCCAAAAAATGTAAGTTATTGCTTTTTCTTTAAATTGAACTATAGCATATAAAGGTATGAATAAAAGCTTAAGCTGCTTCAACACAACAAAGCAGAAGGAAAACTTCCAGTGAGTGGTAATATTTGAATAAACTAGAGTCAATGTTAGAAGAATGTGCCTAATAAACATTGGCATTATTGGAAAAGGCCCCAGAAGGGCAATCTCTTGATTATATTTTTATCTTGATGACCTTGTAGTTTGAGTTAATGGTTTCTTAGCCTGACTGAAAAGTCGAGATGACTTTTTTTATTGACTTGAGTCAGAGAGAGAAGAATATTCAAAGTTGTATTAGATTAAATTGCAGGTCTGATACGAAATGAAATGCTTTTATGATCTTGCTATTTTTCCCCCTCCAATTCCATATCATTCCAGTTTAATGGCACAGTAACTATATAACTGGAACCTACCAGCTACAGTTATAAATATTTATCATTCATTTTAGGTAATATGTTTTATAGGTCCTCTTATGAAGAAGCAATAGCTTTTAATGCAGAAATGGTTCTTCAGTGTGTATAAATTGACTCTGGGATTTATTTGGCACTGTGGAAATCTTGGTTCTCTAGATATTTTAAAACTTTCACGAGATTTTCAAGTGAGAAAGATCTTGATTTTTCCTAAAGATTCTTCAATATGGATCACATTGCAATTTTAAATCATCTTGTGTTTCTTTGTAGCTTTTATCTCTTGTGACTGTTTCTCCTGGCACCAGAGTCATGAGTTCAATCACCAAGAGTTGTTACTAAAGAAATTTCCCTTTTATTACTAGATGGCCAGATCTTCAGGCACTCAAACTCATGGGGTTACCCATGAGACAATCTGTCTCTGAAATTGGGACTGCTAAGGAAATATTCTCTTCTAATTTGGCTAGGGTTCCGAAGTGAAATTTTCTAAGTCTTTCCTCAGACAACATAGGCAAGTATCTGTGCCTCTCCCATAAGGCAGTTACTAATTGCTCATGGTGGATGGAACTACTACACCAATAACAATTTTCCACAACCTTGGGATTTCGTCAGAATAAAGATGTAAAGGAAAAGAGTAAGAAAGAGCCAAATGTAGACTATTAGTTCCCCTGTATATGCCATACACAGTCAGTAGCTCCTCCCACAAAAGTCATCCATCCTCCCTAAACTCTGAGCTAACCAACCAATTCATCTTTAGGGAAGTATCCCTTAGTGAAACTCTGGGGAATGCAAACATGTGGTTCTATACCAATCAACTTGTCTGAGACCTTTGAGATCTGATTAGGAAATGTCTTTTAGGATATCTGTGGGTGACTACAACAGGCAGTTCCAAATAATTTCATTTTTGTTCAAATAGGGTAAAAATCAGTGTTCATAGTTTTCTCATCAAAAATATATATTTTTAAAAATCCTTACCTTCCATCTTGGAGTCAATACTGTGTATTGGCTCCAAGGTAGAAGAGCCCTAAGGGCTAGGCAATGGGGGTCAAGTGACTTGCCCAGGGTCACACAGCTGGGAAGTGTCTGAGGCCAGATTTGAACCTAGGACCTCCCATCTCTAGGTTTGGCTCTCAATCCACTGAGCTACCCAGCTGCCCCCCTCTCATCAAATATTTTAAGAAAAATTTATTTTCTTTAAAACCTACTACATATAAGCCACTATTTGATTGTTTGAAATAGAACAGATTTAGCATATCATTTTGGTTCCTTTGAAATTCCACTGGATCTAGAGTCAAAGGAGCTGGTTTGAAATCTAACTCACGTTTATTATTTGTATGTATGACTTTGGGCAATCAATGAGCATTTCCAAAACACCTAATGTGTATCTAAATCTGTTTAGGGGATATAAAAACTAAAAAGGAAACAATTCTTGCCCTCAGGGAACTAAAAAAATAAAACAAAAAGAAATCTCTTTCATACTCTCAACAATGTGGTAGTGAACATTCCCAAGTCCTCCATAGAGAGATGTTTTCAAAAGTCCTGAATAAAGGCTCCTTCCTATAAGCTCAGCAAGTTGATGAGAAAACTCCCCTGATTAATCTTTTATACAAAGAGGTTATTGTGTTGACATTCTTTCTTTAAAATTGTTATTAAAAGTTGATATTTATGTTACTTAACATCACTTCATTAACTCACAAGATAATTCTAATTGTTAGTTTTCATCATCCCCCCTACATATTTATGAGTTGATCATTGTGGGGAATTCTTAGTGTTGAAACTTCCTCCAAATTACAGTTCTGTACTATGATAAAAGAGAGTAGCCACACAATTAGTGTAAGTCAAGATACTGGAGTCTAAGGATGCCTTTCAATCCATTGTGCTATCTAGAAAGTAAGGATAATTGAGGAGAATAATAATAATAATAATAATAATAGCAGCACTTAGTTGTCACATGGATAGAGTACTAGACTGGGAGTTAGGGAAATTTGAATTTAAACCCAGCTTCACTTATTAGCTGTATTACCCTGGGCAAGTCACTTAATTTCCAAATGATTCAGTTTCCTCAACTGTAAAATGGGGATAATAATAGCATCACAAATTACATTTTTATCATATCATCATGCAATTACTTCTCTGTACGGTATTATTGTTTTGGGTACTTCTGTTGATGAGAAACTGTGCCCCAGAAAGAGTCAGTAACTTGCTCAAGGTCACACAGTCTTAGGAATCAAGGCTTGAACCAAGGAACTATGCCTCAGTTTCTTCATTAAGAAAATCAAAGAGTTGTCCTCCATTGCCTCCTCCTCAGCTCCAAATCTATGAACTTCTCATATACCACACTGTTGTCTTTGATATTTGGGAACATCAAGATTTAATACAATGATCTCCCCAATATTCCTTATGGTTCAATAAAGAAAGAAGGTTTGTACATTAGTTATGAAAAAAGGGAACAGGGACAGATAGGAACTTAATTTTTCCTAAATCTCATTCTGACTTTTAAATCTTACCTTGTACCAGGAAATCAAAAGTTCTCCCTGCCTTATTCAGCACCTGCTACAAGAATGGCATCTTCTTCTGGCTGTTCTCTTAAAATGATGGTTATCTGGCTTACTTTAAGAAATATATTCTCTAGCTAGCCCCTGCATTTTTATATTCTCTCCTGAACTCCTTCCCTCTCCCTCTCTTCTGCTTTTAATTCTTCCTTTTTCCTACCCATCTTTTTCTCTTCTTCTCCCTCCTCTTTCTTCTCTCCTCACTGTCCCTCCCCCATCTCTTTCCCTTATTCTCTTCCTGCCCCTCTCTTCTGCTTTTTCTCCCTCCTTTTTCCTACCCATCTTTCCCCCTCCCCACTCTCTCTTCTTCCATATCTCTCCATCTTTTTTTTCTACCTCTCCATTCTCTCCCTCATTCTTTCTCTCTCCAACTACTCCTCTGCCTCATACGAATTTGACTAAAAGCCTTCCTGTATCACAACACATTTTAAACCAGAGCTGATGCTTCTTTACTGGCATTGTCCCTTAGGGAGTGGTAGAGTGGAAAAGAGTTCTGGCTTTGGCATAAAAAAAAAGACCTTATTCGGTGAGTCCTGCCACTTTTGTTATTGTTGTTGTTGCATGACCCTAGGCATGTCACTTTTCTTCTGGACCTTAATTTGTGCATTTACAAACAGAGGGGCTTAAATTAGATCTGTCTAGTTCTTTCCTTATTAGTATGATTATAAATTAAATAATGCGTTCTGCTAGTCATGGAACTGTATATGATATTGTTGACATGGCACTGCAAAAAGAGCTCACAGTCTGGAGTCAGAGGACGTTGGTTCAAATCCCATCTCTGATGTTTGCAACTTATGTTACCTAGGGCAAATCCCTTAAGTTTCCCTGGACCTCAACTTCCCCATCTCAAAAATGAGTGGATTGTATAAGGATGATATTAGAAAGTAAGTCTTGTTATATTAGTTTAGAGACAAGAAGTAGAGAAGCTGGCTTGAGAAAGAATTGGAGTTTGAAGTAGAGCTAAGACAGAGTGTCAGTTTCAAATGTTGACAGTCTAATGTTTTGTTTTGTTTTGTTTTGTTTTTTCCTGTGGCATTTGTTCTCTGGCAGTTAGCAGAGTCACTCTTTCTCTGGGGGCTTGGAGGAGGTAACATCTTTGCCCCCCCCCTCTCTTTTTCTCTCTGCCTGCCTGCCTGCCTGAGGTAGAAGGAACGGAGGGAAAGACCTGAAAGAGCTAAGTGTTTTCTTTTTCTAACTTGGGAAACACTATTGACTATTACTGTTTTTATATATTGGTTTAACTCTGAGAAGACCAAAGAAAACCCTGGTCTTCGATTTGGACTCTGAGTTTGATAAGGCTCAGTCCTAACTTGGTTCTTGCTGAGGCTCAGCCAACTCTCCTTTGTTATTTTTATAACTTGGAGACAAAGTTAAGAATTATAAGGATAATAGTATTTATTTAGAATAGTAAAAATTTGGGTTAGTCAGATCAGGAAGGATCAGTTCGCCTGTGGAAACAGAAGTGGTTCTTTGTAGAACTAGGGAGTTTTATTTGGGTGGAGTTAGAGTCCTTTAGAATTAGAAATCCTTTTAATCCTTATATTTTCAATAAATATATTTTTATAACAAGAGTCTCTTTAGCATCCTTGCACCTGGCCCTGAAGAGAAGTTCACTTATGAGCTTCACTTTACTTATATGAACTGAAGATACTTTGTAAGCACAGCAAGCAGAGTATCTAAATCAGTTTATAAATAGTAATCAATTCATTGCTTTATTAGTTTTACAGTTCATCTTTTATTTTTACAGTTGGAATCATCTAGGTGGCAAACTGAGAGTCAGGCCTAGAGATGGGAGGTCCTAGGTTCAAATCTGACCTCAGAAACTTCTTAGCTGTGCCACTTTACCCCATTGCCTAGCCCTTACCACTCTGCCTTTGAACCAATATACACACAGTATTTACTCTAAGATAAAAAGTAAGAGTTAATTAAAAAAAATAAGTGGGTTAGACTAGCTAGTTTCTGAAATCCTTTCCAGCTCTATATCTAGAATGCTATGAAATATAAACCAATATTGATATGGAATGCTTTTCCATTTATATTTCCAAAACAGTAGTAATTGATTTGCACTGATCTACTCCCACTGTCTTACTAAATCCTGCATGTGATAAGGGGATGTCTCTTGGGGACAGCTGACTGGGGTTAAGGGTGCTCATCTATGGAAAAAATATTAAGCTGTATGTTCCATATGGGACTCAGCACCAGCTAATAATTAGCACTAACTTTTAACAAACTGAGTTAAACAATCTGTATTAGCAGTATATAAATGACAAATTCATAAGTCCTGAAGGAAATGTGAACATAAGTAAAATAACCTATCTCAGAAGGAGGCAGCTAGGTGGCACAGTAGATAGAGCTTTGGACCTGAAGTTGGGAAGACCTGGGTTCAAATTCAGACATTTACTAACCATAGGACCCTGGGAAAGTCATTTAATCTCTGCTAGCCTTAATCCACTGGAAAAAGAAATGGCAAACTACGCCAGTATCCTGGCCAAGGAAAAACCCCATGGATGGGCTCGTGAAGAGTCAGACACAACTCAACAACAACACAAAGTAAGGACAGACTTTTCAAAGTAGACTGCTAATAAGACTGACCAAAGATTTGTGTAGAATTTGATTTATAAAATTTTAATTGGCAGCAGAAGCAAGCTTGTTGATCCAGAGCATTTATTACTCTTCATACAGTCTTAATTTAATATCTTACCCTTTTCTTCTGTTGTTTATTGAAGGTTTGCTACTGAGGCAGTTCTATGGTATACAATACACCCAAAGTGACTTTTACTAACTTTTCAATATGAACTCAAAAGAGAACCTTGCATTTTCTCCTTAAGGAATCTTAGCACATTTTGTAAGTACATTTCATAATATCCCTGCAATAGAAACTGTGACTAATATTTACCTAGCCTCTTCAACAGTTCAATGAACATACTTCTGAAAGAGTTCCGTTGATTATTTCTCATTCTTTGGGGGTCCTGTGACAGGCTCTGAGGTCACACACACCATTACTGCACATATGTCATTGGTTATGTATCAACTCTACAGATAGTGTTAGTTTTATTGTCTTTTATATAAAGATTTTTTAAATGGAATACGTCTTTGGAAAACAACATTACAGTGATCAAGGCATAACGATGGTATGTTCTTGTGTGGCTTAAAGGTTTGGTCATCCACTTACTCCTGACTAATATGAAATGCCTGATAAGCTATTTAACTATTTTGTATATTTGTATTTATTTGCTACATATTTATGCTTAAAATATTTATATCCGTTCTTATCTTTCTCAAATGTAATTTCCTTGAAAATGGGAATTTTTTCATTCTTTTTACTTTTATCCCTGAGACAGTATAACATGTGGAAAACATAGGTATTAATATTTTTGAATGAGTTATTAGTATAGTGTATCTAAAAGTCCTACTTTAAGACATCATCTTGTATTTTTAACAATAGTTGGATTTTTTGTTTAACTTTCATTTCTAACCATAGTAATCATAAAGCTTTATATCTTTTGTGTAAATTTTATAGTGGCATATTATCTTCTGCTTTCATCTTCATTTTTAGGATTTTCCTTTTTTTACTCTTGTATTTATACTCATATTTTTGTTATTTTTTTCTTAATACATATGTAATTGTCACAGATTTTATCCATTGTTCTTGTTTATCTTCTGCTTTTTTAAATATTTGCTTAGCCAAAGAATATTTCTAATTGAGAACAATCAGTTATCCCATGAGCATGTTATTCTTATACATATATATTTTTACCAGAATGTTCACTTTTTGCTGCCTGAGTTTTACCAATGTTTTATAGTCCCTGATTCTTTCATAGAGATTGCTTGACACTTTGCAGTTCTCTGGTCAGAACAGAAATGCCATAAGCTTTGGAGAATACATTTTTTTATTTGAATAGTTTGTTAACATTAAAAATACTTCAGGGATCTAAAATCTTTTTTAATCATTCAAGAATCCTATTTATAATAGAAATAATTCATTGTTTCATACCTCCAATTTAACAGATGAGTTAACTTGGTCAGGACAGAATACCATAGCCCTGTAACAGACTTGAGAGCTTAAATCACATTTCTTTATTACTACCTAGGGTAGATTAGAAAGGAAGTCCATTCTCTGCCCATTTCCCTCAGAGTGCATTATTCCACTTGGTTATGGTAAGATGCTGAGACACAATTTTTCAAGTTGGCCCTACCAGAACTCAAAGGACACTCTACTGTGATTACTTAGGGGTACCAGTAGGAGTACTGAGATCTAAATATGGTCTGAGCAATGAAATGGGCTTCTCTCCCCCTCAAAGGAGGAGGGGAAAGGACATGATGCTTGTTGTTCGTGAAGGAAGGGCATAATGAAGAAGTTAGTGGGGGAGGAAACGGGAAAGATGAGCAGTACTGGGGAATATTAAAAAGTCAGGATCTAGTGGTAAATCTTTAAAAATGAGAGGTACTTCCTTTTAATTTTTAGAATGATCATAAATCATTTGAGACCCTCCAAATAAAGGAATGAGAGAAATTATCTTAGCAGCAGCAACATAAAAATACAGAAACGAGACAAAGAAGTTAGTGCAGGTCAATTTTGGGAGGCTCTAGGTCATGGATGTTATCACCACAGGTAACAGGAAGCAAGATCACTTATGAATAGCTGTGGAGGGAAAGCATCAAGGTTTTCAATTAATTTGACTGGTTTAATAATGTGCTGGTTTTCCTTGTTTTAGGGGAGTAGTATGAGATTGGGAGAGCAGACACAAGAAGATACAGTAAAAAAATGTGGGTAGAGACCTAAGAGATCATTTAGTCCAACCCCCTCATTTTATAGATGAGGAAACTTAAAGGCCCTGAGGGGCAATGCAATTTGATGAAGGCCTTAAGACTCCTTTGTAGTCCCATCAGGAATAGAACTTGGGTCTCCTCAGTAGATAATTCAATTAAGTTTAGGTAATTAGACAGAATGGGTAAGGGAGTATGTTAAATTCTCTGCAAGCTATAGTAAATTTTTTGCTTAGTTTAAGGAATTTAATTTTGAAAGAAATAATAACTGAAGTTTATGTTTCATTTTAATGTAATGGAAAAAAGCTTTGCAAATTTTATCTCTTTGGATTTTCACAACTTCTGATATTGATACTACAGGTGTTATTATGTCTATTACACAGATGAAGAAACTGAGGTTCAGAAAGGTTAAAAGATCCATGGAGAACACAGTTCACAGGAGCCTGGGAGGATAGATTTAGAGGCCATTGAAAGTCCTTTGTTTTCCAATGATGGCAGAGGTGAAATGACTTCTTTAACAGAGAGGTCACAGAGCTAATATTTTTATATGGCAGAGTTAAATACATCCTGTTGGTACTCACCTCACTAGATGATCATCCCTTTGTTAGAAGGGATACAAGTGGTTTAAAATACTTACCAAAAAGAGAAACAAATATTTAATATTTCTTTCTAGAAAGAACTATTGTAACTATTTTTTTAAATTCAACATTACAGATCTTGAGCTAGCTATTTTATATTCAGGAATGTTCACTGTAATAAATATGGTACAAAAAGAAAGATAAGAATTTGGAAAGGAACGTTCTGAGAGATTCTAGAGTATACACATTCGCTATGACTAATTTCTTAGACCTCTAAGGAATGCCTTTTTAGAATATAACTGAAACAGTTTGTTCGAAGTTAATATTTAATGCATTGTGCTTTCAGAATACATTGATGTCATTAGAATATATTTTAGAGGGAAAATAAAAGTTTTGTAACATTTTCCTGTTAAGGGGAATTTTTAATATGTATTTCTTAATGTTTAATTTTAATTAAATAACAATTAATTTTTAAATGTTTAAATGTCTTTTAAATGTTGTCCATTCAACTAGCATTTAGTATGCACTTTCTGTTCAAGAGAGGAGGATATAGGACAAATATTTAATATAGTACCTACCACATGCCAAGCACTGTGAAATATTATCTCATTTGAACCTTGTGGCGTCTCTGCAAAGTAAGTGGTATAATTATCCCCACTTCATACTTGAGGCAACTGGGGCAAACAACCATAAAGTGATTTTCCCAGGATCACATAGCTAAGTGTCTGAGGTTGGATTTGAACTCAGATCTTCCTGACTCCCATTCACTACACCACCTAAATTCCCACGGACAGATGCTTACTTAGGAAATGAGGGAGGCAGTCCTAGCCCTCAAAAAGCAGGGAGCAGACATGAACACAACTAATTGTAAAACAAATAAAAACCTGAGAATGTCTGAAAGTTACAACCAATATGTTGAACTTTTAGAAATGAATGAAAAGAAACAACTGATTGTTTTAGCTGTTATTGAAAAAAATAGTAGTAAAAATATTTTAGAACCTCTCCTCAGTGTCTTATTTATAAAAGGGTTTATAAGAAGAGAGGCAGAAACCAACACTATGTGTGCAGGTACTATAAGGTCCAACATGAAGCAGCAAAGATCACGTGGGCGTGTGGAAGGCAAAGGGCATAATTCCTCCTATGCAAAGACATTATTTTGTAGCTTGAGGGAAAATGTCAGCCATAAATGGCTTCTGGCCCTGCAAAAACACTCCTTTTATCCAGTGAACCCAAGGATTTTCTACACTCCTTTTACCCAATATATAGGTCTGAGGAGGTCATAGAGTAGTCATCAGTGAGCCCATTTTTAAGGCAGCAGAGAGTTCAGAACTCCTGTCATGGAAAAGATCTACAAGTTAGTCATGAATTGACCCTTCCTAGGGACAGAGCGTGTGATAATTGACTATATGATGGACATCCAGCAGATCCTTATAGGAATTGTGTTGCCAGTCCCCCTTCCACCCTGTAACAACTTCATCTCTTTACTAGCCAAGAGACATGCAGCAGCTCTTTATAGTGTTCAACAAAACCAGGAAAGGAAAGAAGGAAAATATGCTTGTCTAGTGGTATGAATTAAAGAGCAATTAAATTAATAGAAGACAAATTTTGAAACTGAAATTAATTCAGAAATTGACAGACTGAGAAAACAATTAAAAAAGGAAAGAATGTTTTATGACAAAAGGGTGATAATGTTCACAAAAAGACAGATTCATCTAAGATCTTTTTATCTCGAGTGACGCAGCTCTTAGGTGGGCAGGAACACCATGTCTTTTGTAAACTTTAGACTTCTTATTCAGTTGTTTTTCAGTCGTGTCCAATTTTTTTGTGACCTTATTTGGGTTTTTCTTGATAAAGATGCTAGAGTGCTATGCCATTTCCTTCTCCAGAAACTGAAGCAAACATGATGAAATGGTTTGCCCAGGGTCATACAGTTCGTAAGTGTATGAGGCCAGATTTGATCTCAGGAAGATGAGACTGATTACAGGTCTGGCATTCTTTCCTCTGCACCACCTATCTGCCCCAATATTTCATACTAGTCTAATACATCCTATGGTGCTTTACAATCATTCGGCAATTTAAAGTATTTGTAAAATGAAAAATATTGTCATATCATCGCATTGACTATTGGTATATAACAGGAATAGCAGTGAAATGCAAGTATTTGATTCCTGTACTTAGAAAAAGAAACTTTATTAAGACAAATATATTTTTACTGGAATTTTGACTTGAAGAGGGGTTATATCCTAGGATGACAGAAGACAATGATTTCACCCAGTTTGGATTTGGAGATCCGAAAAAGGCTACTTAGTGTAGCTTTAGATTTAGGCTATCTATGCAGAAAAAGCCTTTGACAAAATACAACACCAATTGCTATTGAAAACACTAGAAAGTATAGGAATAGAAGGGACTTTCCTAAAAATAATAAACAGTATATATCTAAAACCATCAGCTAATATCATCTGCAATGGGGATAAACTAGATGCATTCCCAATAAGATCAGGAGTGAAACAAGGATGCCCATTATCACCTTTATTATTTAATATTGTACTAGAAACACTAGCAGTAGTAATTAGAGAAGAAAAAGAAATTGAAGGTATTAAAATTGGCAATGAAAAGACCAAGCTATTGCTCTTTGTGGATGATATGATGGTCTACTTAAAGGATCCTAGAGAATCAACTAAAAAGCTAGTGGAAGTAATCAATGATGTTATCAAAGTTTCAGGATATAAAATAAACTGAAATAAATCATCAGCATTTCTATATATTTTGAACATATCCTGGCAGTAAGAGTTAGAAAGAGAAATTCCATTTAAAATCACCCTAAGCAATATAAAATAACTTGGCCAAGGCAAATACAGGAATTATATGAGCACAGCTTCAAAAAACTTTCCACACAATTAAAACTAGATCTAAACAATTGGAAAAAACATTAATTGCTCATGAATAGGATGAGCTTAACATTAAAAATGACAATCCTACCCAAATTAATTTACTTATTTAGTGCCATACCTATCAAACTACCAAGAAACTTTTTTATTGAATTAGAAAAAGGTATAACAAAGTTCATTTGGAAGAACAAAAGATCAATATCAAGGGAAATAATGAAAAAATGTGAAGGGGGTGGGGTTAGCAGTACCAGATCTTAAACTGTACTATAAAGCAGTTGTCATCAAAATAATATGGTACTGGAAGAGACAGAAAGGAGGATCAGTGGAATAGACTTGGGGTAAATAACCTGAGTAACGTAGTCTATGATAAGTCCAAAGATCCCAGCTTTTGGGACAAAAATTCACTATTTGACAAAAACTGCTGGGAAAATTGGAAAACAATATGGGAGAGATTAGGTTTGGATTAACATCTCAAACCTGACACCAAGAGAAATTCATAATGGGTGAATGACTTGAATATAAAGAAGGAAACTCTCAGTAAATTAGGTGAACAAAGAATAGTGTACCTCTCAGATGTATGGGAAATGAAAAATTTTATGACCAGTAAGAGTTAGAAAAAATTACAAAATTTAAAATAAGTAATTTTGATTTTGATTACATTAAATTAAAAAGGGTTTGTACAAACAAAACCAATGTAATCAAAATTAGAAGGAAAGTAACAAATTGGGGAAAATCTTTATAACAAAAAACTTCTGACAAAGGTCTAAGTACCCAAACTTATGAAGAGCTAAATTGACTGTACAAAAAAGCAAGGCATTCCCCAACTGATAAACGGGCAAGGGACATGAATAAGCAATTTTCAGATAAAGAAATCAAAACTATCAATAAGCACCTGAAAAAGTGTTCTAAATCTCTTATAATTAAAGAAATACAAATCAAAGCAACTCTGAGGTACCACCTCACACCTAGCAGGTTGGTTAAAATGACAGCAAAGGAAAGTAATAAATATTGGTGAGGATGTGGCAAAGTTGGTACATTAATGTATTGCTGGTGGAGTTGTGAATTGTTCCAACCATTCTGGAAGACAATTTGGAACCATGCCCAAAGGGCTTTAAAGGATTATCTGCCTTTTTATCCACCCATACCATTGCTGGGTTTATACCCCAAAGAAACAATAAGGAAAAAGACTTGTACAAAAACAATTCTGAGGGACTTATGAGAAAGAACACTATCCATATCCAGATAAAGCACTGTGAAAGTAGAAACACAGAAGAAAAACAAATGCTTCATCACATGGGTTGATGGGGATATGATTGGGGATGTAGACTCTAAACAATCAATGTAGTGCAAATATTAATAAACTGGAAAAAGGTCTTGATCAATGACACATGTAAAACCCAATGGAATTGCTCCTTGGCTATGGGAGGAGATTGGGAGGAAAGGAGGGAAAGAATATGAATCATGTAACCATGGTAAAATATTCTAAATTAATTAAACAAAGTTTTTTCAAACAAACAAGAAGATTTAGGCTATCTATGCACAGTCCATTTGCTAAATTCTAATTCTGAATGTTTATGAGATTTCCCATTCCCTGTAGCTAAGACTGTATAATTTTCATTATAAAAATATAAACAAATGTCCATTTTTTGTGACTTTTGATTTCAGGGCTGAAAGAACTTGCCCTGAACTAATTTCTAAAATAGATACTATGCTCATCTGTCAGTCTGCTATACCAAGTAGCCTTTCTCCTTTCCCAAAATCCAAACTTGGTGCAATCTTTGTCTTCTCTCATACTATGATATAGCCCATCTTCAAGTGAAGTTTCCAGTAAAAAGTAGAACTCTTTAAATATAGCCTCTCTTTCTTAGAGTAGGAATCAAGTGTTTCCATTTTACTGCTATTCCTATTATATACCAACTGGATAGGTTCACTCCCATCCTATCCATAATTGTCTTGGGTTTTGTTGATCTTTATAGCACCCACAGAATTGTTAAAAGATTTGAGTGTTATGTGTATTCTCTTGGTTTGAGAGAGTGAGCCTATAGAGCCCATCTGAGTGAGAGTGTTTGTGTGTGCATATGTATGTGTGCATGCATGAATGTGTGTGTTTGGTCAGGGACTGAAAATAGAAAATGAATTGGGTCAAGAGTTCAATAGCAAGAAGGAATCAGACCAGAACACCTTAGGGAAATTGTTTGATTGACCCCAACTTTATCCCTGAACCAAAAGCCTTTCTTTTCAATACCAATATTTTTCATGTGTTGTATAGCTGCAAGTCACAGAAAACAGTGATCTCTTAAGAATTCAAATTAAGAATAACCCAGAAGGCAATGGAGAAGTGCATAATGAGCAAAAGCATTATCATTTTACAAAGAAATTCAAGGGAATAATAATGAAAAGGTTATTGCCAGAGAATTATATGAGAAAAAGAAACACTAGTCATATAATAGTTTCAAAGGATAATCAGTGAACAACAATCTATGTGTCCCACTGATAGTTTTGTGATGTTAAGAGAAAACCAGGAAAGCAAGCACATTGAGTAGACCAACTGTGGAGAACTTCAGAGGAAACATGACTAAAGTCACATAGGATGGCCAGCCATAGATAAGTTGTGTGCTCCATTAAAGTTGGGTTAACTTGTTTTTGAAAATTTATTTGTTTGTTACATTACAGCCCCCATCTCTCTCCCATCTCTACACTAGAGAAGGTATCATACAAAATTATAAGTAAATGTAAAACTATGTGTTATCAGTTTTTTCTGGAGGTACACAATTAATACACAAATTATTCCTTAAACAAGATTTCTATTGCTTTATATAACATTCCTGGTTTTGCTTATTTTTCTCTTCGTAATTTTATATAGGTTTCTCCATGTTTTGTTAAAATTAACCTGATCATCACTTTGCCTTTTTTCCCAATTTTCAATTTTTTCACTTTCATGTAGATGAAAATTTTCACATTGTTTTTTGAGATTTCAAATTTCAGATTCTCTCCTTCCTAACCCTCCTCCCCTCCTCTGAGTCACTGAATAGTGAGATACAGGTTATACTTTTATCGTTCTGTAATAAATATTTCTATATTGTTCATGTCACGACAGAAGACACATATCACACATATAATAGAATCTCATGAAGGAAAGATAGTGGGAAATAGCATGCTTTAATCTGCTCTCAGACACCAACAATTTCTTCTTTGGCTGTGGTTAGCATTTTCATCACAAGTCCCTTTGGTTGTCTTGGAGACTTGCTTTGCTGATGATAATGGTTTAATCCTTCACAGTTGATCATTACATAATATTTCTGTTACTGTATACATTGTTCACCTGGTTTTGCTCACTTTTACTTTTTATCACTTCATAAATCTTTTCAGGTTTTCTGAGCTCATCCTGTTCATCGTTCTTTATGGAGCAATAATATTCCATTACAACCATATACCACAACTTTTTTGTTAATTCCCCAAGTGACGGATAGCCCCTTAGTTTCCAAATCTTTGCCATCACAGAAAGAGCTGCTAAAATATTTTGGTACAGGCAGGCTCTTTTCCCTTATCTCTGATCTCTTTGGGATTCAGACCCAGATATGGTATTGCTGGGTCAGAGGGAATGCATAGTTTTGTAGCCAATTAAGCCTGATTCCATATTGTTCTCCAGAAGGTTTATCAGTTCATAGTTCCACCACAGTGTATTAGTGTCCCAATTTTTCCACATCCCCTCCAACATTTATCATGTTAGTGGACCTGGTAGTATCTCAGAGTTGTTTTAACTTACAATTCTCTAATCAATAATGATTCAGAGCATTTTTATATGACTATGGGCAGTTTTAATTTCTTCCTCTGAGAATTTCCCTTTCATATCCTTTGATCATTTTTCAATTGGGAAATGTTTTGTATTCTCTTAAGTTTGACTCAGTTCCCTATGTATTTGAGAAATTAGACTTTTGTTAGACACACAATATAGAGTTCCCCCCAAAATTTAATGTTTCCCTTCTAATTTTACTTCCATTAGTTTTATTTAAGCAAAACCTTTTAAATTTAATGTAATAAAAATGATCTATTTCATTTTTCATATTATTTCCTACATCTTGTTTAGTCATAAATTCTTCCCTTATCTTTAAGTGTAACAGGTAAACTTTTCCATGTTTCCTTTACTCTTTATTTCTAGTTAAAGTACCCATTTTGACTTTATCCTGGTGTATGATGTGAGGTGTCCATGCCTAATCTCTGCCATACTGCTTTCCAGTTTTCCTAATACTTTTTGTCAAATAGAGAATTCTTTCTCTCAAATCTTGGATCTTTGTATTTATTGAACACTAAGTTGCTATGGATATTAGCTGTCATATGTAATTACGTAATTCATTGCATTGGTCCACCACTCTATTTCGTAGTACCAGATTGTTTTGTTGATTATTGCTTTATGTTATAGTTTGAGGTGTCATGCAGCCAGGCATCCTTCCTTCATTTTTTCCATTAATGCTCTTGATATTCTTAACCTTTTGTTCTTCCTAATGAACTTTGTTGTTATTTTTTCTAGTCCTATGAAATAATTTTTGAGTAATTTGATATGTATGGTAGTGAATAGGTAAATTATTTAGATGGGATTGTCATTTTCATTATATTGGCTCAGTCTATCCATGAGCAACTAAAGCTTTTTCAGTTGTTTAGGCATGACTTTATTTGTGTGAAGACTGTTTTATAATTGTATTCATATAGTTTCTGGGTTTGTTTTGATAGTATTTTATATTATCTAGTCCTATTTTGAATGGAATTTCCTTTTCTATTACTTGCTGTATTTGGTTGGTAATAAATAGAAATGATAATTTGTTAGTTTATTTTGTATCCTATAACTTTGCTGAAATTGTTAATTATTTCTCTTAGTTTTTGGTCAGTTCTCTAGGGATACAATCATATCTTCTGCAAAGAGTTGTCAAAACTTTGTTCATTGCCTATTTTAATTCCTTCATATTCTTCTTCTGCTCATTGCTATTGCAAGCATTTTTAGTACAATATTAAATAATAGTAGTCATAATGGGCATCCTTGCTTTACCCTTATTTTTATTGTGAAGGGTTTTAATTTTTCCCATTACAGATAATGCTTGTTGATGGAATTATATTTTATATGGAATTATATTAAATGTTTTTATAAGAAGTGTGTTATAATTTGTCATGCTTTTTCAGCATCTATTGAAATAATTATATGGTTTCTGTTGGCTTTGTTATTAACATGGTCAGTTATACTGATGATTTTTCTAATATTGAATCAACCCTGTGTTCCTGGTATAAAATCCATATGATCATATCTATGATTCTTATGATAAAATTTTGTAATCTCTTTGCTTGTATTTATTTAAATTTTTGCATTAATGTTCATTAGGGAGATTAGTCTATAGTTATTTTAGCTCTTCCTGGTTTAGATATCAATATCATATTTGTGTTATAAAAAAGAGTTTGGAAGGATTCCCTCTTCCCCTATTTTTCTTAATAATTTATGTAGTATTTGGAGTTAATCATTTGTTGAATGTTTGGTAAATTTCATTTGTGAATCTATTGGGATCTGAAGCCTTTATCTTAGTGAATTCTTTAATAGTTTGTTCAATTTCTTTTTCTGTCATAGAATTGTTTAAGTATTCTGTTTCCTCTGTTGTCAGTCTTGGTAGCTTATAATTTTCTAGGTATTCATCTTTTTCACTTAGACTGTCAGATTTATTGGTGTATATATTTGGGAAAAATAACTCCCAAAATATCTTTAAATTTTTTCATTGGTTGTGATTTTGCCTTTTTCACTTTTGAAACTTGTAATTTGGTTTTCTTCTTTTTTTCGTCAAGGTAACCAGTGGTTTATTTATTTTATTTATCTTTTAATAAAACTAACTCTTTGTCTTATTAGTTCAATTGTTTTCTTACTTTCAGTTTTATTAATCTCTCCTTTGATTTGTCAAGATTTCCAATTTGGTGTTTAATTGGAGATTTTTAATTTGCTCTTATTCTAGTTTTTTTAGTTTCTTGTCCAATTCATTGATTTGCTCTCTTCTATTTTATTTAATATAAGCATTCATAGATATGAAGTTTTCCCTAAGTACATCTTTGGATGAATCCCATAAGTTGTGATATGTGCTCATTGTAATTTTCTTTAATGAAATTGTTGATTGTTTCTATAATTTGTTCTTTGATCCATTCTTTAGGATAAGATTATTTAGATTTCAATTAATTTTTCATCCTTCTGTGGTCCTTTGTTGAGTGTAATTTACATTATGGTCTAAAAAGAATGTGTTTAAATGTTCTGCCTTTCTACACTTTGATATGAGTTTTTTTATCACCTAGTATATGGTTAGCTCTTGTGAAGGTACCATATACTACTGAGAAAAAGGTGTTTTCATCTATATTCTCATTTAGTTTTCTCTAGAGAGCTGTCATATCCAATTTTTCTAAAATCCTATTTACTGCCTTAAATTTTTTCTTGTTTATTCTTGGTTAGATTTATCTACTTCTGAAAGGGAAATGTTGAGGTCCCCCACTAGTAACATTTTACTATTTTCTACTGTAACTCAAGTAACTTTTCCTTTAGGAATTTGGATGCTATGCCATTTGATACATATATGTTAAATATTGATATTGTTTCATTGTCTCTAGTGCTTTTTATCATGATATAATTTACTTTATTATCTCTTTTGATTAGATTAGTTTTCCTTTTGCTTTGTCTGAGATCATGATTGCTCCTCCTGCTTTTTTACATTAGCTAAGGCATAGTAGATTATGCTCCAGCCTCTTACTTTTACTCTATGTCTGCCTGCTTTTTAAATATGTTTCGGGTAGGCAGCATATAGTAGGATTCTTGTTTTTAATCTACTCTCCTATCCTTTTCTGTTTTATGGATTAGTTACTCACATTCACAGTTATGATTACTAATTGTATGCTTCTCTCTAGCTTATTTTCCCCGTTTATACTCTCTCTCTTTGTCTCTCTCTGTCTCTGTCTCTGTGTGTGTCTCTCTCTCCCTGTCTCTGTCTCTCTTTCTTTCTCTCTCCCTCCTTCCTTTTAGCTTTTTCTATCCACAGATGGTTTGTTTTCAACAACGAATTCTCCCAATTCATCTTCCTTTTTCCCATTCCTTCCTCCCCCTTTTTATCCCTTCCCTCCTACTTCCCTTTAGGTTAAGGTGGGTTTCTATAGTTAACTGAGTATGAGAGTTATTCTACTTTGCTGCTTCTTGTTTCTAATGGCACAGTAGTATTGCATCACAATAATATGCCACAACTTGTTCAGCTATTCCTGATTGATGCACATCTCCTCAGTTTCCAATTCTTTGCCACCACAGTGAGAATTTGGTTAAGTTGTATCCTCGTATCCACATCCATGGAATCATAAGATGATAGATACAAAGCTAGAACAGACTTTGGAGGTTATCTAATCCTCATTTTATTGACTGGGAAATTGAGACATAGAGAAGCTAAATGACTTGCCAAATCCTGGGTATTCTGATTGTTTCAGTCTACTCAAATTCTATTCATTTTGCTCTCATTGGCAGTCTCTGCTCCTCACCATAACTGTCTTTCACTGTTGTTATTCAAATAGACATCATTTTTATGCTTTATCATAACAAATTGAGTTGAGAGTGACTATAAGATGTCCCCAAAATTTTAATGCCATTTTAAGCTTTAAACTTTAGGAATACTATGTATAAGTTGTGGAATATCAGCATTCCTAAGTTTAGTCAAAATTTTTTAATATTGTAGTGTTAAAAATATTAGATAAAATGCTATTGATCAAAACTCTTCATAAGGTCTCTGTGTAAGTGCTGTTGACATCCTTTGGCTGTAGCAAGATTATATAAAATGGCTGCTTTTGTAATTACTAAGGGCAATGATGCCAATTTCAAGAAATTCAATACCATGAACTTTTTATTATTAGAGAATAAACTTTACTTCCAATTCCTTTGGCCTTTTAATTGTTAACTGTAGAACAAGTCAAATGTGGAGGATAAAGCACCAAGGGATAATGTAATTGCAACTCTTCAAACAATTGCATTCGTCTTGAGAATGAAGATTGATGATCTGGAAAACAGATCTCATTGTTTCAGCAGTAGAATTATGGGCTTTGCCAGTGGCTATTAAAAGAGATTCTCCAAGTTTTGTTGTTTGGTTGTTTGGTTTTTTTTCTTTGTTTTTTTTTGTTTGTTTTTTTTACCAAAAGATGATACTTGTTATATGAACAAAATTTAATTCTGCTGCTTTTCATTAAGCAAGACCAGAAACTCTTAATTCCCAAATTTATGGCTGACAAAAAGCCCCAGGGCAGTAATTATACATTCTCTAAGTTTCTTGATAGAAAGCTATTCAATTAGATATAGACAAGGGGGAAATTATTTTTTAAAGGGAGGATAGTTTGTTTTTCCAAAAAGAACTAGGAAAACAGCAAATATATAACAATGCTGAGACAGTTATATGAAATGAGAGTGAAGTACTTTATATTATCTTAAGTATGTTAAATTATTTTTTGTTTTGGGGGGGTGGGTAGGGGGAGAGATGTTACTTTCCTTAAATTGCTTAAGAATTTTTATTCTGAAAATAAATCTGTCCTCAGCATTTATACCAAGAGTTATTATGGGAAGGACACATTTCTTTGGTCAATTTTAATGATGCCTTTCTTGTTCAACAGCAAAGCTGTAGGGAATATTTAAATAAAACAGGTGAGATAGAGCAGACCCCTCACTTGGCACTTTTTTTGCTCCTTTCTAATATTCTTAAGTATTATTGCAGATTTTAGGTGCCTGATATTTTATCCTGATTAGATTGTGAGCTCCTATGAGAGCTCTGTATTTCCCCATTGTCTAGTACAGTATTCTTTGTATAGCAGATGCATAAGTAATGTCTGTTTAATTAAACAGAACAGGAAGATACTTTATTGCTGCAAATAAAATACCATGGGCTAATCCTACCCTAGAACTTAGTACAGCTTATTATTGTAGGGGTTTGTAAAGAAAAAGAACATACTAATAATGAGATCTTAGAAGGTAAGGTGAATTAGTGGGGAGAAGATTGACTGTGTTTGGAATCAGAAGAGCAAAGTTCAAATCGTAGTTTTGCCACTTCCAACTTCTTTGATCTCAGGCAAATTGTTGAGCCTCTTCTGGACCTTAATTTCCTATGAGGTGGTTGGACTAGATATACTCTAAGATCCTTTCCAGTTTGAAATATTCAATCTTTCCTTGACTTCTTTCCATCTCCGGATATTTTGTCTTCATAATGTTTTCCCCCAGGATGAAGACTTGAAATGTTTCCTTTTTGTTTTCATACCCTTTTGTATATGTATGCCCCTAATTCAAGGGTTCTCAACCTGGGGTCTGTGAATTTTTAATATTACTTTGATAACTATTTTTCATTGTAATTAATGTTTTTTGTTATCTTATGTGTTTATTTTATGCCTTTGAAACCATTTGTCTGAAAAAGTTTCCATGAACTCCACCAAACTTCCAAAGTGTCCACGACATCAAGAGTTTAAAGGACTCTGCCCTAGTTGGTGTTTAATAAATGTGTTGAATTGAATATTAGAAGGTGGTATTCCTTGGCTCTCCCCATTTGGCTAACATTTCTCTTTAACTAGTCTTTTTCAACATTATCTATGTGGCTTATAACAAAAATACAAAAACATGAAGTTATTCCATTTCATCAGATATGTTAGCCAAAAGGGAGCATATTAATCCCTTGGATTTATGATTCCAATTAATTGCCTAGCCAAAGAAATGAATGACTGGGCTTTAGAGGAAACGTTGCTATGGGAAGAGATCCTTTTCAGTTGATCAATATATAACAGATCCTGTTGCACTCAAGACCTCATTCAATATGTACCTCATGACTTCAGGAGTAATGGTGAGAATCCACATCGGGCTAGCTCAATGGTGCCTTCAACTTCTATGAACTAATCAGCTACTTGGTGCAATTAATGAGCAAGGGTATCAAGACCAAAAATGAAATAAGATTGATTTCCTGCCTTTCTGGTACTCATATATAAGAATATATTATATGTATCCATATAGTGATGATACATGATAAGTGCCTGAGGGGCAGCAGGGGTAAAGGGAGCATCACAAAGACATAGGATCTAATTCAGCCTCTCATATGACTTAGGTGACCCTGGAGCATATTACTTAACACTCTAAGCCTGCTTTCTCTTTTTAAAAGGAGAATATCAGCACCTGCCTGAAAGAGTTGTTATAAGGCTTGAAATGAGTACCTTGCAATGCTAAATATCTTTATTTTGGGGAGAGAGGCCATACAAATAGTAAATGGTAGAGCAGTGGTATTGAAAACTAGATTCCTTGACTTCAAGTCCTGTGTTCTTTTTATGCCACCTCTGTCTCCCTCTCTGCCCTCTGCCCTCCCCAGTCTCTGTCTCTCTTTATGGGTAGGATGGTGCTACCATGTGAGACTAGAAGAATATAATGAGAGAGAGAGAGATAGAGATAGAGAGAGAGAGAGAGAGAGAGAGAGATGAAGAGAGAGGGAGGGAGAGAGAGGGAGGGAGGAATCATTCACACATAGTTTATAGTTGAAGATTTAGGTATGGATAAGATTGCCAAGAAGTAAAGTATAGCAAGAAAAATGGACATAGAATAACTTCTTATTTAGGGCTTATGAAGAGAGGCAAGCACAAGTGAAAGCCACTCAGAAGGAAAGAAACTAAGAGAAATGGGATGAGAAGCAGAAGGAGAATTGAGTAATCAAGAGTGTGAAGTACTTCAGAGAGCTTGAAGAGCTCTGAGAAATAAGCATTGGATTTAATAATTAAGTCATCATTGATCTCCTTTTATAGTCCTTTCAGTAAAGTGGTAGAGGTGGTAGCTTAATTGGGTGAGAAGATGGTAAATGGGAGATAGGAACAAGAGATTACTCTTTGAAGGTAATGAGAAGGGGAGTCAAAAACAAGGGAAGAAGAGGAGTGAAAATACAACTACATTTTGAGGTAGGAAAGTTTCACTTCTCATGGCCTCCGTTTGATTTTAAAGTAAGAGGCAAAATGTTTAACTTAAATGTAGACTCAAAAGAATAAAAAGTTTTGGTACATTTCCAATACCTGTGGAGAATGAGAAGATTAAACTAAAAATGAACTGTTGAATAAGAATTTAGCCATAATTAATGGAAATATTCCATTTATTTTTCAGTAATTTATAGTGGCTATTTGGTGGGACTCATTGATATTGTTATATGACTTCCATGTGACCACAGAGAATGAGATAAGTGAAGATGTTGGAGTTGATTTGCCTAATAAGGAGCTAATAATATGAGGGAAGCTAAGTGGCATAGTGGATAGAGTCCTGGGCCTGGAGTCAGAAAGACCTGAGTTAAAATCCAGCTTTAGATACTTACCAGTTCTGTGACCTTAGGCAAGTCATTTAACCCTGTTTCCCTCAGTTTCCTCATCTGTAAAATGAGCTGGAAAAGGAAATGACAAAACACTCCAGGATCTTTGCCAAGAAAACTCACTCATGAAGAGTGAGACACAATTGAAATAACAAAACAAGAACAAATAATAGTATAGATGATATGGACTTATGTAATTTTATACAAGTTGACCATAAGTTTACATCATGCATATTTAACAATTTCATACTAGACCTGATTAAAATGTAAGTTTAAGTAATCAAAGATTCATACAACTAGATCGTAAGTATGCATGTCAAGTATATTTAATAATATTTCAGATTTAACTGACTAAAATGAGTCAAATCTATAATGTTAGATAAATATTTCTTGATACCCATTATAACTTACTGTAGGCTAGTTATATACTTCATTATTAAAAAGGGAAAAAACATCCTTTGACAAATTTTGACAAAATCTGACTTGCTGCTACTTAAAGAGTCATTTCACCTATGAGCAGATGGGTTTTAGGGTTATTTTTTGCACAACACAAAATATTATCTTAATGGAATCATCTATGAATTCTCTAAGTGAAGGAGTGAAAATTTACTAAAACTCAGGAAAGGTATGGAGAGTTATGTTATATATCATTATTATTGCTTCTTACTAAATTTTGATACTGCCTTTTCTCCAGAGATCTTAGGGTTGTAACATGAAAATCTTAAATTTGAAAATGTTGCAATAAAGTTGGGTGTGAGAGGAAAGGTATAAAGGAAAGAAGGAAATCAGTATGAAAATGACTATATGTTAGTATAAAAGAAAAAATGAGGGCATGCCTCAAGAAAATGATTCTTTTGAACTCCTGGAAGATGTGAAATTAAGTGAGCTTTTAACTGAAAATACCATGGGGCTATTATGTTTATTTGACTGTCACTTTTCGCCATTCCACCCATATGTTGATTGTATCTTTAGGGAACATTTTAAATTGTTTTTCCAGTAAGGATTACAGATAATATCTTTTTGACCATTTTTATTTATAATCACCCTAAATGTGTCATTTAATTTCCTTTTTTCTTGCTTTTGCCAAAATATATCTTTCCACCTTGAAATTTTTCCTACATTCCTTTCCACCAGTCAAAAATCCTACCTATTCTTTAAGGTCCAATTCAAGTATCATCTTCTCCAAGATACCTTCTTTGATCTCTCTAGCTAGAAGCACTGTGAGCACATTTGGTACTAATTGGAGAATTCCTGACTAAAATAAAGAACCTAGACTATAGCCATAAGAGTTGGGGGTGGGGGGGGGTTGTTTGTTTGGGTTTTTCCTCAATCTCTGGAGGGAAAAGAGATTACACAGGAATCAAATCCTTTCATTTCATTAACACTGTTTTCTACTAAACCAAATTGAGTTGACCAAGATTTTACTTTAATACTATTAGAGTTAGGGGGAAAAAACAAATTTTGCTTTCTCTGAGACCAGGGAAAATTACTTATGCCCCCTTAGCGGAAGATCTCCAGGATAGGGGATCACTAAACAGTACAGTTTAGGAACTGCTATCATTCTGAAAAGCATCCCCCAAAATTATAGGTTTTAAATGGATTTCTATACTAAAGGTTGCTCACATCTATTCACAAGTAGATTGATAGAAAAAATATGTATAAAGAAGGTTGCCCTTCTGCCACTGACCTCAGTAAACTTGCATTTTAAATAACAGGAAGCCAGAGAAGAAGAAAGATGTCAGACCTTAAAGGAAGCCCACCATCATACTACTCTACACAGGACTAGTTGATGGAAGTAGTTCATAAAATGGAGGTTAATTAACAGCAGAAGAAATGCTCCCTTTTAGGGCAGGGGAAAGAGGGAAAGGAGGGACTTGAACTCCTCAAGGATACTGAAAATCCTTTAATAGGCTTTAAGTTCTTTGCTAGATCAGTCCAATGTCTATTTTGATGACCAAATAATATCTACATTATGCTTTTAGTTGGAGGTTAATAGATCTTTGTTACTGTTGGTCCATCTTACCTGACTCTTCAGTAACCCCTTTTAGGGTTTTCTTGATAAAGATACTGAAGTGATTGGCCATTTTCTTCTCCAGCTCACTTTACAGATGAAAGAACAGAGACTTGCCCAGGGTCACAAAGCTAGTAAGTGTCAGAGACCAGATTTGAACTGAGGAAGATGAGTCTTCCTGATTATGTGACCAGTGTCCTTTAGAAGATCTCCCATAGATGTAATTTACTAGAGGAAATAGGCTAAAAGTATAAATCTCCCTTAAGTGAAATAGCCTTGGGATCAGAAAGCTCTAGGTTCAGATGCTATATTTAACACATACTGGGTTTGGGATCCTGGACTAGTAAATTAACTTCTCAATACTCCAGAAAACCCTTAAAGTTTACAAACTGCTGAGGTATATTTGTAGGGTATTCCCCCCACCCCGAGGAATTTGCCCATGTCAATAAAATCACAAGTTCCAACCAATCAAAAAAACCCTTTCCTTGAAAAAAAAAGACAAAATAGACAAAGTACTGGTTAATCTAATTTAAAAAAGGAAAGAAGAAAGGCAAATTAACAGCATCAAGGATGAGAAGGGGGATCTCACCTCCAATGAAGAGGAAATTAAGGCAATCATTAAAAACTACTTTGCCCAACTATATGGCAATAAATATACCAACCTAGGTGATATGGATGAATATTTACAAAAATATAAATTGCCTAGACTAACAGAAGAAGAAATAGTTTTCTTAAATAATCCCATATCAGAAAAAGAAATCCAACAGGCCATCAAAGAATTTCCTAAGAAAAAATCCCCAGGGCCTGATGGATTCACCAGCGAATTCTATCAAACATTCAGAGAACAGTTAACCCCAATATTACACAAACTATTTGACATAATAAGCAAAGAGGGAGTTCTACCAAACTCCTTTTACGACACAAACATGGTACTGATTCCAAAACCAGGCAGGTCAAAAACAGAGAAAGAAAATTATAGACCAATCTCCCTAAAGAATATAGATGCAAAAATCTTAAATAGGATACTAGCAAAAAGACTCCAGCAAGTGATTAGAAGGGTCATCCACCATGATCAAGTAGGATTCATACCAGGGATGCAGGGCTCTTTCAACATTAGGAAAACTATCTACATAATTGACTACATCAACAAGCAAACCAACAAGAACCACATGATTATCTCAATAGATGCAGAAAAAGCCTTTGATAAAATACAACACCCATTCCTACTAAAAACACTAGAAAGCATAGGAATAGAAGGGTCATTCCTAAAAATAATAAATAGTATATATCTAAAACCAACAGCTAATATCATCTGCAATGGGGATAAACTAGATGCATTCCCATTAAGATCAGGAGTGAAACAAGGATGCCCATTATCACCTCTATTATTTGACATTGTATTAGAAACACTAGCAGTAGCAATTAGAGAAGAAAAAGAAATTGAAGGCATTAAAATAGGCAAGGAGGAGACCAAATTATCGCTCTTTGCAGATGACATGATGGTCTACTTAAAGAATCCTAGAGATTCAACCAAAAAGCTAATCGAAATAATCAACAACTTTAGCAAAGTTGCAGGATACAAAATAAACCCACATAAGTCATCAGCATTTCTATATAATTCCAACACAGCTCAGCAGCAAGAACTAGAAAGAGAAATCCCATTCAAAATCACCTTAGACAAAATAAAATACCTAGGGATCTATCTCCCAAGACAAACACAGGATCTATATGAACACAACTACAAAACACTCTCCACACAACTAAAACTAGGCTTGAGCAATTGGAAAATTAACTGCTCATGGGTAGGACGAGCCAATATAATAAAAATGACCATCCTACCCAAACTCATCTATCTATTTAGTGCCATACCCATGGAACTTCCAAAAATTTTTTTTTACCGATTTAGAAAAAACCATAACAAAGTTCATTTGGAAAACAAAAGATCAAGGATATCCAGGGAAATAATGGAAAAAAAATACAAAGGAAGGGGGTCTTGCAGTCCCAGATCTCAGACTATATTACAAAGCAGCGGTCATCAAAACAATTTGGTACTGGCTAAGAGACAGAAAGGAGGATCAGTGGAATAGACTGGGGGCAAGCAACCTCAGCAAGACAGTATATGACAAACCCAAAGATCCCAGCTTTTGGGACAAAAATCCACTATTTCATAAAAACTGCTGGGAAAATTGGAGGACAGTATGGGAAAGATTAGGTTTAGATCAACACCTCACACCCTACACCAAGATAAATTCAAAATGGGTGAATGACTTGAACATAAAGAAGGAAACTATAAGAAAATTAGGCGAACACAGAATAGTATACATGTCAGACCTTTGGGAAGGGAAAGACTTCAAAACCAAGCAAGAATTAGAAAGAGTTACAAAATGCAAAATAAATAATCTGGATTACATCAAATTAAAAAGTTTTTGTACAAACAAAACCAATGTAACCAAAATCAGAAGGGTAGCAACAAATTGGGAAACAATCTTCATGAAAACCTCTGACAAAGGTTTAATTACTCAAATTTATAAAGAACTAAATCAATTGTACAAAAAATCAAGCCATTCTCCAATTGACAAATGGGCAAGGGACATGAACAGGCAGTTCTCAGCCAAAGAAATCAAAACTATTAATAAGCACATGAAAAAGTGCTCTTCATCTCTTATAATCAGAGAGATGCAAATCAAAACAACTCTGAGGTATCACCTCACACCTAGCAGATTGGCTAACATATCAGCAAAGGAAAGTAATGAATGCTGGAGGGGATGTGGCAAAGTGGGGACATTAATTCATTGCTGGTGGAGTTGTGAATTGATCCAACCATTCTGGAGGGCAATTTGGAACTATGCCCAAAGGGCGACAAAGGAATATCTACCCTCTGATCCAGCCATAGCACTGCTGGGTCTGTACCCCAAAGAGATAATAAGGAAAAAGACTTGTACAAGAATATTCATAGCTGCGCTCTTTGTGGTGGCCAAAAATTGGAAAACGAGGGGATGCCCATCAATTGGGGAATGGCTGAATGAACTGTGGTATATGTTGGTGATGGAATACTATTGTGCTAAAAGGAATAATAAAGTGGAGGGATTCCATGGAGACTGGAACAACCTCCAGGAAGTGATGCAGAGCGAGAGGAGCAGAACCAGGAAAACATTATACACAGAGACTGATACATTGTGGTACAATCGAAGGTGATGGACTTCTCCATTAGTATCAATGCAATGTCCCTGAACAATCTGCAGGGATCTAAAAAAAAATACTACCCACAAGCAGAAGATAAACTGTGGGAGTAAAAACACCGCTGAAAAGCAACTGCTTGACTACAGGGTTGGAGGAGATAAGACTGAGGAGAGACTCTAAATGAACACTATAATGCAAATTCCAACAACAGGGAAATGGGTTCGAGTGAAGAACACATGTGATAACCAATGGAATCATGTGTCGGCTATGGGAGAGGGAAAGGCAGTGTGGGGGGAGGGGAGGAAAAGAAAATGATCTTTGTTTCCAGTGAATAATGTATGGAAACGACCAAATAAAATAATGTTTAAAAAAAAACAAAACCCTTTCAAGCTGACCTTAAGGTTCAGAGTGGCCTAGAAATGTGGACTCTCTTAGTCTTCTTTCATGGAAAAGGCAAAATAAATCAAGCTTAAATATCTCATTTTTGCTCTTCCCTAACTGCCCTGTCCTCAGCTCAACTTCCACCTAAGTCACATGCCTGACAATTAGCTCTTCTGCCTGAATAAAAATGTTCATTTGCTTTTCTAATTTACCATCTTAACATTGAAACTCTGGAAGAAAACATTTTAACTTTTATAGTAAACAATAAAAAAGCCTCATAAAGCTTTTCACAATGCAACACTTAATTCTTGTCTGAGGTTGAGATCTATTACTTATGAATGTCTTTGCTGTGATATTTGTGTGGCAATTCTTTTAGGGAGGATTGGTACTCTCACTCCCGTTTCTGTTTCTGTGGTTCGGTGGGGTTTTTAGGGAACTTCGTAAAGGACATATTTTTAAGAGGCTTTAATCACTTCACACAGGCAACTGGGATCTTAGCAAGTAGCTATTAACAATACAGACAGAAACTTTCAATGTGATGGCTTTAGACATCATGAGATTTCTTGATGCTATTTTAATGCTCTAGGAGTATAAACTAAATTTAGATCCTGCTGACTATTGTGGGAGATAAGTGAGTTTCTCTCATGCAGACAATACTAGATTTAGTCAGTGTGTATTTCTGTCAAGCAGTGAGTGTAGTTTACAGCTTATGCTCCTTGGAAGAAGGCAGAGTGGTGGTCCTAAAAGGAGCACTAAATCTGAAATCTAAAGACCTGGGTTTGAACGTTGGTACTGCCATATATGATCTGTGTCACCTTAGGCACATGACTTTATATTTAGACGGGAGTTGGTTGCCTTATTTGTAAAATGACGACATTAGACTTCTAGGTTGTCCCACTGAAATTGAGGGTTAGAAAAGACCTCAGAAGTAATCCAACAGAGCCCATGCCTAAACGGGACTCCCTTCTACAGTATTGCTAACATTGACCATTCAGCTTCTGTTTGAAGACCTCCAGTAGGAGGGAAGAGGAGAAACAGGACTGAGGACAGCTCCCTTCATGGCAGCCCATTCAACTTTTTTAGTTGCTTTAATTATTAGGAAGTGCCACTCACCCAGGGAGAGCCAACTGGCTCATTGGCTACAGTGCTGGTCCTGGAGTTAGGAAAACTCATCAAATATCAACTAATATACTAGCTTTTGTGACTCTGAACAAGTCACTTAACCTTGTCTGCCTCAGTTTATTCATCCATAAAATGAGCTGGAAAAGGAAAGGGCAAACCACTCTAGTGTGTCTGCCAAGAAAATTCCAAATGGGTTCACTGCCTCTCTGCATTTTCTGTTCAGCGTTCCTTGTCCTTTCTATTGAAGGTAAAAGCAAATCTAATTCCTTTTTCTTGTGATAGTCTTTCAGATACTCCTTAAATCTTTTTTTTCTTCAGATTAAATATTTTCACTTACTCTCTTATATCTTAGCTTCTAGTCCCTTTACCAAATTAGTCATTCCATCTCATCACTGTCCCCTTCTTCTCCAAAAGATCACAATTTAAATCAAATAATCACATACATAAATCTGATAATTTGAATTTAAAGAAATGTATAGTGTCACAGAATGGTGGTTATGGGATAAACTCTACAAATTATCTATGCTTCTCTCTCCATTTTACTTATAAGGAAACTGAGACCTCGGAAATCAAAAGTGATTCATTCAAGGTTGCATAGGATTTTTTTCTGCTATCACATTGCTTTTCACTAATGATCAATGATACTTCTTTACCATATTTCCTTTATGATCATTATAATTTATTCCACAGAAAGGTAATATATTTCACTAAAAGTATATCTGACATTCTATTGGAATCTCCTCTATGATCAAAAAGGAAAAGCAGGAATAGATTTCTACCTCAGAGTGATATTCTAATATTTCCTAACTTTAAATGAACTGGCATATGTATATGATGTATTTTATGTATGTGTTTATACACATATATATGCAGATAATGGTGAGAAAAGATATCAGGAATAAAATCATATCCCATAATTAGAAATTATTTCACCTGAGCTAAAATGAGTAGATTTAAAGAAACCCTTGAGTGGTGGAAGGAAAGACCAGAGGCAACACAGAGGACATTCTAGCTATGCATAGACTGAAGCAGAGATGGAGACTCATCATCCAGAGAGTTGGATCTATTCCCTCAGTGTTTAGGGAGGAAAGCCAACCCCAGGAGAAGGGTATCATGGCAACAGGACCCCAAGAGCCCTCATGTTGCTTAGTTGAGACCAGTGGAAGAACAATAGGGCTATAGTCACCCTGAAAAGGAAGTGTAGAACACACTTCCCATCCTCCCACTCTTCCTATGTTAGAGCCCCAGGAACAAAGCCCTAATATGCAATCATTCCACCTCTAGAGTAGAATTCATAGGCACCACTTCCTTCTTCCTAGAACACTCTGGAATGTCTTTTTTTCTTTCTTAAAATTCTACCTTGTGTCATATTTATCTTTGTGTGGATTGTATTTCTCTGTTAGACTGTGAGCTCCTTGAGGGAGGGAGGATTGTTTTGCATCATTATATCTCCAGGTCTTCTCAGAACATCTTGCATTTAGAAGACAATATTTGTTGAATTGAATTATCAAATCTGTGTGTTCATAAGTGCTATTATACCACTAAGCTCATGGGTCACCTGCAAATAAAATAATGGTTAAACTGAAGGAAAGATGCCAGTCTAGGATATTATTTTTTAGCAAAATAGTTAGAAATAAAGCAAATATTATATATCTATAACCTTTATCCAAATGAAAGGACTTAAAATTCTTTATCAAATTCAACAAATATATAGTCATGTGTATGAAGGGGTTTTTTTTTATTATTAATGCAGGAAAACAGATTTTTTTTTCACATTAAGCTAGAACCTGAACATTATCTTCCTGTTGTTAAAATAATTTTTATCTTATTTTCTTACCTTTGTTGCTCATAATAACAACTATGTAAGCAAGAATGGCTTTAACTTAGTGAGGTGAGTCAGTGGATATTCAGTCTTACAAAACATTCTGTTAGAAAGTTAAGCAATCTAGAATAAAAAAAAAGAGAGAGGGAAAGACAGGAGGAGAACAGAAGGTAGACTCGGGGGGAGGCAGAAAAAGAGACCTTCCATTATATCTATTCTGTCCCTTAGAGATATTAATACATCTCCAGTCTCCTTTACCTGCTTTGCATTTATTGTCAGTTACGTGTAATTAACTAGTTAGAATTCTGTGAGGAAGCGTTCCTATTGAATCTGAAGGCAGGATGGTCCCACATTTTAAATCCCTGACTCTCCCTTTCTCTCTCCCCACCTCAGCCCCTCCCTTTTTGTTTGCCTATCAGACCTTGCCTGCAGCAAAGAATGGGGCTGTAGTGAATACATTGACCAAGCAGGGAAGGATTTTTTTGGTTGTTTTCTTAGTATTCATGTGATGCAGTAATAAGCCTCTTTCCTTCAATATGCAATCAGGATCAACAGTCTGGGGACAATGAAGCTAGTCTTTTCTAAACTTAGGTTTCCTGATGTATATTGCAAGGAAGTCATCCATAATCAAGTCCCAGCATTTTCATATGGCTTGAAGGACACATGCTTTACTTGTAAACAGGCCATTATTTATCCTTGATCAGGATTGAAGGCTAGCTTCACTCTAGAAGATTTCATCAAAATTCCCCATCCTTAAGCAAGGTGAGTTGCTGAAGAAAATCCCTTTACCTTCCTTATAGACAGCCTTAAAAATTGACCACCAGAGCTGTTCACTGCAGTATCTTTTCAAAGATCATTTATTTAAATTCAATATGAAGCTTTGTTCTGAAGACGAAATTATCCTCAGAGACTGATAGGATGCCTTTTTTCAACCATGCTGGCATGTGATTTCTCTCAGCAGGCCCCTGAATTTAGATAGTGTGTCAAAATCCTATTGCATGGTCCTCTGTGTCAGAATTCAGTTAATGTGAAGAGTATTTAATAGAAGCTGTTTACCTATAACATCCTGAGCATCTGTGGTAGGATCATTCCCAGACTCAAAGACAAAAGGGTCATGCTGTATCCTAGAAAGTTGAAAATGTCACTTACATTTAAAGACAGCAGAAGGAGGATATTTAAAACATTCTTATTTATATGAAAGCTGAATCATTCATGCTACAAGTGAAGTCCATTTTCCTTTGACCTAATCTAGAGGAGATAGAGGTATTCTATTAGCTTCTCTTTTAAAAATGCTTTGATAATCTAAGACCTTCCTTTCATAACCTCTTCCTTCTCCTTTTTACCTTTTTTTTTTTCATTTCTCTCTAGCCTTTTAATTATATTGTGGCCCTCCCCAGCCCTTTATCATCTGAAAATTCATCCTTCTGTCTTTTAAGTAATAAATTCCCAAAGAGGACACAAATTTCCCAAGAAATGAACAAAAATGAGGACTACATAATCCATAGGCGATGAATGTCCCCAAACCATTTATATAATGTTTCTGAATTAAAGCTAACCAGAGTCTTTGTGGCTAGGAGGCAAATAAAAACAACAGCAAAAAACAAGCAACCTTCCAGTATTTGGAGAGAAGACTCCTTTGAGTTGCTCCCTTGTCAAATATAAGGTGGCAGCAGTGACTTTTTTTGCAACTCTTGCTGTCAAACAGAGAAATACATAAAAAGCCAGTGGTTATAGCAAAGACTACTACAAGGCAAAGTGAACAAATAAATACAGAGAAAAAATTTGGTTTAGCTATTGGTGACAGAGGGATGGGGAGGGGAAAAGGGAGAGGAAGAGAACCATTTTGTCCCCGTCTTGGTGATAACAGGTGGCAAATCATAGGGGACAAAGAAGACTATGTGTCATCTAGGGACAGAATCTGTACTGAGGACTTCTTATAAAGCCCATGACTAGTTCCATTCTGCCTCCTTTCTCCCTAATATTCTGCATTGTTTCTTTTAGAGATAGGAAACTAGGTGGTGACTTTGGAAAGAGTGTTGGGACTGGAGTCAAGAAGACACTGGCAAGTGACTTTACCTTGTTTGACTCTGTTTCCTTATCTGTAAAATAAGCTGTAGAAGGAAATGGCAAACTCTCCTGTATGTTGGCCAAGAAAACCCCAAAAGGGGCCACAAAAAGTGGAATACAACTATAAAACAACTAAATGACAGTGAAAACAAGTTGAATACTTTAATCTGAGAGCACTTTTTTCTTTCCTGAATCTGCTTTATATTTCTATGTTTTAAAATTTGATTCATCAAGTCTATATTAGGTGCCAACTATATATAAGGCCCTGTGCAAAATGCTATGTTTATGAACATGAAAATCACAGTACCTGCCCACAAATCACAAGTTTTGTTTAAATGTACTGTAGAAAGTTGTATTCTGTTGTAAGCACAGGTTTATTTAAAAGATGCTTTAGTGCTTTTAAATAAATCAGTTTAAAGGGAATCTAGAAATAGCATGAAATAGTAGTGAGAGTATTGGATCAAAATCTTCCTTAGTTATATATTTCCTGTGAGATTCTGCGTTAGTCACATAAACTCTTTTTGCCTCACTTATCTTGGCTGTCATTTCAGTCATGCCCATTTCTTCATGACTCCATGGGGTTTTCTTGGCAAAGGAATTGGAGTGGGGTAAGTGGGTTGTCCATGGTCACACAGCTGGTAAGTGTCTGAGGCTAGATTTGAATTCAGGTCTTCTAGACTCCAGGTCTAATGCTCTATCTCCTACATCCTCTAGTTGTCCTGTATTCAGCAAGGTGACATTAACTTTGAGAGCCAGAATAGAGATAATGGAGCTCTTCTTTGTCTTCCAAAATGTCACTTTTGAAGATAGCCAAAGAAGAATATTCAAAAATTCTTACTTATATAAAACCTGAATCACTCATGTTGCAAATCCATTTTTTCTTGCTCTCACCTATAGGGGATCTCCCCATGGAGTCCTTCTGGCCCTATTACTTTCTTTTCCCTTTTTTAGGCTGTTTTCTTCTCTTCCAGACTGTTTATGATTAAATATTCACTGTCTCACCTCATTACATTAAAGCAAAAGCTTGGTGACTTCTCTGAATCCTTCTGTCTCTCTCTGAATCCCCAAACTTATGAACTGTCTGGCTTTTCTTTCCAGCATTTAGAAAGAATGCTTTAGCTTCAATGAATATCACAGTTTTAACTAAGGTATTCAATGCAGATCATGTGGTCCTTGATCTGGAAACTTGGAAATCTATAGGTTTGAGCAATGTTGTCCTAATAGCTGAGGCCATTCTTGGGTTTCCTTAGCTGCAGCCTTGGAAGTCATCCAAGTTGCGGGGAGCTCGGTGGCTCCGTGGATTGAGAGTCAAGCCTAGAGATTGCAAGTCTTGGGTTCAACTCGGCCTTCATACACTTCCCAGCTGTGTGACCCCTCCATTGCCTAGCCCTCACTGCTCTTCTGCTTTGGAACCAATACATAGTACTGAATCTAAAACAGAAGGTTAGGATTTTTAAAAAGAAAGAAATCATCTAGTCCAAGCCCTTCATTCTAATAGATGAGAAAATTGTGCTCCAAGGAAGTGAAACAAATTCTCTATAATTTTTAAATGATCCTATTTACAGTGAATTGATTTGGTCCTGTAATAGGCTAGGTTATGTTGTTTCTTTTTTTTTTTAATTTGTTTCTGGACTTGGTTCAGAAATTCAGCTGGTCGATAATGAGTTAAGTTGAGAAATCCAGTTCTCTTGTTAATCACTGTTCTATTTTTGTGTCAAGGAAATCTATTACCCTTGAAGGAGGCAAGTGGACACCAGGGAGTCTGGTCTAATATCTTTGCACCACCAAGCTATCCTTCAAAGATGTCTGGTTTGTTATCCAAAGAAGTCTGGTCCATTATTTCTAACCTTGCAGATGGATGAAAATAATGAACATATTTTAGTCACAGGAGGGAGGGAGGGATTTACTTCTAGCCCTCATTCCCAATTCCCAACCAATCATGTTGTCTCCACCACAATGTTGTCTACCCTGCAACCAATTACATTGTCTTCCCAACCTATCCAGTTTTATATACCCCCCAAATATATTAAGCTAGTGATCCCTTCTTTGGGGTCTTTAGTCATTGAGAGAGGCCTTTGACCTAATTTCTTGGTTTTTGCTAACCAAACTAATAAATTGATCATGCTCAAACAATTGTCTCTCAGTTTAACTTAATTTTCAATTGTAACAGTTAGCAACCCATGAAGAGAAGAAAGAGGGAAGAATAGTCTCTAAAACTGGCCACCAGTGAAAAACCCTGAGTTCACTAATGGAATTGAGGCTATTTCTAGAAGACTTACAACCAGGCACTTGACCCCTCTGTTTCCAATTTCTTCTGAACTTTAAGGTAGACACCCTGCTAGGAAAAGTTACAATTTTGTCTGTTTTCATTTGTCTTAGGGTACTATTTTGTGTTGACTGTGATAATTTAGAAATAGTTGGTGATAAAAAACTCAGGAGCTCCTCTTCCCCCTCCTGGTGACCTTGTTTGCCAGTTCTTTAAGGAAGTCATTAATAGACCCCCAGAAAAATTTTCTTCAAGGAAACTTCAAGGATACTTTCCATAAGAAGTCAAAAGGTCCTGGAATAAACCAGAACAAAACAGGGAAACACTTCTAGTTAGACTATATAAGAGTAAGGGAAATTTGGAGCTCAGAATGGTGGGAATTTCCTCTCCAAGTGAATATATTAGCATGTAAGTTGAGAGGGAGAATCTTTTTAATCTAGGGGAGATAACTAAAATTATAATAATTAAATATTATTTTAACTAATTTTAAATCAAATTTAATTATTTATATAATTCAATTATTTTGCAATTATATAATTAATTAAATGTGTGATCATTATAATTTAATAAATTATTATAAATTATTATATAATATATAATAATTGTTATTATTATACAATGAAGAACCCCAAAAATTGAACTAAAGACGGAACTTTCATGTGCATTCTATAACCCTATTTATCTATGCTTCTGTTTGTGTGCAGAAATAGGAAGGAAAAACTTTGCTGATGAGTGCTTATGTCTTGTATCTATTTTGTTAGTGTATAAACACTGGCCTTAGACTGGTGGTATCTGAGATGCATGAGTCATTTGTATTGCCTGTGTTAACTAACCTACCTCTTCCCATATCCTGAGGAAAAGGAATATTCTAAGCACTTAAGGATATTTTTTCTCCACTTTTCTAACACTGGCCATTTTGAAAATGTAGCGATAAATACAATACATAATAAATAAATACAGATAAAAAGGGAATTTTTCCATTAGAGATTAATCACAGACTAAAATATAAATTTTTTAAAATTTTATTTAGTCAATTTAGAATTTTTTCCTTGGTTACAAGTCCCCTCCCGAGGCCCAACCCCTCCCATAGCCTACACACAATTCCACTGGGTTTTACATGTGTCCTTGATCAAAATCTATTTCCATATTGTTGATGTTTGCACTAGGGTGATCATTTAGAGTCTACATCCCCAATCATTTCCCCCTCAACCCATGTGATCAAGCAGTTGTTTTTCTTCTGTGTTTCTACTCCCACAGTTTTTCCTCTGGATGTAGATAGTGTTCTTTCTCATATGTTCCTTCAAATAGTTCTGTATCATTGCATTGCTACTAGTAGAGAAGTCCATTACATTTGATTTTACCACAGTGTATCAGTATCTGTGTACAACGTTCTCCTGGTTTTGCTCCTTTCACTCTTCATCAATTCCTGCGATTGTCTTAGTTCACATGGAATTTCTCCAGTTCATTATTCCTTTGAGCACAATAGTATTCCATCGCCAACATATACTACAATTTGTTCAGCCATTCCCCAATTGAAGGGCACCCCTCATTTTCCAATTTTTTGCCACCACAAAGAGCTCAGCTATGAATATTCTTGTACGGGTCTTTTTCCTTATTATCTCTTTGGGGTATAAACCCAGAAGTGCTATGGCTGGATCAAAGGGCAGACAGTCTTTTAGTGCCCTTTGGACATAGTTCCAAATTGCCCTACAGAATGGTTGGATCAATTCATAGCTCCACCAGCAATGCATTAATGTCCCAATTTTGCCACATTCCCCCCGGCATTCATTATTTTCCTTTGCTGTCATGTTAGCCAATCTGCTGGGTGTGAGGTGGTACCTCAGAGTTGCTTCGATTTGCATTTCTCTGATTATAAGAGATTTAGAACACTTTTTCATGTGCTTATTAATTGTTTTGATTCCTTTATCTGAAAATAGCCTATTCATGCCCTTTGCCCATTTATCAATTGGGGAATGGCTTGATTTTTCGTACAATTGATTTAGCTCTATAAATTTGAGTGATTAGATCTTTGTCAGAGATTTTTTGTTATGAATATTTTTTCCCAATTTGTTGCTTACCTTCTAATTTTGGTTGCATTTGGTTTTGTTTGTACAAAACCTTTTTAATTTAATGTAATCAAAATTATTTATTTTACATTTTGTAATTTTTTTCTAACTCTTGCTTGGTCTTAAAATCTTTCCTTTCCCAGAGATCTAACAAGTATTCTATTCTGTGTTCACCTAATTTACTGATTTTTTTTTTAGTAAATTACTAATTTACCTTCTTTATATTCAAGTCATTTACTCATTCTGAGTTTATCTTGGTGTAAGGTGTGAGATGTTGATCCAACCCCAATCTCTCCCATACTGTCTTCCAATTTTCCCAGCAGTTTTTGTCAAATACTGGATTTTTTGTCCCAAAAGCTGGGATCCTTGGGCTTGTCATAGATTGTCTTGCTGAGGTCATTTACTCCAAGTCTATTCCAGTGATCCTCCTTTCTGTCTCTTAGCCAGTACCAAATTGTTTTGATGGCCACTGCTTTAAAGTATAGTTTGAGATCTGAGACGGCAAGTCCTCCTTCCTTCACATTTTTTCATGATTTCCTTGGATATCCTTGATCTTTTGTTATTCCAAGTGAACTTTATTTTTTTTTCTAAATCAGCAAAAAGGTTTTTTGATAGTTCAATGGGTATGGGTATAAATAAGTAAATAAGTTTGGGTAGGATTGTCATTTTTATTATGTTGGTTCGTCCTACCCATGAGCAATTAATGTTTTTTCCCATTATTTAGATATAGCTTTAATTGTGTGGAAAGTGTTTTGTAGTTGTGTTCATATAGTTCCTGTGTTTGTCTTGACAGATAGATTCCTAAGTATTTTATATTGTCTGGGGTGATTTTAAATGGAATTTCTCTTTCTAATTCTTGCAGCTGAGACATGTTGGAGATATATAGAAATACTGATGACATATGTGGGTTTATTATGTATCCTGCAAATTTGCTAAGGTTGTTGATTATTTCCACTACCTTTTTGGTTGATTCTCTAGGATTCTTTAAGTAGGCCATCATATCATCCACAAAGAGTGATAGCTTGGTCTCTTCATTGCCTATTTTAATACCTTCAATTTCTTTTTCTTCTCCAATTACTACTGCTAGTGTTTCTAGTACAATGTTAAATAATAGAGGTGATAATGGGCATCCTTGTTTCACTCCTGATCTTATTGGGAATGCATCTAGTTTATCCCCATTGCAGATGATGTTTGCTGATGGTTTTAGATATATACTGTTTATTATTTTTAGGAAAGGCCCTTCTTTTCCTATGCTTTCTAGTGTTTTCAATAGAAAGGAATATTGTATTTTGTCAAAGGCTTTTTCTGCATCTATTAAGATAATCATGTGATTTTTGTTGGTTTGATTGTTGGTATGGTCAATTATGTAGATGGTTTTTCTGAATATTGAACCATCCTTGCATTCCTGGTTTAAATCCCACCTTATTATAATGAATAACCCTTATGATCACTTGCTGGAGTCTTTTTTGCTAGTATTCATTAAGGACATTGGTTTGTAGATTTCTTTCTCTGCTTTTGTTCTGCCTGGCTTTGGAATCAGTACCACATTTGTGTCATAAAAGGAATTTGGTAAAACTCCTTCTTTGCTTATGATGTCATATAGTTTGTATGGTATTGGGATTCGTTGTTCTTTGAATGTTTGATAGAATTCACTTGTGAATCCATCTGGCCCTGGGGATTTTTTCTTAGGGAGTTCTTTGATGGCTTGTTCAATTTCTTTTTCCAATATGGGTTTATTTAAGTATTCTTTTTCTTCTTCTGTTAATCTAGGCAACAATTTATATTTTTGTAAATATTCATCCATATCACCTAGATTTGCTATATTTATTGCCATATAGCTGGGCAAAATAGTTTTTAATGATAGCCTTAATTTCCTCTTCATTAGAGGTAAGGTTTCCCTTTTCATCTATGATACTTTTAATTTGGTTTTCTTCTTTCCTGTTTTTTTATTAAATTGACCAGTACTTTGTCTATTTTGTTTGTTTTTCAAAATACCAGCTTCTAGTCTTATTTATTAATTCAATAGTTCTTTTACTTTCAATTTTATTGATTTTTCCATTAATTTTTAGGATCTCTAATTTAGTTTTCATCTGAGGATTTTTAATTTGTTCGCTTTCAAGTTTTTTGATTTGCATGTCCAATTCATTGACCTCTGTCCTCCCTAATTTGTTAACATATGAACTCAAGGATATAAATTTCCTCCTGAGTACTGCTTTGGCTGCATCCCATAGATTTTGAAAGAATGCCTCATCATTGTCATTTTCTTCAATGAAATTATTAATTGTTCTATGATTTATTCTTAAAATGTAAAATTTTAAATTGTGATTTGAGTGCTTTTATAAATACAGAAATATTCTGAGGAGTTTGGGGTTAACATTCTTTAGCATTTTTAAAAAAGGAAGTTAAAAACAAAACTGTGAATATTGTATAACCACAAAGTACGGAAACAGAACCTTGATTCAACCCTACCTAGCTTCTTTGACTAAACCCAGTGCTTTTTCTAAAGCTGTGTTTCCCCAGTATTCAATGGTCTTATTTCTGGCACCCACTTCTAGGGGTCAAATACTTCATTGCCTCCCCACCAGGGTGATTTGGCAATCTTTGTACCACACCCCACCCCAGCAGCAAGCCTTTTAAATTAAGTACAAGAAGGCTAGGCAGATGACTTTCCCAGTGTTCCAGTTATATAAGTATCAATCCCACGGGCTATTCATACTTCCTATATTTGGAATATTAGGGAGATGATAAACCTGTCCATGCAAATTTTGTTAACATTGTTTTCCTATTCAACCTTCTCTCTACTTTACTTTAAATCAGGGTAATCATCTGACGAATTATATTGAACTTCATTCAAAGGGTGCAGTTTGTCCTGCCACTTGGAGGAGGCTAATAGCAATAATAATGAAATGGAATATACAGGGAAGAAAACTTTGGACTTTCTCACTGACTTTTTAGTTGACATCAGGAGAAAAGAATTCTGAACCCCATTGAACTCTACAGCCTAGTGTTTTAAAAAAAGGAAAATGAGGGATTATGGTAGAGAAATGAACTATTGAACTATTCATACAATTGGGATTTTGTATCTTGTCCTGAGTATTGAGTAATTAATTTCCAAAACGAGGCACCTAAGTACCATAGTGAATAGAGAACAGTACCTAGATAGAGTCAGGAAGACTTGAGTTCAGATATGACTGCAGACTAGCTCTGTGATCCTACACAAATCACTTAACCTCTGCCTTCTTCGGTTTCTTCATCTGTAAAATGCAGTTAATAATAGCACCTACATCCTATGGGTGTTGTGAAGATTAAATGAAATAATACTTCTAAAGTGCTAAATGCAATCCTTGGCACATAATAAGCCCTTAATAAATGTTTGTTTTCTCCCTGACTTAAATACTGCCAAATTATTCCTTCCATGGAAACCATTTTAAATGTTCCTAGTGTTTGTAGAATCAAAGACGACTCCAAGAAATGGAATTACATAACAATATATATGTATGTATAAAGACCAATTTATATATGTAATAAGACTTGTATTATAGAAAGAAAACTGGATGAGAGTTTGACAAGCTGAGTTCTAATTTCAGCTCTGCTTTTAACAAGTCACTTCTCTTTCCTGAAACTTTTTCCTCCTGGAATATGAAAGGTTCAATTAATGACTGCCAAAGTTTCTAACTTCAATAGCCTATTATTCTTTGACTAAGAGCAAATGTAGACAAATAGATGAAGTATTTTTATGTCAAGATAGACAGGTTCAGAACAAAGATGAAGAAACTTGGTCCAGAGTGGAAATTTAATGTATTTGCAGCAGCTTAATCTTTTAGGCAGATTTGTTTAATAAGCAAAATCTTAAAAGATTCAGGTGAGAAAAACCATTTTGGAGAACAACGTTTTGAGTTATAACTCAGTTGCAGACTTTTTCAATGTCACTGGCCAGTGTGTTGATTTCCCTTAGAAGTTTTCAAGTGAGTCTAAATATGGAAACTATGAAGGAGGCAACTGGGATTAAGTTCGACAAAAGCTGATAATTTGGCATCTGTCTCTTCTACTGACCCACTTCTGACTGTCCTCTACCTGTACAAGGTTGGGCTGGTCACTTACCATTCCTGTACCTCCGTTTTCTTATCTTTAAAAAGAAAAGATTGGCATAGATGGTCCTTTCCAGATATAGATCTATGGTCCTATGACTTCTGTCTCAAACTTTCCCTTTGTTGACACAAAGATGGAGTAATAAAATCATGATATCTTATTGAATCATGAAAACAAGATCAGCTAAGTTGTTATAGGAAAATCTGTGCTTGATCATTATGTATTTATTCTATTGGTCAATAATCAAAATATAAAGAATGGGAAGGAGGGGCAACTAAGTGGTTACACATTCTAGCTGTATGACCTCAGACAAGTCACTTGACTCCTATTGTTTAGCCCTTACCATTCTTCTGCCTTGCAACTAATACTTAGGATTGATTCTAAAATGGAAGTAAGGGTTAAAAAAAAGAATAAGAGAAATTATAATTCTGTTCAAATGTACCTAAGTATGATCAAGTTAAAAATTTTTTAAAAAGAAGAAAACTGCCCCAGTGGCTACACACACACACACATACAAAGGTTTGATTGATTAGTGGATCAGTTCAACAAAGGAAAACTATGTTTAAGCTATTGTGACACTGTGCTGAGTCCTGGAGAAAGGGCAAAAACGACATAATCCCTCCATGCCCTAAAGGACCTAAGGTTGTATAAAGAGGAAGACAAGGGTTTTTATAGAGAATACATACCCAGAGAAGTAAATACAAAATGATTTCAGAAAAGAGAGAGAACTATGAACTGAATGTTTAAGAAAGGTGTGCCTTGGAGGAGGAAAAGAAGGATTCTGAGAGGCAGAGATGAAGTGCGTGCCCTATAAGCAGGGGGCACAGCATTGCCAGAGATGCTGAAACAGGAAATGGCAGGCCAAGTGTGGCATACAGCTAATAGTCTAGTTTTGCTGGATGTAGAATTATTAAGTGGAATGACATGCTGTAAGTCTGTAAAGGTAGGTGGGAGTCAGATTCTTTTAGGCATTAAATGCCAAGCTGAGGAATTTATATCTTATCCTAGAGTTAGTATAAAACCAGTAAAAGTTTTTAGTTTGGAGAAGGAAATGGATAGACTTCTGGGATTGGGATTGGGAACATCAATTTGGCAACTAGCTGCATGGGGGTGGGATTAGAGAGCAGAGATGTCAGAAGCCAGGAGACCAGGTAAGAACCTATTGCAATGGTCTAGCAAGAGGGGGTGAAGGCTGCCTGAACTAGTTTTGGTTTCTCCTCCTTCCTTTCTCTAAACAGGGTTAAAGATATATTATGCATTGCAAATTTGGGGGAATATGCTTGAACTATTTGAACATCTACAGTCACTTCTAGCTCTAACCATCTATGAGTCTACATTTGAAATAATAATAATAATCCTAGACAAGGCAAGGGGAAATGCTATAAAATGCTGTTAACTTCTGCCTTGCTATCCATTCCATGACTATCATCTTTTGCTTATAGGACTTTTTGAGGTACATGCTCCTTTGATCTTTGCAGTCGATTGGGATAGGTGAGGTTGCTCTCTCTTAGATTATCAGAAAACTGAAATAGAAGTGACTTAGAGACCACACGATTGGTCAGTGGTAACACTGGCTAAATGGCAGCTAATTCCATTCACTCAACCATTATCTATCTCTTCAGCACTTACTCTGCCCAAAACAGTGTGCTAAGTGATTAGCGTGTCTAGGGTCCTTTTCACTGCACCATATTTCAGAAAACTGAGAAATTATTTTGACTCTCGTAAATACAGAGTTGTAACGATGTTTTTGTTTCTGTTTTTAAACTCAGAACAAAAACTGTTAAGCATGAAGGTAAAAAGAGTTGTCTGGTCCTTGTCTCCTCTGCAATTAAGCTGGAATGTGGCAGGTGGGGAGGTGGAAGTAGTAGCATCATTTGGCAGAGTGAGCTAGTGCTGGCATGTGGACAGCGGTCACTGTGGAAAGCAACATAATACCACCACAACTTCCATGTTGTCACCCTGGGACAAATCCCAGTTTATCCTGAGCTAGTAATAAATGGTTAAATATCCCTCTTACAGAATAGTTTTGAAATTGATTCTCAAAAATCTGTAATTGAAAGAAAACATGCCTCCAGTTAATTTTAAAAAGTTTATAACATATATATATATATATATATATATATATATGTACACACACACACACACTTGGAGGGTTGTGATGCGGGGCAGAGAGAGAAAACAAGACCTCTGGTTTCCTTGCTGTCCAGCATTTCTGAAAAGAACTCCATTGACCACCCAATGTAGACTGCAACTTCAGAGGTTAAGTGACTTGTCCAGGGTCCCACAAACGATATTTGTCACATTTGGGGTCTGAGCCCAGGTTTTCCTTCCTCTAAATCCAGCTTACTTTCCCTATCTAATGTTGCCTATTGTAGCATATTAAATATTAGTAAACTATAAAATATTTTTTTTTAAAATGATTTATTTTCCCCAAAGTGGATATACCAGAAGACTACTGTCTGAAGAATATTCTTAAATTTAGCAAGTGTCTGACTTATCCAAAGTTTTAAAGGTCTTGTCCATCTTTCTTCTGATATGTGCCATGGGCAAACTAACCGAAAAAAATACATCCCTCCCAGCCTGCAGACACTCCTATACTCTAAACAGTTATGAAACATTCTGCTGCCCTAGGCAAACTTAGCCTGAGAGAGAGTATGAGGACTATGAATAAAGATGAGCAAGGTTCAGTGGGTTCTTACTATGGAGGTGGAGATAAAAAATGTTTTCAAAAAAGTTTGAAGTGACAGTGAGGAACAGTGACTCAAACTTAACCCCTCTGAATAATTGTTGTCACATCTGAGCATTTCTCTTGAGAGAACACCCGTCACATTATTAGCACAGCTGCTATCCTGCAAGAGGGGAGCAGGTGCCCTGTCTGGTATCATCACTGATGACATAATGATTCTTTTGATGTGTCTAGGAGTGTAAAGATTTGATCTTTCTGGGAAAGTGTTAATTGTATGGCACTATGTTGCCATGGAAATTTTGATGACATCAACATTGAATTAATAAGAGGAAAGCTATTGTGAAAGCATTGGACCATTCTTTCCCTCCACTTGTAAATTCTTACCTATTTAGAAATTAAACACCTGTGTAATCAATGACAATGAATAGTGTAAGCCGAGAGTTTAGGTGTCTCAGAGTCAAATTTTGTACATCTGTCTTTGAACTGTATTCATTTTTACTGGATGTGCAAACCTCATCTGTATGGATGTAGAAACTAGGGATGATGAGATTTCTTGGAGGAGCACTGGGGATTGATAATAGTTCTCATTTATACAGCACACTGAAATTTATTCCACATTATATAACTGTTTTGAAGTTTGCTATAAATTCTGCATGGCTAGCACATTGATCCTCCTTTGTCTTGTTTATTTTGCATTGCTTATGGTACAGAGGAAGAGAGGCAGTGATCAATGGGTGCCCTGTTCCCTTTTTGTTGGAACACATGAGTAAGTCATTTATAAACATACTCTCTTCGAATGAAAGAATCATCAAGGCTAGAAGGGACCTTGAGAACTCAACTAGTCTATCATCCTGCCTCCAGGCATCGCTTGTCCTACCACAAAAGAATTCTAAGTGGAAATTACCTTTTCCTACATCTAATAACCCTTTGTAATAAACATATTTTCTCTTCTAACCTCTCTGAACCCTCCCTGTTTCATTTTTAACGCTTTGTTCGTGATCTTCTCGGAGTGTTTCATAGCTCTTTGTCCCATCAACTGCTGAGCCTCAGACTAATGTTACATTCCAATAAAGGCTTCCTTATTCACATTGTTTTGTTTTCTTTAGACCAGTTTTTTCACCTGTGAGGATGAGGAAATTTCTTCTACCTACATTGATCAGTAACTCATATTTTACTTATTATCTTAGAGAGTTGTTTGCTGCAATGAAAGGTTAAATTACTTGCTCATAGTCACACAGCTAATATGTGCCAAAGGCAGGAGATGGATCCAGGTCACCTAATTCCAAGGCTGATCAAACGATGTTATAGAGAAATAGTGTCAATCATCCAAAGAAAATGACAACAATAACAATAATAAATTATAGCAGCTAGCTTTTCTATAGCATTTTAAGATTAGCAAAATGTTGGCTATATACTATCATTAAAGTAGGTGGTGGAGTCTAAATGCAGATTGAAGAATTTTCCCTTTAATTCCTTTATAAGTTTTTTTTCCTTATATAAGAAAAATATGTCTTCTTTCACCACATGACAAAAATAATATGTATTTCATGAGAACACATGTATAACCTATATCATTTTACCTGCCATCTTGGGGAGGGAAGCGAGAAGAAAGAGAGAGAAAGAACATGGATCACAAAATGTCAAAAATGATTGTTAAAATTATTCCTACAAAATATACCCATAAATTAAAAAATTGTATCTAAAAAGTAAAATAAAATTTTAAAATTTGCAAAGTGCTTTCATCCTTACAAAACCCCCAAAAGTAGGTTCTATTATTATCCCAATTTTATAAATAAGGAACTAGGCACAAAGAGTTTAATTGACTTGTCCAAGGCTACATAGTTAATAAGTATCAGAGACTGAATTCAAATTCAGGTCCTCCTTGACCCCAAGTCCTGCAAAGTATAAGTAAATCATCTCACCTTTCTCAGAAGAAAGTGATTAAGTCTGCAATCTGTGCTAATGTAGGTCTTCTCCTGCCAAAGAAACCAATTCATAGGTAGCACTAATTCTTTCAATTAGATTTTCTTTAAAAAATTTTATTGCTACTTCATTTTCTGATATGCCTCCCCAGTGCCCCAACCCTATCTTGTAACAAACATGTAAGCAAAAGCATATGGAAGCATTCAAGGTCCATAGTCTATCGCCTCACTACCAAAGGGAAAGAGAGTTGTTTTATTACCAATCTTCTTAGAACCAGTACTGGAAATCACATTTCATCTGAGTGCAGCTGCCTTTTAATTTCTTCATTTACATCTGTATATTCTGTACTTAAAATTTTTTTCCTATCAGTAAATTCAAGTCTTCACATTTTCCTCTGAATTGTTTATATTCATGGTTTCTCATGGCTTAATGATTTTCTATTATATTAATATACCATAATTTGTTTAGCCATCCTCCAACTGGCACTTTATTTCCAAGTTTTTGTTATCACAACAAAGCCTGGAATATTTTATTTAGGAATCTTTTCTTTCTACCTTTGATGTCCTTTGTGGACATGCCTAGGACTGAAATTACTGGGTCACATAATTCCAATTGTTTTCAATGATTTGACTAATTTTCAATCGTAACAACAATACTTAATCTTCCAGTTTTCATGATTTTTTTATCATCTTCATCAGGTTTTGGTCTGAATCCTCAGATTTTTTTATTATTTAAAGTTTATTTATTACATTAAAATACCAAGATAACTTTCTCCTTCCCTTATTAGAGAAGGCATCATTTGACAAAAAGATATATATGTATATAAAACTATGTCTTGATTATTTCTGTTTATCAGTTCCTTGTGTGGAAGTAGACATACACAAGCTATTTTTTCAAACAATCTTTCTGTTAGCATATATAATGTTCTCTTGGTTCTGCTCATTTCACTTTTCATAATTTCATCTAGACCTTTCCACTCAAAAAAATTAACCTGCTCATCATTTCTCATGAGTCAGTAGTATTCTATCACAATCCTATGCCACAACTTGTTTAGCCAGTTTCCAATAGATGGACATCCCTTTAATTTCCAGTTTTTTGCCACAACAAAGAGAACTGTCATGAATGTTTAGAGAACATCTAGATTCTTTTCCTTTTTCTCTGATGACCTTAGGAAATAAACCTAATAATGGCATTTCTGGGTCAAAAATATATACAGTTTTATGATTCATTGAGCATAATTCCACATTGTTCTCCAAAATGGTTCCACATCCCCTCAAACATATGTCATTTTGTCCTTTTGTCATTTTAGCTAAGTTAATACATGTAAGATAGTATCTCAGAGTTGTTTTTATTTGCATTCCTCTAATCAATAATGATTTAGAGAATTTTTTCTTGTATTTCTATAAAGTTCAATTTCCTTATCCAAAAAGTATCTGTTCATATCATTTGACCATTAATCCATTGAGGGATGGTGTTAAGATTAAAATCTCCAAACTGTGGCAGGTAAAATTTTAGTTTCTCTCTGCTAGAAGTATTATATTTTTAGAGGTTTATTAAAGATTAAGAATTTAAGAAAATACAAAATAAGAAAGCATGTGTCTAGGTCCAGAGAGCCCATTCACAACCACTCACATCTTGCCTGCTAGGTAGAGAGCCGCATGTACTCCAAGGGAGAGCTCCTTTAAATAATAATTTGTGATCTCGCACTCAGGGAGATTAGAGAGAATTCTGGGAGCTAGCAAGGACTTCTGGGGATTGAAGTTTGGGGTTCAAATCTCCATTTTTACAATTGTTCATATTCTTGTAAATGTGACAAAGTTCTATATATGTTTTAGAAAGCAAAATGATTAAGACTATTAAAAGGAATTAATGAAAATATAAAAAATGAAGATCTAGAAGTACTTAATTTTAAGCTGTATAATGACAGTAATTATCAAAACTTTTATAAGCTAAGAAATAGAAAAGTAGATTAGTGAGACAGAACAAGCATATATTAAACAGTTGTAAAGGATTATAGTAACCTTGTGTTTGACAAAAGCATAAATTCAAGTTTTGGAGATAACAGTTCATTATTTGGTAATAAAAAATTGTTGGGGAAAATGGAAAGCAGTCTGGCAGAAACTAGATATAGACCATATCTTACACCATTAATCATATTAAAATCAAAATGGATGCATGACTTAGGTGTTTTTTGTTCTTTCATCATTTTAGTCAATCTGAAAGGTGTGAGATGATCTCTGTTGTTTTAATTTGCATTTTCCTTTTAATAATTTGTAGCATTTTTCATAAGATTGTTAATGTTTTACTTTTTTTCAAAACCACTTATTTATATCAATCAGTCAAGTAATATTTATAATTCAGTCAAACAGCTAACATTTATTTAACACCTACTTGGTGTCAGGTACTGTGCCAAGCACTGGAAATGCAAGAAAGGCCAAAAATAGTCCCCTTTCTCAAAGAGCTCATCGTCTAAATGGAGAAACAGCATGAAAACAACTGTGTACATATAAATTATATATAGGATAAATTGGAATAGTCTTGGAGGGAAGACACTAAGATTAAGGAGGAATGGAAAGGACTTCTGACAAAAAAAAGATGGAAATTTAGATTAGTCTTGAATTCAAGGAAGCCAAGGGTAGAGATGAGGAGGAGGGAGAGCATTTCCAGGCATTGAGTTTAGAAATTGAATGTCATGTGTGATAAATACAAGAAGGCCAGTGCCACTGGACCACAGGATATGTGGTTGATAATAAGGTATATGAAGACTCAAAAGGAGGACTAAATAAGGCTATAAATGGCTTTAGGTAGCCAAGAAAGAATTATGAATTGGATCTTGGAGATATTAGGGAGCCATTGGAGTGTTTTAGTCGTTTAGACAGCCAAGTAGAGAAGATAGATTGGAATGAGGAGAGATTTAAGTTGCATATTTGTGTTCATTCAGTCAATCAGTAAACATTCATTAAGTACCTACTGTGTGCCAGGCACTGTGCTAAGCACTGGTGATACAATTAAAAGAAAAGAAAAAAAAAGAATGACAGTTTCTGTCTTCAAAGAGCTTTTAATCAAATGAGGAAAGGCAACACCCAAAAGAAGACTGGAAAGAGTAGGTTAGGGATGGAGGTGGGGAAAGAAGGCACCCAGCCTGAATAATAGAATCTAGTTCAAGGAGTGCAGCTGGTGAGAAATGAAGTGTCAGAGTGTGTGTGATGCCTCTTTAAATGGAGGTTTGGAGCAGAGTTCTTTCTCCACCCTCCAGCCCTACAGTGTGAGAGGACAGAAGTGTGAATACAAAAGCTGCTAGTCGCCCAAGATGATGAGTTTCCTGATGAAGAGATTTCCAGGGACCATGATGCAGGTGGAGTCCTGTTCAAGGAGTGTAGCTAATAGGAAATGAATGAATAATTCTATCTCTATATGAAAAAATTCTATTTACCTCCAGAGGAAAAAAACTGATGGAGTCTGAATGCAGATAAAAAGCATACCATTTTTCACTTTATTTTCTTCATTTTTAAAAATGTCTTCCTCTACAACATGACAAATACGGAAATATGTTTTATGTGATAGCTCATGTGTAACCAATATCAAATTGCTTTATTGTCTCAGGAAGAGAGAGAGAGAATTTGGAACTCAAAATTGTTAGAAGATGAATCCAAAAAATTGTCTTTTACATGTAATTGGGGAAAGATAAATATTACTGAAGAAAAATTTTATATCTTGAATATCAGACTTATGACAGATATTAAAATGTAAAATATTATTGTATGGTAATTTTTCTTTCAGTGCCACTAATTTCATTCATTCCAAAGTTTCCTAATTTTTACAAAGTATCTATTTTGTTTTTTGTATTCTATTTTATGCCTCATTTGGGTATGAAATGTAACAATAATAATTTCAAAAACAGATCCTTCTATTCCTTCCTGGCAATTATATGATATGATCTTTTATATTTAGATTGTTTATTTACATGTGAAGTACTATGTAGTATATGGTATAAAATTCTGATATAAAACTTTTTTTGTTTAAATCATTTTACAGTTTTCCCAGTTGTATTTTATTGACATTGCCCAACCAAGAACAATGAATATCTCTAGTTATTTGTTGGAGTTTTGGGTCCATTTTTGTTTTCATAATTGTGTATTGTTATAAATCTTAATTGTTTCTAGGTTGGCTTTCAGATATTACACCTGTTTGTAGTTATTCTGAATGAAATTTCTCTCATTACTTTTTGATGTCTCTTAGTAATATACATAGATACTGTTGAAGATGTCATATATCCTGCTACTTTATTAAATTTGTCACTTTTGGCACTGAGTTTCTTAGCTAATTGGTGTTTTTTAAGTGAAATATCATAATATATCTATGACTATCATTTTATTGCCTTTTTGTTATTTTCCCCTTAATGTCTATTTTTTGTTGCGATAGCATTTTTAGCAATATGTCAAATAACAGTGGAAAATGAGGACTTATTTGCTTCATCCTGAACTTAACTGGGAAAAAGTTATTTTTTGAAAAAGGATCTTTCCATGCCTATGCTTATTAGAATTTTTAGTATAAATGAATGCTGTATTTTATGAAAGGGCTTTACACATCTGTTGATATAATTTTTATGACTTTACTAATTATTTTCTTCTTTATACCCCTTGTATACACCTTGATCATAGAGAAATTTAGGAGGATGTTTTGCTATAGTCTCTTTGAAAAATATGTTAAATAAACTATTAAGTGGCATTTGATCTTAGTCTTATAAAGAATTAGGGATGCCAAGAGGCAAAGATGTGTCAAGAGAGAATTCAAGTAATGGGAAATATTGTATGCACAATGGTACACGAGTTAAAAATAGAATGTTGAGTATAGGGTAAACCAAGTAGGCTCCTTTGGCAGAAATGTAGAATGCATAGCAAGGAGTGGAGTGGAATCACTCTAGAAATCTAGTTATATAAAATCTGAGGAATTCATATTTTATCCCAGAACACAAGCATTTGGCAAATAAAATTATTGTTTCTCCTGTTCATGTGTATTCTGAATAGTTTTTATATATATTATTAATATTTTAAAATCAATATGATCTTAATCCTCCTTTCCACATCTTACGCTCTTTTCTTTGGTATTGTTTATAAAACCTGGTCTGCTTTCACAGAAAATAAAGGCTAGAAGGCAATGGAATTATTTATCTTACCCCAAGTCAGATAGGGATATTTCATATCCTTTAGATTTCAAGATGAGAGAGAGTTCATTGAGAAGAATTTTGCAGACTACAACTGATACGGTATAGAGAAAGAGGGATAAAAGTAAGGAAATAGAAAAGGGAGGTAAATGAGAAAATTTAGTATTTCTCCACGTATAGTGAAAGTAGTTTGTCAACTCTGTGGATAGAGCACTGAACCTGGAGTCAGAAAGACCTGAGTTCAGATCTGGATTCAGGCATGTATATATTCATGCTCTATAACCCTGAGCAAGGCACTTAATCTCTGTTTGCCTTAATCCACTAGAGAAGAAAATGTAGATCCCTGCTGCCATCCTCCCAGTAGTCATGATACTGTCACATTGTATGTGCTGTTATGCCTGAAGCATAATAAATTTTGTTCCATGACTTAATTTTCTATTCCTATATTTCTTTAAGCTTTCTTATTGACTTTATATGCAATAAATTGCCACGTTTTATTTCCTCATCTATTACTCCATTCTCTTTCATTTTATTTAGCACATTTAAAATTATAATTATTAAAGTAGTTTGGGTGTTTGGGGACAGCCCCATCATCTCTGCTGCCAGGGAATACTGAGGACAGTAGATCGCTTGAGCTAGGAGTCTGGAATTACAAGAAGGCTATATCCCACCAGGGGCCTGCACTATGTCCAGCAGCAAGAGAGCAGAAGGCCTGGTGCTTGCCCAAGGCGCAGGGAACCTACTCAGCTTGGAAACTTAACAGGTCCAAGTTTTCCAGATGATTATCAGTGGGACGGGGTCCGTGAGTTGGCCAGTCACTGCACGTCCAGCCTAGGTGAGGTAGGGAGACTCAGGCTCCAAAATAAATAAATATAAATATAAATATATATAAATATAAAATAAATAAAAATAAAAATAAAAAAATAAAGTTGTTTGTACATATGTATGTATATATTAATATATATTAAATGTGCAACACATGTTAATATGTAGGTATAATATAGATACATATTAACATGTGTTGCACATTTAATATCCAAATATACATTATTATTTTCTGTAAGTGTAATCCTAAATCTCTCCCAAGCCTCCTTTTCCTATTAATGCTCTTTTTTTGGGGTGGGGAGAAGGATCATGTGAGAAATCTTGTCTCCAGAAGTTCTTGCTCATGGAGAAAGCATTTTGATATAGTAAAAGGAATCTTAGATCCAGAATTATGAGATTGTGGATTTTTTGGTCTTTTATTCACCTTCTCATTCTGAGACCTGCTTATAATTGTCCTCCTGTTTACTCCCTCTGCTATGTAATTCCCTCTCATTTTTAAAGGAATTTTCCTCTGGTACTTACTGTCATCCTCCATTATAGCTCACTACTAAGTTTTCTGCAGAAGGACTTAACATGCTGATCCATTCCATGAATGGGACCTAACTTCTTGTACTCCCCAAGCCCTGATTTAGTTCACTCTTCTTGAACCAAGGTTAGGCAGCATTGTCACGTAGGCTCCTACACCTCTTTCTTTCCTCTCTTCAACTTGTTCTAAAAAGCATTCTTAAGTGATTTTCCTCTCCTCAAAAATATAGATTTACCTAATGAAAAAATCTGGATTCAAACCCATAAGTCATTTGATCAGTTTCTACCCTTTTCTCTCCTTGAATTTTTCTACCCCCTTTGAAAATTGCTCATAGACGCTTTCTATTATCTGAATGGTCTCCTAAGAGTCTAAGAGCAAATAAAAATGCAGAATTGCATCATTTCCTAGGATGAAAATTTTGATTTCATTGTTTAATCTTTTTTTAACTGCACTTGTTTGCCTTTCCTATGTTTATTTTGAATTGTCCAATCAAATCTTCCATTACCTAAAATTTAATGTGAAAAAAATGTCTCAATGTTTTTCCTTTTGCTATATACCCATCTTATTTCAACGGATGCCTCTTTAATTGAGTGAAGGACACCTTATGTGGGAGGGGAAGAGGTGAAAACCAATTTGCCTATTAAAAATATTGTATGCCAATCTTTAATTTTTTATTATTAAGTAGTTTGAAATAATTCTCATTGACTTTCCTGAGTGTGTACAAATGTTTCTCATTGTTGCTTGGAAAATTTATTTGAAATTAAGGATCTTTGTTTCTTGGTATTTTTAATTTGGAAATTCTGTTTGCGAATATCTGTTTGAATTCTATTGATCTATACTTTCCCTTCTGTTTATAATGCTTCTTGGCAGGTTTCCCATATGATTTTCTGAAGCAATGTATTTAGATTTTTTGTTTAGTATAATGTTTTTTTTCCTAGTAGAAGACCTATAATTTTAAGATTAGATAGTCATTTTATATCTTCATGTTCACCTTTCTTGGCTTATAGATTTTCATGCATTCTTTTAGTCATTTGATTCTGGTCAGTTTTTTATCCAATCCTGAATTTCTGAGAGCTAAATTTATTCTTTTCAATTTCAAATAATCTCTTTTTATTAATTTCTTCATTTGCTTTAAATACTCTCCTTTGTATTGATTTCTTCTTGAAGATCTCTAGTTTTCATCCCTTTTTAAGGTTCTGTTGTTGCTTATCTGAATTACTTTGGAATTTTTTACATTTGCCTAAATGTCATTTCATGGAGTTCTATAAAGAGTTCTTTTCCCTTTCATCAGATATTTCCTTTCCTCTGAAGCATTTTTGCACTTCACTGACTTATTTTCTTACTTGTTTACTGATATTTTCTCTTTTTATGACTATATGCGTATTTATTTTTGATGAGTTCTTTCTTTTCTTTGCTGATCATTAGTATTCCTTTACTTTAGTTGTCACATTGCTTGCTATATTATAGTGATTGATAGGAAGCTAGGATTAGTAATTATCCATTAACTTAAAATTTCTTCCTTTTCTTATAATAATTGCTTTTTTTCCTTTTCACAGATCTGCCTGGCGTCGTTGTAGCTGTTTTGACAATGACACATAAACAGTTGCATATCTTTTTTCTTTGTTGTTATTTATTACTTTTTGACACTTTTTTTTACTGTTCGTTATTTTGAAAAGGTACTGTAGGAAGAGAACGGCTGGCTTGAAGAGGATGAGCAAAGACCAAACTCAACTTCTCACTCATTATGTTTTACTGGAATACTCTTGTGATTGAATTTTTTACTCAAGTTCTAGATTTATAAGACCATAGGAATGACCATACAGATCATTTTAGAAATGACTATTTAGCAAATAAGGACTGGAGGTCCAGAGAAATTAAGTGAGTTGTTCATGGACACCAAATTAGTTGGTAACAGAGCTGCCATTTTAACTCCTGTCTCTGTCCTTTGCTCACTACGCGGTAAGTGAAGAACAAAGTGAATTAATGGAGTAATTCAAAGCAAGATTTCTTTTAGGTCATCTAATTCTTGTCAGAATGAAAGAAATAGCTATTAAGAATTATTTTTGTTAATATTTGATTTTTTGAAGGACCTTTGGTTTCCTCCATGAAGTTTCCCCCTATATTAATGCAGACTGCAACACTTCTACAATGTCTCATACTGTGTAACTTTTATATCTTCCCATACATCCTGCACAGATTTGATTCTGTTTGCCTTTTTCTGATCCTGTTGTTATCTCTAACACTACAGGGAACAGAATTTATGAATCCCTCAAGGGACCAAGCTGCATGGATTGACAGTGATTTTTTTTTTCGTTCATAAGGCAAAGAAAATTGGGCTGAGGTGATCAAATTTTTATTTCAAACTAAAATGAAACATTTTTTCAATTGTTCCCTCTGATACTTCTAATATCAAAGAAGCAACTGTTTACAAATTTATTTTTAATGCAGTTATTTCTCACATCAGAAAAGTAAAAATATAGAATGATTGACTTTCCAGAGAGAAGTTTGTTATGCAAAATAGGCATTAAGAAAAATGCAACTTGGTATCACAAGCCTTTGTTTTAAGTGATGATGCGATTGTTCAATTTGATACAGGTTATAAATAAATGTTTATTGACTATTGATTGACAGATGCTAACAGTTTGTGAGATAGTATTTAATATTATTTAGAGTTTATTTTTGTTTCTTTTTCTTTAAACCCTTGCCTTCCATCTTGGAATCAATACTGTGTATTGGTTTCAAGGCAGAAGAGCGGTAAGGGCTAGGCAATGGGGGTTAAGGGACTTGCCCAGGGTCACACAGCTGGGAAGTGTCTGAGGTCAGATTTGAACCCAGTACCTCCCATCTCTAAGCCTGACTTTCAATCCACTGAGCTACCCAGCTGCCTCCTGTTTCTTTTAAATAAAAGGATAAGCCAATTCTTAGCTGGTGGGTAAATCATGGCTTGTTTGTTCCAAAGTTTCAGTAGACTTCTAATAGATCTCTCTTCTACAAGTCTCCCTTCTCTCTGTTCCACTCTAGATAGCTACCAGTAAATGGGTTTCCTTAGATTTTATTACTCTAAATGTGGTTGGAGGCAGTGCTTCTTATTTTCATCATCCACAAGCTCTTCATTCACAAAAGATCATCTCTAAGTTTATGCATAGGAAATTTTCAGGTAGATCAGCTTGTCAGGTTCCCAGGAGTATCCTTAGGGGATAATGGAACTTTGTCAAGGTGCTATTGCAGGAAGTAGTCATTCTGGAAATCGTTTAGACAAGGATTTCTTAATTTTTTTCCTGCCATGGTCCTCTTTGGAAGTTTGGTGAAATATGTGGATAGGCTTCTCAAAGTAATGTTTTTAAATATTTAAAATGAAATTCAGAGTATTTCAAAGAATACCAACACTGAAATAAAATTATTTAAATTATTTACCTTTCTAGGTATATATATACACTCACACATTTTTAAATTCACTTTCTGCAGGTTAAAAATTCTTGCTTTAAAAGCTGGATTTCTTAGTTGCTATAAAAGTAAATCTCTCAATGGTTAAAAAAAATCATCTTCCATATTTATGTTTCATTTCTGCAATCACCAATAAAAACTGAAGTTATGACCTTATCTCTAGTAAGCAATTCATAAATATTTTGTTAAACAAGTATCAAAATAAATAAAATATATAACTCAAATCATTTCTTACCAAATAAATTTCTCATTGAAAAACTAGCATGAATTAAATAACTATTTACAAGATAAAAATAATATATGGTAATATACTCTAACAGAATAGCTACCATAACACACTAACATCTACAATCATTTCTCATCATTCATTTCTAATGAAATCTAGGTTTGCACAGTTAACATTTGTCTACTTGCTGAGTTTTGTGCCTGTTCCCACCTCCCCCACTACTGTTGCCAGAGGTGCTTTATCCAGCTGCTTGCCTGCTGTGCCTTTAATTAGATGCTTCCCTTATCATTTTCATTAGAATTCTCTCTATTCTCTATTTTAAGAAGAATATATTCTGCTTTTCTTCACTGTTTCCAACTCAGCCCAATTTTCATTTGTAGCAGAGAGAGAACTGGATTCAGAAACAAAAGTCTTTTGTTTGAGTTGCTACCTTCTAATTTGACCCGTCCTCACTATGTGACCCTGGACAAGTCACTTGACCTTTTCACTCCTTTGGCTCTATTTTATCCACCCATAAAAGGAAATTAATAGCATTTGTGCTACCAGCCTTTCAAGGTTATTTTAAAGAAATATGTACAACCCATACAGATTGTCAAAATATTTTTGTGTGTGTGTCTGCCATGAAATGTATGATAATGACTGTAACAGTCTGGGGAAGGGAAGTGTCTGAGGTTAGATTTGAACCTAGGACTTCCCATCTCTAGGCCTGGCTCTCAATCCACTGAGCTACCCCGCTGCCCCCTGGATAGCATGCATTCTTCTAACAGATCCAGGATCGCCAAATTTTGTCAGGAAATTGCAGAAGGCCTTTTTGTTCAGTTATTGCCTAGTTATTGCCTAGTAATGATGGATGGACTTGTCAGGAAGACCCAGGTTCAAATCCTATCTTAGATACTATTTGATCCTGGGCAAATTGCTTAACCTCTGTCAGCCTCGGTTTTTTAATTCATAAAATGAGGCTAATGAACAATACCTACCTCCCAGGATCGTTGTGAGGATGAAATGATATAATATTCATAAAGCACTTAACAAGCCTCGTAATACTGAATGAATGCTAGCTATAATGTTTTTATAGCCTAGAAAAAAGATGGTTTGGTATCTAAGGATGCTGTCATTAGATATAGTCGTTACTGAAGTTTAAGGAGCCATTTTATTAAACTGCAATACAGGGGTGTTAAGGGTGTTTCTTTGTCTAGTAATCTCATGCCTTAGAGATTATTAAAATGTTCATTCCTTTGGGGCAGGGATTTTGTCTTCTCTCGTAGTATCTCTAGCACCTTGGTATAATAGGAGCTCATTAAATCTTAGTCAGTGATAATGATTTTTTAAAAAATTGGATAGCATGTCTTCTTCTTCTTCCTCTTCCTCTTCTTCTTCTTCTTCTTCTTCTTCCTCTTCCTCTTCTTCTTCTTCCTCCTCCCTCTTCCATCCTCCCTCCTCCCTCCTTCCTCCTCCCTCTTCCCTCCTCCTCCTCCTTCTTCTTCTCCCCCCCCCCCTTACCTTCTGTCTTAGAGTAAATACTGTATATTGGCTCCAAGACAGAAGAGTGTTAAGGGCTCAGCAATGGGGGTCAAGTGACTTGCCCAGGGTCACACAACTGGGAAGTGTCTTGAGGTTAGATTTGAACCCAGGACCTCCCATCTCTAGGCCTGGCTCTCAATCCACTGAGCTACCCCGCTGCCCCCTGGATAGCATGCATTCTTCTAACAGATCCAGGATCGCCAAATTTTGTCAGGAAATTGCAGAAGGCCTTTTTGTTCAGCTATTGCCTAGATCAGATGACTGCTCAGCTTCCTTTCTGCCATGAGATTTTGGGACTTGTCTTTGAATAACTAAGATACCAACTGAGAGGACCAACCTTGTGCAAAGTATGCTGTAAGTTTTAGGAATTCTTTTTGGACTACTCCAACTCTGTACCATTGTGTCTCCTCCTATAACTAACTCCCACAAATACCATATTTCAAATATTTGCTTGTCAAATAAATGAGTGATATTTTTCCTCCTGCTATCTCTACATAGGAAGGCATGGAATTAGAAAGAAAGTAAAACTGAATTAACTAGCCAGGTAGTAATGTTTGAAAATACAGGAAAGTTTGATTTTTCATTTTATATGTTAGCGCTTTTATTATTTCCTTACATTGTTTTAATATAATGTTTGCAAAATTACCAGTCAACCCAAACATAAAACCAGTTTCAAACCAAAGATTCCTAATTTGCATCTTAACCAAAAAGAAGGGAGAAAAAAGCTTACCATCCATTTTAACAAAGTTAACTAATAAAAAAAATTATTTTGTCTCATTGTTCCTAAGTCTTTTTGTTTGTACTTGTAAAGTTTTTTTTTTCACTTTGGATTTTTCTTTTTTCCTTTAATAGTTATAGTCAATGTATATGATGTTTTGGTTCTATTAATCTATATATGCTTCATTTCATATACCATTCTATATTTCCTTGTCTGGAAATAATTGTCAGACCTATAGCATTTCATTGTTGATTCAATCTTTCCCTATCATTAGATATATAAATCAGTTTTGTTATTACAAATAACATAGCTATGAATATTTTTGCCTAGCTCAATATTTCTCTTCCCTCCCCCTCCTCTCATCCTTTTCAGTTTTTTTAGGATTATACATCTGCAATAGGATATCTGGTAAAAGGAAATAATAAATTTTCTGTTAATCATTCTTTCTTGCTGAAGTCATTTTGAGGGCATCTAGTCTCTTTCCAACCCTCCCCACAAATCCTTTCACTGAGACCAAACTTATATTTTCTTGTTCAGTTGTGGATCCTATGCTTAACCACTTCTACAACTTCCCATGTAAATCTTCTTATTATTATTAGAGAAATATTTCCTATTTTCTTTGAATCTCTCATGGGTGCTCCAAGTCTTTTCCCCCTGTCATATCCTCTATCAGAGATGCAGCATAACTGGTTTCCATTTTCTATTAGTTTATGTCAAAGACCATTATGAAGCCAATTTTTTTTATAAAGACTGGACTTTTTTATTTTACTTCTCCCCAGACATGCTATATTCTATCCTTTCAGGATGTTGGTGTAGCTTTTTGTCAAATTCTTTCCCAAGTCCATGTCATCTTTCTTTAGTTATATACCTAAGAAATAAGCATAGAGTTTTGTAAAATGCCACACCATTGTTGAAAAAATGGAAGTTGGCCGTACAATTTTGACAGGTTTGTTCCTATTTATTCATCCCAATATGGCAGGGACAACTTTGACATTGTTGACTCAGGGTCAGCTTACTAGCCATTATAGATCCTTAATTTTTTTTTCTCCTGTGTGTCCAATAAGAAAACCTCAATGTAAACCACATTTTTATTTGTGCTATTTGTTTTTACCCTCAAGGTATGACATTGCATTTGCCCCTATTTCATTTTAAGCATTTAGGGAACAAATAGAACCCTAAGATTTATTATAACTGAATTGGGGCCAGGGAGAAAGGATTCAGAGAAATATTAGCCCTGGCATTCCATAGAAGAAGGTGCTGTGCTTGCTTCCAGCAATATGCCAAAGCCAGCTTAGACCAGCTTAGTGGAACCTATTATTAAATTTTCAGTGTGAGCATTTACCCTTCAGAAATCAGCAAATGAAGACTTGATTTGTTGTTTCGTTAAATGATGAGACAAAATGGTAGAGAAAATTTTGATAATGTGGATGAAACTAACAAAATGTGTCTTGGGCACATTAAAAAAAATTTCAGAGAGCCACTTTTAAAAACATTTACCAGAACATCCCCTGGCTCTAATTCAAATGTTTTCATTCCTTTTAAAGTGCCATTACCTTCCAGAAGAGAGTGGTGCAGGGCTGTCAAACATGGACCTCCAACTGAAGCAGAATGAAGTATCAATTGGGAAATATTTAACAAATTATATAAGTAAATGAATACACAAATAGCATTAATATGTGATTTTCTAAGTCTACTAGGCAGTCCGCAGGGATCTATGCATAAAGTTTCATAAACTGTTTTAATTTGAGCTTGATATGACTGGTGTAGACTATAGATACAGTAAGACCCCATATCCTCAGGGGATATGTTCCAAGACCTACCTTGCATGGCTCAAACTATTGATAGAAATGAACACATGCTGACTCTAAATATGGGCTCTTTCTCTGCCTGCTCTTGCCCCTCTGCTCAGCAGTCTCTACCCCATTCCTTCTCCCACCCCCCAAAAATACTGGAAAAAAAGTGAAAGTAGAAGAGATTACCACTGGATCCAGGAGGATCTCCAGTGTCTCTTGAGAAACTCCAGTGTTTTGACTTCAGATAACCCCAGTAAGTGAAACTGTGGATAAAAGGACCCAATTGCATATCCTTCTGTGCCCTAAGGCCAATGGAAAGATCAATTGTTTACTAAAATGAAATCTATCCATGAATTATTTATATCTGCAAATAATAAGAAACTTCCTTAAAATGCCATCAGTATGTCAAGCAGTGAGATGATACAGTGGATAGAATGCCAATCTAGGCATTAGGAAGACTTGTGTTCAAATCTAGCTCAGACACATGTTAGTTTGGGGACTTTGGACAAATCACTTAAATTCTCTGTATACTTCAGTTTCCTCATTTATGAAATGATGATAATTACCTTCCAGGGTTGTTGTGAGGATCAGATGAGGTAATAATTGTACATAATAATTGCTTATATAGTGTCAGGCACATAATAAACATTTAAACATCTATTGTTATGATAATGATAGTAATGATTATTCTACAATTTCTAAAATGGTCACATGGTATAGAGTTGAAATATTTGATGGGAACCTCCATTTGAGGAAGTATCCACACCCAGACTAGCTCAGCCATGATTTCCTGACTACTTCTAGTAACCACTTTTCTCTTCCCTTTTATGTGAAGTCTTCCCCATTCAAATGGAAGCACTTTAGAGGCTTTTTTTAAACATTAATTTTTGCTTTTTTTTGTATCCTCAGCATTAAGTACAGTTCTTGGCATCTCAATATATAGCTTTTCTTTTTTCGTCCTTCCTGCCTTCTTTCCTTTCTTTGTCTCTTCTTTTCTTCGTGCTCTCTAGGTGTCAGTTTACTTATTTGTAAACTGAGGGGTTCAAACTAGGTAACCATTAAGGTCCTTTACATCTTTCCTTCTCATCTCTAACTCTTCTCTTCCTCTCTCTTTCCTTTTCTACCCTTTCTTCCTATTCTCATTTCACCTTTCCCCCTCTTCTTAACCCTTCTCCCTCCTCCCTACGACATCTTCATATTTTCTTTGTCTTTGAATCTGTTTCTGTATCTGTGTGCATGTCTCTTAATCTGTCTGTTTTTCTATTTATATCTCTATGTCTATGCCTTTCAAATCTTTCTCACTCCATGTCTCTGTCTTACTCTAGTTCTCAATCTCTGTTTCACTATTTTTTACCCTGATCTCTCTCCCTTTCTTTCTTATTCTCCTTTTTTTCCCTCCTTTTCTTCCTCCTCCCCATGCCTCTTCTTGGCTTTTCCTTCTCTAAATTACCTCCACATGAATATAAATACTGAAACAAAGACTAGTGGTACTCCTGTACTGAAAAGTACTATCACCAAGGAAGCCCAGGTAAGATCACAGTAATTTGTGAGGTTACTGGGAAATTTGAGCCCAGGGAACTTTGAGTTTTTGTCAGTTTTCTCCACTGAATTTATTACTATTGAAACAAAGTTTGATATGCTATAGAATGTTGAAAATACTAGAAATAATATAAATTGCTGTTTTCAATTTTTAAAAAGCCCTCATCTCTTGTTTTTTAAGTCCTTCATCAATTGACTCTTAACTTGTGCTATATTCATTCTTTAGGTCAAAAAAGGAAAATACGAAGAAAAAAAATTCACTGTCATTCCAGTTTCTTTAAAAGCTATTTTAAAAAAAATTCCATACCAGAATCATAAGATCAATCCAGCATGAGGCTAAATTTTCATTGATGTTTCCAATTCTTGATTTCACAGAGCAAATATTTATATTTTATGCTGCTTCTATAAATGATAACATTTTTGTACTTTTCCATGTTTTTAAACACACACATACTTCAGTACAGAATTCATACCTTAAAAAATCCTTGTAAGGAAGTTTATTTTTGGGGAAAAGTAGAAAGTTGGGGTCCCCCCCCAAAAAATCTTATTTGTATCAGTTCTTTATTTCTTCCCATAAAGAGTTCAGATTATTACTTAGAATGTTGATGAAACAAGAAGATTGATTCAAAATTTGCCTCTCAAATGCCAGTGAAATGACCTACTTTTTTATAATTATTTTTGGCTCTTTAGGCCAAGGAGGCAACAGCTACTGACAGTCTCTATATTGTTTGTTCGTTTCATGTGAAGTGCACCAATGAGAGTAGAGTCCAGTACCTTAGCAGACTTAGGATACAAGGAAGAGTTTGTGAATGCTCATGCTCAATCTGTAATAAAACTTCAGCCAGATTCAAGCCCTTCTCAGGATCTTGGTCATAAATTCTCTTTGCACAAATTACAGTTTTGCCAAATAAACTATTGATGAAAAACATGCTTCTAGGTAAGTAAAATAAAATGGAAATTGCTTAGTATTTTTATTTTAAGGTTAGATTAGCTCTAAATTTATATAAACACAACAGTATTCAGGGAATTTGTTCATCTGAGATTTTCTAATGTTGACTTTTGGTGGTGCTGTTTTTTGGGGTTTTTTTTGTTTTTTTTTTTTAATATGGGGAACTCTTCTAATACTGCATGGCTTTTCAGCTCCATGGGATTGGGGCTTTGGAATTATCATGATATTTTGCCTTTTAAATGAATGTAGGACTAAGTGAAACTCTTCTGGCTGCCACTCTAGCTTTCCTTTTTCTTAGTATAAAGGTTATCTTGACATTTGGGGTTTGTGCCAATACATGCCAAAGTGACTGACACAACCATTAAACTCTAGTTTTAAAGATGTTAACCTTCCTTCATACTTAACTTTATTCATAGTTGAATTAGCCATAAAAACTGCTTTTTTTGTTGCACTTTCATGTATATTATTGTTAAACAATTTCAACTGCACAAAAAGGAATGGTTTGAAAAGAGACGGTTTTACGTGATCACTTTATTAATATTTAAATGAATTTTAATGCCTAGAATCCCATGCCTTGAAAATTGGTTTCAAGTAGTGGAGCACTGAAAGAGTGAAGTGTTAATGCATCACATAATTTATGGTAATGGTTGTAATTATACAAATGTAAAATAAGACTTTCCAAAAGAGATGCATGCCATGTTTGAAAATAATATTTCGGTACAGAAATCTGACAAAGGCATTCACTGTCTTCACAACTTCATATAATTCAATTTCAGTTCAACTGTACAAACTTGTATTGATCACCTGCCATATGGAAGGCACTTTTATAGCAAACAAGAGATGATATAAGAAGCTACCTTACTTTATATAGCAGCTTTAAAAGACAGAGCTTCATTAGAAATTTCAGGAATGCCAATAAGAGACAGTAAATTAACAGCATGAGATATGTTCTATTCCCTTGAAATATTTCTGGTCATTGATTCAAGAATTTTCCATAGATGTTTAAAAAGTTTAAGAACATAGTCATAAAGAAACATACATTTTTTAACTTAGATACGTCCTATACCCTTGAAGTATTTCTAGTCATTGATTTTAGTTTTTCTCTATACTTTTAAAAGTCTAAGAACAGTCATAAAGGTACATATATTTTGATAACTCAGATCCCATTTATATATATGATAAACTGAAATAAATCTGTGGTTATATGTCAGAATATATGTCAGAAATATTTTGGAAATTGAGGTTAAAATATTTTATTTGAATTCAAAGATTTTAAAATCCATTATACTCATTTCACATGTGAAATAAACTTAATCCTTTCTTTTCAGGTCATTTCACATGAAAATATATAGTGATATTTGACATCTGATTTGGATATGCCATCAAAAATTATCCTTAGAATTTTAAAAGAGACAGTTACATTTTTAATTTGAACTGATTTTCTCAGTTGTATAAATTATTCAAATATGCAGGCAGCAAAGATGAAGCCCTTACAGTGTGAAAGACATTTGCATTTTTGTTGTAGAAATTTCAAGATGATCATTCTAATATTTTCCCATATATCAGTTTTAGCTCCCTTCCAAAAATGCAACATATCGATTTTGGCAAATAATCCCTCAGAAGCTTAAGTAGGGATTAGTATTGCCTACAAAGATAGGTAGGGGAGACATAGACATTTTTTATTAAGGAAATTAGTTGTGCAATTTGAAGCATGACACACAATTTTTTTATGTGTGTGGCATTTTCCAGTTCTACGTTTCTTATTTTTCATTATTCTTTCATTAGTTTTCTTCAGAAGCTTCCAATGGATGGTAAGCAGTTCTCTGAAGGGAAAAAAAAATATCTGTCATCCTTTTGCATGGGTGCCATCTTCAGGCAATTGAGTTCAAAGTCAATAGTGGTTCACTAGTCACAGAACTTATTGGGATTTCAGGAACTCTGCCTCTTTCACACAACACTTACACCTTGGTCAGTCAAGAAACATGTATTATCAGTCAACATTCATTTATTAAGTACTTATGTGCCAGGCACTATGCTAAGTGCTAGGGATACAAAGATAATCAAATAGTACAGCTCCCAAGGAACTCACTTTATCATTTAAAAGCAGAGCTAGGAGGCAACTGGGTGGCTCAGTGGATTGAGAGGCCTGGAGACCAGAGGTCCTGGGTTCAAATGTGACCTCAGCCACTTCCCAGCTGTGTGACCCTGGAGAAGTCACTTAACCCCCATTGCCTAGCCCTTACCACTCTTCTGCCTTGGAACAAATACATAGTATTGACTCTAAGACAGAAGGTAAGGGTTAAAAAAGAAAAAAAGCAGAGCTGGCTACTTTCTCCTTTAAAATATCTGATCTCACAGACCTTGTAGTTAGAAAGTCAACCTATAATCTATATTAAAGCTATAAACCCTATAATCAGGTATAGGCATGAATCCCCTCCCCCCTTTCTTCCTCTTCCTCTCTCTCTCTCTCTCTCTCTCTGTCTCTCTTCTCTCTCTCTCTCTCTCTCTCTCTCTCTCTCTCTCTCTCTCTCTCTCTCTCTCTCTCTCCTCTCTGTCTCTCTTTTCTCTCTCTGTTTCTTTCTCTGTCTCTCTCTCTATCTCTGTCTCTCCCTCCCTCCTCTCTCTGTCTCTCTTTTTCTCTCTCTTTCTCTCTCTCTCTCCCTCTATCCCTCCCTTCTCTCTCTCCTTCTCTCCCCCTCTTTCTGTCTCTTCTCTCCCTCCCTTCCTCCCTTCTCCCACCTCTCCCCTTCTCCTCTCTCTTCTTTTTCTCTGTTTCTTTCTCTCTCTCTCCCTCCCTCCTTCCCTTCTCTCTCCTCTCCCTCTTTCTGTCTCTTCTCTCTCTTCTCTCTCTCCCCTCTCCCCTTCTCTCCCCCTCCTTTCTTCTTTCTCTCTCTCTTTCTCTCTCTCTCCCTCCTTCCATCCCTCCCTTCTCTCTCTCCCTCTTTCTCTGTCTCTTCTGTCTCTTCTCTCTCTCCCTCTCTCCCCCCTCCTCTCTTCTTTCTCTCTCTCTTTCTCTCCCTCCCTTCTCTCTCTCCTTCTCTCTCTCTTTCTCTGTCTCTTCTCTCTCTTTCCTCTCTCCCCCTCTCCTCTCTCTTTGTTTCTTTCTGTCTCTCTGTATCTCTGTCTCTCCCTCCCCCTCTCTCTTTCTCATTGACACATGCATATATATGTATATATAGAACGTAAAAATAAAGTGATCCATTGATTAAGGAAACTTTATTGTTACTATTGCCATATAATTACTTGCTAGAGTTTATATACTGGTCACACCCAGACCCTGAGATTTCTAAATAAAGTGTGTGTGGGGGGAGTGGTCCTTGCTAACTTCATTTCTTAAAAAATCCTCTTGCATAATGTTTCATTGAACTTCCATCTTCTGCTGGGCTGGTAAAATGGTCACACTCTTGTTATGCTGTCCTGTAAGGTTTACTGGAAACGTGTGACTTGGGGGAAATGATTTATTCCCTTGTCCCAGGCCTTTTTGAGGGAAAGATTTTCCTGCATGAATTGAGAGTCAGTGTGCTCTGTACAAGCTCTGAGCTACAATTATGTCAGTGGTTAGAGCTGTTTGGGCCTTATGAGTGTGGAAAGAGGAATGTGGTGACTTTTTTTTAACTGTTCACATGAAAGACGTATTTGTGAATTCATCTCTGCCTTCTATTCATACCTGGGTTAAAAGAACCATGATGTGCAGCAGGTTTTCTGGAATATTACATAAACTTTCTTGTTCCAAGCTTTGCAGCCGTTGGGAATATGCAAACAGGCCTGAAAGGAACCAAGCTCAAATTCCCCACAGCCAGGAAGTCTAATATTTACACAATAATCAATAGAATAATGAACACTAAGGCTAAGGCGGTGACAGGGTTTATTCTGTCATAGTTCATAAGAGAGAGAATCTCCTTAAAAAAGAAATAGAAAGTCTTCTTGGTCAAGTCATTTAAGCCTTCTTGAGCCTTAGTTTCCTCAACTGTAAAATGAAGGAATTGGACAAACTGACCTCAAGATCACTCCAGGCCCATGATTTTATTTTGATGATCTCACAAGGACTAGTCTGAAGCAAGGCTAGTAGGCAAACCTGTCTATCCTAATTTGCTTATCCCAGACCCAGTATCTTAAGTAAGATATTCAATATTATCAAATTTCTGATAAGAAAGGTAAAGAGTTGTGTCCTCCACCATTATTGTTTGGCCGTTTCACTCATTATGACCCCATTTGGGGTTTTCTTGGCAGGGATTTTGGAATGGATTGCCCTTTCCTTCTCTAGTTCATTAGATAGGTAAGGAAACTGAGGCAAATACGGTTAAGTGACTTGCCCAGGGTCATCCAGCTAGTAAGTATCTGAGTCCATTTTAAATGGAGGTCTTCCTGAGTCCAGGCCCTGTGCTCTATCTATTGCACCACCTAGTTGCTTTATATATGTGTGTGTATTTATTTTTATTATTATTTAATATAATTAATAACAATATTAATTATACCATATTATCTACTCTAAAGTAATATTAAATATTAATAACATGATTACAAATAATACATATGTATATATATAAATATATATGACAAGGAATCATATATAAATAAATTCACCAAACACTTTAAAAGTACATATATTTGTGCAAAATACCATAGTAACTGGAGATACAAAGCAAAAAACGGAATCCATCCTTCTCATCATAAAACCTATATTCTTTCTCTTTTTCCTAAACATATTATTTATTTTTAAGCTATTTTTAAATTTCAAGTTTTGAATTCTCTCCCTCCTTCTGACTTCTCCCCCACCTCCTGAAAAGGTAAGAACTGTGATATTAATTATGAATATGAAAAAATGTAAAACCTATTTCCATATTTTCCATGTTTTTTAGAAAAAGAAAGAAAAATAAAGTATAAAATTTACTTTTCAATACGTACTCAGACTCCATCATTTCTCTCTCTGAAGGTGGATGTTATTGTTCATCATGAGTCTTTGAGATTGTCTTAGATTACTATATTGTTGAGACTAGCTAAGTAATTCCCTGTTGTTCATCTTACACTATCTCAATTACTGTGTACAATGTTCTCCTGATTCTGCTTACTTCACTTTTCATCAGTTCATGTAAATCTTTCCAGATTTTTCTGATATTCTGCTCATCATTTCTTACAGCACAAAGAATTCCATCCTAACTATATACCATACCTTGTTCAGTTATACCCTGAAAGATGGGTATCCTCTTGATTTCCGGTTCTTTGACACCCTAAAAAGAAATACTATAAACATTTTTGTACATATAAATACTTTTCCTTTTCCTTTGATATTTTTGGGATAAAAACCTAGTACTGGCATTGCTGGGTCAGAAGGTATGCTCAACTTTATAGCCCTTTGGGCATAGTTCTGAATTATTCATATGCATCCTGCTGAATGGATAAGTACATGATCACAAAGTCTGTTCAAAGTACGTATGAAATGATTCAGAGAGACAAAGAGCCTACCATTGGAAGAATCAGGACAGGCCTCGTGTAGAAAGTATCACTCAGAAGACTAGATTATATTTTATATATTATATAACTATAAATATTATTATATTTATTAAGGTAGAACTAAGAAGGAAGCACATAGAGCAACTACTCACAAAAGAAAGGGAATGAAATGTCCAGGCATCGGCAATCTGGTTCATTCAAGTTGAATATAGTACATGAAGGGTGACTGTTTGTATTTTTTTAAAAAGGATGTAAAGGTAGGTCAGGTTGTAAAGGATTTTTAATTCTAGGTTGAGGATTTGTCCTTTGACTAAAGGCAGTAGGGAACCATTGAATTTGAGTATTGTGTGAATAGAGGAAGCTTATCAACGTGATGTCAGGACATGAATATCTTTGGATGAGAATATATTCTTTGTTGGATATCGAGTGATGCTCTCTGATGACTATGGTTTCATTAAATTGTTTTGGTTTTTGTTTACTCCATGTGCACAGTTTTGAATTATTTAAGACCATAATCCATTCTTTTTCCCACTTACTGTTCTGAGTACCTCATTTTAGCCAGTGGGTCTCTCTCTCTCTCTCTCACACACACACACACACACACACATAGCATTTCTCATATTTAGCATATCATCAACTGCCATATTTCTCTTTAAAATGTTGCTTATTTTCAAATATCCCCAAGCATGTAAAGAATTATTCAGAGTGGCAGAGTCTGTGGGAACCACTGGAAATCAGCAGCCAGCATATTGATAATTTTAATCAATGTAAATAAATGATCACATGCCTGTAATGCCATACATGATCCAATCCATAGGTCAGTGTGACGTGTTATGTTGGAAGAAGTTGAATCCTGAGTCCTTTGCTCAATAACTATCATTTTTCTTAAAAGTTCTTTTACTTTTTTGACTGACTAATAGCAATAGTCATGGGCGGCAGCATGGTGGGGCGGCGGATAGATTGCTGAGTCTGGCATCAGGAAGACCTGAATTTAAATCTAATCTCAGAAACTTTCTAGCTGTGTGATCCTGAGCAAGTCATTTAACCATTTTTGTCTTAGTTTCCTCATCAGGAAAATGGCCTGGAAAAGGAAATGACAAACAACTCCAGCATCTTTGCCAAGAAAATTCCAAACGGAGTCACAAAGAGTCAGACATGCCTGAAATAACTTCACCTACAACAAAAAATAACAATAGTCAGAATAGAAAAAATGAATATTATGATTTGCATTTATACAATGCTTTACATTTGTCAAAGAGCTATCAAATATATTTGATGCTCTCAATCATCCTCAGAGGAGAGAGTAAGTATCATCCCAATTTTACACATGGCAAAAATGAATCTCAGGGATTGTCTCTTGAACAACATCACATAGCTAATGAGTGACAGAACTGGAAAGCAAAGCCATCGTTTGCCTCCAAAGCTACTATTCTTTCCATTCTCCAACACTTGCCTTTTTAAAATTCTTGCTATTGTTTTTTAATCATTTCAGTTGTGTCTGACTCTCTGTGACCCCATTTGGTGTTTTCTTGGCAGAGATACTGGAGCAGTTAACTTATTGCTAACCTCTAATAGAGTGGGATTGCTGTACAGATGAGAATAAATCCTGTTAGGGGGGAAGGGATGTTTCTCTTGTTTTAGAGCTGGAAGGGAGCTCAATGGTAATGAAGACCAAACCCTTCATTTTACAAATATAGAAGCTGTGACCTGGAGAGGCTAAGGGACTTGACCTAAGTCACCCAGATAGTCAGTGGCTGAGCCAGTGTTTGAGCCCAGATTCTCTTTCCCATATACTGTCCTGCCTTCTTATTGTTGTCCAGTCATTTTGGTCATGTCCAACTCTCTGTCACCCCATTTGGAGTTTTCTTGGCACACATACTGGAGTGATTTGCCATTTCATTCAGGGTCATTCAGAACTTTTTAGCCCATTTTACAGATGAGGAAAATGAGGCAAACAGGGTGAAGTGAGTTGCTCAGCTAGTGTCTAAAGCCAAATTTGAACCTAAGAAGAGAAATCTTTCTGACTCCAAGCCCAGTGATCTATCCACTACACCACCCAGCTGCCTCCATACTAATTTGTCTTCTTTCAAGTTCAGTGTTCCGTCTACTATACCTCAATATCTTCTTAGTACATGTAGGAGAAATAGAAAAGTATGTGATTCATCTCATTAACACTTTCAGTTTCACTTCTTACATGACTTTTTTATTTATTTCTCTACAACTTTTTTAATGTCAGAGTTCTATAATATCTTTAAAGTTTTCAAAGTGTGTTATAAATATTATATTATTTGGTCCTCACATCTCTTTTCCCCTATCAGGATATATTTTCATCTGTACAGCAATTCATTAGGAAGTAGGTGCTACTATTATCCCTAGTTTACAGATGAAGAAACTAAGGTAGACAGAGGTTAAATGACTTGCTCAAGGTCAAATGCCTAGGAAGTATCTGATTCTGGATTTGAACTCAGGTCTTCTTGACTCCAGGCCCAACATTCTAGCCCCTGAACTAACTCATAGCTACTTTTGAATTCAGATTAGCAAGAAGGTATTCTCTGTAGGAATGGCCTGATAGCCCTTGACTTTGCCTAAATGAAAAACAGTAATAAGAAAGAGCAGAATATACTGAGTGTTATGATGTGTGTGATGAATATTTTCCTCCAACTAAAATAACCAATAAGGAACTGAGTTCAGGAAGCAAAGAGATTCTAAATCTATAAAGGCTCTTGTTAGGCAGATATTTAGGGAGAAGGGAATTGCACCTAGCAGGTAAGTATCACTCTAAACTTTTTGTCTTTTGAGAACTTTAAAAAAGGAAAAGATTCCACCATGGGATATTTCTTAGACCATTCTCTAAGAGCATGGCCAGCATTTTGGGAATATTAGAAATTTACAGACCATTAAGTTATATGGTTATATGGGAGGGTATCTAGGTGGCAGAGTAGATAGATTCATCTTCCTGAGTTCAAATCCATCCTCAGACACTTGCTATGAGACCCAGGGCAAGTCACTTAACCCTGCTTTTGCCTCAGTTCTTCATCTGTGAAATGAACAGAAGAAGAAAAATGGAAAACTATTCCAATATCTTTGCCAAGAAAACTCCCAATGGGGTCACAAAGTGTTGGACACAACTGAACAACAACAATAAACCTGAAAAGTGCTTTTCCACATTATATGTTTTCTCATCCTCTCAAATCTGAAGTTTAGGGGCTTAGTAAACCCACGACCTCTCCCTACTCACCCCCACATACTCCTCAGAAAAGGAGAGCAGGATATAAAGGGATTTTGATTAATTAATTTTTATAACACTTAAAATATTAAGATATTTAGTTAACTCCCTTCTTCCCTCCCCGCCTCCCCATTAGAGAAGGCATCATTTGACAAAAAGACATATATAGAAACTGTCTTGTTTCTATTTATCAGTTCTTTCTTTGGAGATGGACATACACAAAGCATTCCTCAAAGATTGTTTTTTTGTTGCTATTATATAATTTCTCTTGGTTCTGCTTGTTTTGTGTTGGTCTTTCCATGATTTTCCAAAATTAACCTGTTCACCATTTCTTCCAGTGCAATAATATTCCACCACAATCATATGCCACATGTTTTGTGAGAGCACACCTATGGGAATCCTAAATGAAAGGACCTCAGGGACCCCTCCCCCATCCACCCCGAAAGTGTGTGTATACACACACACACACACACACACACACACACACACACACACACACACACACAGGCAATCTGAGAATTTGATATCCAACAAGGTTTTGAACTCGGCACTAACATTCTCCCTGGAGTCTGATCTGGCTCCTCATCTCCCGCACTATCCCATTTTCCTCCTACCTTTTCTTCCTCAGGCTTTCTTGTTTTCATTTTTATACCATTACCTCTATACGACTAATAATGTTTTATGGAAGCTCTTGAATAATGTTGAGAGGCTTTTCAAGGTGAGAAATGCCAGAGAGATCAATTTAATATTGAAAGTTGCCAGATTACCTTAGATTCAGGTGTTCCCTTGCAATCTATTGTGTGTCAGTGATGATAATGTTTCTAGAAAATCTGATAGAATATGTCTGTGTACTAAATGCAGAAAGAATTCTCGTGCCCACAAAAGGTTTCTGTTATCCATACTTATGGCTGTCGATGCCAAGTCAAAGGTATATTCTTAATGGCTGTGCATTTGTGGTCTTCTCCAAGTGGGTATTTCCTCCCTTAGTGCAGATTGCATTCCACCAGTAATTTTTTGTCTCTTGTCATCCCATCAATACCAGTTTCATAAATAACACACAGCCTCTTCTCTTCCTATTCAAGTCAGAGCTGTCTGGGAATATGGAATCTTGTGAGAAAATACATGGAATTGGATATTTTCAGGATATTCATGACCTGGAAGACCTGCCTCCCTTACGATTTCTATCATTTATATAACACTTTAAGGATTGCAAAGCATCGTACATATATTTGGTCATTTGATTTGCTATGATATTTTGGAAATAGAAATAGTTAGGGATTTGGACTGAAGGCATACTGTTGTGCTACACTTAAATATGGGTACTCTCCTCCAGCCCATTCCTGTAGGTAAAGGTCTCTATCACTCCTGGTGCAGGTGGATAGACTATTGGGCCTGGAGTCAGGAAGACTTATTGTTATAAGTTGAACATTGACCTCAAACACTTAATAGCTGTGTGATGACCCTGGGTAAGTCACTTGACCCTACTTGCCTTAGTTTCTTCATCCATAAAATGAGCTGGAGAAGGAAATGGCAAACCACTCCAGGATCTTTGCCCCCAAATAGGGTCCAAAGAGTGGACACAAATGAACAACATCAATGCTAGAAATGCAACATAAATAAGATTATGCAATTGTCATTTCAGTGTAGTTTTTGAGTGGCCTAATCACCTCAGAATTTTTGCAGCTTTATTTATATAACTTTCCATGTCACTTTTCAGATAAATAAGTGGAGGTTTAGTGATTTAAATGATGCTAATGTTTTATATCAAAAGATGAGTATTTCACACATTGTATTTGTAAATAGAATTTATTTTCTACCTGTTCTTACAATCTGAACTCTGGGCTATGTCTTTGTTCTCATTGTTTTGTTTTGTTTTTTATTGGGACAACTAGTTAGCTGTCTCCACCCATCTATCCCATTCCCCCAAAGAACATCAGATGTTTGAGCTTGAGATGTACTTGCTATTGTGACGAGAACAGAGGTCTTGATGTTAAAAGACCCGGGTTTCCATCCTGTCCAAGATACCTAAAAACTATGTAAAAGTTTAAGTAACAAGCCACTTAACATTTTTCAGACTCGGTTACTTTATTGGCAAAATGAAGGGGTTTGGATTCAGTGACTTTGTAAGGTCCCTTCTAGCTTTAAATCAATTATTTTACAATTTAATTATAATTTCCTGACTTACCAGGTAAGTAGTTTCTTTTTTTAAAAAAAATTAAATTAAAATCAATTTTCTCTCCTTCCTACTTTCCCCTTTCAATTCAAATCCAGCCTGAGATTCTTAATAGCCGTGTGACCCCGAACAAGTAACTTTTCACCATCTGCCAGTTTCTTCATCTTTAAATTTGGGATAATAATACCATTTACCTTTCAAGGTTGTTATGAGATTCAAAGGAGATAATATCTATAAACCACTCAGTGCAGTGATTGGCACATAGCAGGTGCTTAATAAATGCTTATTCTCTCACTTCCTTTCCATAAAAAAGAAAAAAGGCAGGAATAGAAGGAGGGAAAAAGCCTTTATAATAAATATGTATGGTCAACAAAATAAATTCCCAAGTTAGCTATGTCCATCATATTGAAGAGCATTTTTAAGGACTTCATACTAATTTGTCTTTATTGTGTTGTTGTTATACAAATTGTTCTCATAATTCTCCTCTTTGATCTATATCAGTTCATGTGTCTTCTTAATGTTCTCTGAAACCATTCTGTTGATCACTTCTTGTTGTGCAATTATATTCCATTATATTCATTTTCCATAATTTGTGCAACCATTCCCCAATTGAAGGACACCTGTTTAGTTTCTAGTTATTTTCTTCTACAAAAAAGAACTACTCTAAACTTTTTTTCACCTATGAGTCCTTTTCCTCTTTATTTTATTTTTTTAAGGATATAGACTTAATATGGGTGTGCATAGGTCAGTAACTTCTAGGTAATGATTCTAAATTGCTTTCCAGAGAAACTAGACCAGTTGACACTTCCAACAATAGTGCATAATGGGTATATTTTCTTTTTTTTAAAAAAGTGATGAATATGTTTTCTTTTTACATTACAAACATTTACAGATTATTTTCACATCATACCAGGTCTCCGATAATGAAATATGAGATTAAATGAAAATAGATAGATGGATAGATAGATAGATAGAAGTCCATACAACATTCAACCTCTTTAGCACCCTTCCCACCTCTCCATTTTTAATTGTTCTTAATTAAAGGAAATCTATTTTTTCTCCCTCCCACCCTTTTTGAAAAAAATAGAAAATCAAATCAAATTCCTGTTCACAAATAGTCATACTTAAGCAAAATAATTTTCCTCATTGGTTGTATATAACACTTCCTTCTTTTGTACCTTAAATCTGTCCCCTTTCTGTCCAGAAGAGAACAGCACATTTCATCTGGAATCAAGAATTGTCATTGTACTGATCGGTGTTCTTACAGCTTTCAAAGTTCTTTGCCTTTACAATGCTGTTTTTATTGTATAAATTGTTCTTCTGGTTCTGTTCATTTTTTTCATCATTCTTCACTCTATAAAAGTTTTCAGAATTATCTTGATTTATAATTTTGTTATGGTATAAATCATTCTTATTCTGCTCACTTTACTCTATATAATTTCACATATCTTTCCATGTCTTTTTAAATCATACATCCTCATTTCTTACAGCACATTAACATTCCATTATATTTGCATATAGCACAACTTAACCCTTTTTCACATAATGTACATTCTTTTAATTTCTAGTTTTTTTAGACCTTTACCTCTTTCTTTGATCCCCTTTGGGTATAGACCTAGCAGTGATATGGCTAGGACAAAAGGCATGCAATGTTGAGTAACATTTTGTGAACCAATTCCAAATTTTTTTCCAGAATGGTGGTACCCATTCATCGGTCTGTCAACTCATTTTCCAGCAGTCCCTACAATATATCATTTTCCTTTTTCATCAGTTTTACCAATCGTATAGATCTGAGGCAAAACCTCAGAGATGTCTTAATTTGAATTCCTCTTATTGGTAAATATTTGTCATATGACTTTTGAAAATTATCATTTCTTCATTTGAAAACTGACCAGGAGAGTAATTTCAAACCTTGTTGCTGAGATCAAGAACTATAGATGGTTCTTTAATGGAACTTTAGTTTGTACTAGCTTATGAAATAATTTTCCTCTTCAAGAGCACCTTTAAGACCAAAATAACATGTTTTGTAACCCTTCACACTCTGATTCCAACCTACTTCTCCAGGATTATTATACAGTATCCCCTCAGTTTCTCTATCCTTCAGCCAATATGTAGCACTGCTGTTTTCTCTAAGTGATACTCTGTCTTTTGCCTCTGTTTCCCTGTACAAGTTATCTTATATGCCTGGAATGCTCACTCTCCTTTTCTGCAGGGCTTTCCCTTCTCACTTCCACCTCTTAAATCCCTTAGTTCCCTTTGAGACACAGTTCAAGTGCCACCTACCTCCTTAAACATTTTTGATCCACACCTTCACCATCCACGTTGTTAATACCCACACCCCAATTATGATGGATTTCTATATTTATTTACTTAGGAATATATTGCCTCTATTAGAATGTAAGCTCCTTGAAGGATGGGACCAGCTCACTTTTGTATTTGTATTTCTGGTGCATGCAACATTGTAGATGCTTAAGAAATACTTGTGAAACTCTGACTGTTCCCATTCCTAGGTCTTGAAGCTACCATGGTTCAGAGAAAACCTCAGTGGAAAGTTAAGAAAAAATTAATTGAACTAGTAGAGTTAGAAATCATTGTTCTTATCCCTTGCACCCAAATACTTCTGCCTAATGCTCTAGAAAGCTGCCTGCTGCTATTAGAAATAATGAAACCATAAAGTCATGAATCAATTCATTTAAAGAGTAGATGAAATAATGTATATTGTATACTTTGTAACCCGTGCTGAGGTATGTAATTTATAACTCTTTTATATCTGTCCAGAAGGTCACCGGCACTGTCATTCTTTCCATTCTCCTGTGGTATAAAACTTTGTCTCTACTCAGTTATCTGGTCCTTTCACATACTGCAATATAGGCTTATTAACACTGTTTTATACAAGGTAGGTAGGCAACAGATTTTTCTGTAGTGATAAAATTTGGGTGTGCCTACTTAGAACCTTTCCACCTATCCATAGGGAGGAGACACATACCTTTGTGGTGATCTGTGGAATTCTGACTTCTTCCCTGTCACCTTTTCCTGACCTTTATGTTGAATTTAAGGAGAAAATAAATCAAAACAAATTAATCTTGCTTTATTTGGTAAGCTGTAGAAATGGCATATAGAATTTCCCCATAGGTAATGGTTCATTTTAATAAAAATATACTATATATATATATATATACATATATATATATATACACACACATATATATGTATACACATGTGCCTCAGCTGGTATATACTGCACAATGGCATTCAAAATAATACCCTGCAGTATTCCATTTAATTTTTGTTTTCCCATCTTATATTCCATAAGAAAATTAAAAATCTAACCTTTCTTTCATTCTCATTCAAGCAGTCTAAGCTCCATGGCAGTTTTAATGGAAGTTTGCCATGTTCATGCTAAGAAAGGTTAGACTACTGTGCCATTTCTCCCTTAATTTCATCCCTTTGACCAGATTTTTTCCAAAAGGGAAGAAAGAGATCATAATAAACAATCTGTTCTATAGATCTTGAATTTAGAAATTATTTGAAAGAGTCTCTGTCCTGATTTATAGCAGTTAAAGAATGCATTGCTTTGTGTGCCAATCCTTCAGTATTTTCAGTGGCAGAATAATCATCAAAAGGCAATACTTCCCAATGTGTTTGCCATTTTGATAGTAAAGATAACCTATTATGTTGTTTTGCCCTAATCAGTTCTTCCATTGTATCTAAGTAGGACTACATGAATTGTCTGATGATTTAATGCCACTTAACTGCCTCCTAAGATGGGAAAAGGTTTCAGTTATCAGGCAGCCAAGTTCTACTGCTATGTCACATCAATTTTGGATTCAAAAGAAATTCATAATGTTATATAGATAACTACCCAGTATTTTCGTGTCTTTAGGTTTGTTCACCTCCCTGTCTTATTGATGTGCTTTTCTTCTATCCTTGATAAGGGGCAATGATGCATCCACATCTTGCAGAATGAATGAGAGTTACAGCTATAATCAAATAGTTTTTTTTTAAGACACCTTGTCATCTTTTTCCAACTGACAGCTAATTAAGAGATTCCTATTTCAATAACAAAACATGCAGCCTTGCACCCCAAGTTAGCACAAAGGATATCATGTTATCCTTTCAGCATTTAGTGATATCTATTACCTAGGCTTCCATTTGTATTTAAGCATTCCTTATCTTGAATAATGTATGTAATCAGCTTTGATATACCTGTTCATGACAATAGCACCTGAATCTATAAATGCTATGAATAAACAAGCACTCTTTGATGACCAGTGTGCTAAACATGGGATATGGGTATGATGCCAGGATGGGGTTGAGAAGGAAATTAAATAAGAATTCATTCCTTTCCAACTAAAAACTGAGTATTCTCTGTTCAGGTCCCTAAGACTTTTTTAGCAAGACAGTGTTCATGCATCAGCTATGGGGGGATGGGGTGGGAGGAGGAAAAGAAAAAGATCTTTGTCTCCAATGAATAATGTTTTGAAATGACCAAATAAAATATTGTTTTAAAAAAAAGATAGGAGTTCATTATCTATGTCCAGGTAAATATTCCAAGCATAAAATGAGCCCTGGCATGACAGGAGTTGCAGGATAAACTGTATATGTATCTAATGCTACTGCTCCACCTTTTTCTTCTTCTTGATGTTCTCAAGGAGTTTATAAATTTGTAGGGAAGGTATCACAAAATTTAACAGATAACATTTTATTATATTATAGTACATGACAGTGCATTGTATTGTTTTATTGTATTACATGATGTCACACTACATTATATTTTGCTGGTGTTAAATATATTAACATTACATAACCATTGTTTATGTTATATTACAAAACATGTCATTATATTATATCATTAGTATGTGGCTATAAGCTAGGAAGCATGTAGTGGGGACAAAATAAGGGAGAGAGTTAAAGTGCAATAATAGAAATGGAAAAGATAGCCACAAAACAAAACAACTAACTGAATATTGTGAAATTATATGGATCAAGGCTGATCTCAAAAATGAGGTTACTTCTGTCTCCTTATTTGTAGAGATGGGATACTATGGGTGTGAAGCACTTCTTAAGCCTTTTTTTTTTTACATATTGGTTGGTTATGCTGTAATTATTTTTTCTCTTCTGTTATTCATGATACAGGTTGGCTATCTGGGAGAAGGAAAGGTGAGAGGAATAGATGAAAAATGTAGGCGGAGAGAGAAATTAGAGGGCTCAGTAGATTGAGAGCCAGACCTAGAAATGGGAGGTCCTGGGTTCAAATGTGACCCAAGACACTTCCTAGCTGTATGACTCTGTTCAAGATGCTTAACCCCCATTGCCTAGCCCTTACCTCTCCTATGCCTTGGAACCAATATACAGTATTGATTTCAAGATGGAAGGTAAGGTTTTTTTGTTTGTTTGTTTTTTAATGTAGGCAAAAGAAAACAAACTATATTAGTAAAACATTTTAACAAATCAATTAAAAATTAAAATAAGAATTGACCCTTGTAGTCATTTAAAAAATTGTGGAAATTACTAAGATTTGTATATAGGAGGGGTCCCCAAACTATGGTCCGAGGGCCACATGTGGTGCCCTGAGGCCATTTATCTGGCCCCCACCATACTTCCAGAAGGAGCACCTCTTTCATTGGTGGTCCGTGAGAGGAGCACTGTATGTGGCGGCACTGCAAAGCACAGCATCGCTCACGTATAGTACTACTTCCGGTGACATAATCCTTTGCATGGCACCTTGTTCTGAGAGTAACTGAACAAGAACGAGGTGCTGTGCAAAGGATAATGTGGCTGCACAATGGAAGATGTCAGCATGGTGAGCGGCATTCTGGGGGAGGCTGATTCCACACTGTGTATACAGCTGCCTGGTATAGTGGTATAATGTGCAAGGTGTGGCAGGCCCATCACAGCCAGCGCTGCAGCTTCCGCTATCCCAGACAGCGGTATACAGATTTGTTCATAGTTTCTTTTAATAGTCCAGCCCTCCAACTGGTCTGAGGGACAGTGACCTGACCCCCTGTGTAAAAAGTTTGGGGACCCCTGGTGTATAGAGTCTAATGTAAATTGTGCCTCAGTGGGAAAGCTATCAAAAATAAATCTCTATATTTTTTTATGTTTGATTTTCATAAGACACCTATGTGTTGTGTAAATATTGCCAAAGGACAGCTCTACTCTCTCTACTTTGAAGCTATAATGTAGTGTAATGGAGACAGGCCTGAATATGAAATTAGGAGGCATGGGTTTGAAGCTAGTTCTAACGCTTCTGAGATTTATGACCATGGGCAAATCAGGAAGCTTCATTTTCTTTATCTTTAATATTGGTAGATGAGGATAAATATATATACTACCTACCTCACAGTACTTTTGTGAAGAAAAGAATTTATAATTATTTATTCTTTTTTAAATGTGAATTGTTTTAAGTTGAAGAGTACCTCAAGGAAAGCAAGTAATTTTCAGAAATCATTAAATCTATTAAGATTATTTACAGCCAACTCAATTTGCAAAGTATCCAAAGAAAAATAGTTTCTTGAGGGGCAGCCATTAAAAAAATTACTAAATTTCCAAGAATTTTATAGCTTCAGTCAGGTCTTACCTCTTCTGTGAAATTTTGCCTGGGAATTCCTGTCTATGTTGATCTATTCTTTTCTTCATCTACTCGATGTTGATCTCTACTATACATTTTTAATTTGCTTTCAGGTTTCTTAACTCAGGAATAAACTGTTTATTTACTTATAGATACTGTTCTGCCTTTAAGTTTGCCTCTAAAATACCTGTCCCTCTCCTTTCACCTCCTATAGAACCAGGGCTCTGGCTTTATTACTTTCTCATTCTCTTTCATTTTTATTTTATATTTTTAACAGATTACACATAGATACAATTTTAATGATCGTTTTCTGATATTTTGTTAACCGTGATCTTTCCCTCTCTTCCAACCATTCCCCCCTCCAAGACAGAAGGTAATATGATATTGGTTTTGTATGTGTTACATATTTCCATGTTCATCATATTGTGAAAGAAGACACAAATCAATTATATTAGAGAAAAATACATGAAGGAAATAAAGTAAGGAAAAGTACTTCATTCTGTATTCAGACTCTATCAGTTACTTTTATGATGATGGATAGCCTTTTTCATTATGAGTTCCTTGAAGTTGTCCTGAAGCCTTGCATTACTGATGATAGTTGAAGTCATTCACAATTGATCATCGTACTTTATTCCTGTCATTGTGTACATTGTTCTCCTGGTTCTGCTCCCTTCACTTTGTATCACTTCACATAAGTCTCTCTAGAGTTTATGATTGACCTGTTAAATCATTTCTTATGGCACAATAGTGCTCCTGTACAGTTATGTACCACAACTTGTTCAGGCATTCCCCAATTGATGGACATCCCTTCCATTTCCACTTTTTTGCCAGAACAAAAAGAACTGCTATAAATATTTTGGTAAAAGTAGGTCTTTTTCTGCTATCTGCCACCTAGTAGTGGTATTGCTGGCTGAACGGGTATGTACAGTTTGATGGCCCTTTGTGCAGGATTCCAAATTGGCTTTCTAGAATGGTTGCATCAATTCATAACTCCACCAACAGTATATTAGTGCAGGGGGGGTTTTTTAAGACATACAACTACCTCTTTGATTCCAGAACAGATTTTAGAAAGACTAAAATTTACATCAGTTTGACACTGAACTGGCCCTTTTCCTGACTCAAGGTGCAGGAATTGGTTGATAGAGAGCAACCTGGAAAAACTAGACACTGTGTAAAGTTCTTCCAAATCAGAACTTCCATGTTGACTACATATCATTTGAAGTTAATTCTCTGATCATCAAAGGAAGGAAAGACATTGTTTTATTAGTAATCACTTTGGATTATTTTACCTCCCATTTGGACTCTCTACCCTTCATTAAAAGAAATTGCTCTAGGTTGATGTTATTCTAAAGTTTTAGTTTACTGTAGCTTCATTTTTTAAATTCAAGAGATTTAAATGTTTTCTTACTATGTTATTGCCAGAATATATTTCAAGAAAAATAATTTCAGGTGAAGAATTAAGAAACTTAGATTCTAACACTGGCAGAGTTATTTAAAAGCCACTTGGAATCATAGATACAGAGCTAGAAGTTCTGTAGAAGTAATCTAGAACATCTTTATTTTACCCATGAGAGAATTAAGAAGGATTAAGTGATTGACCTCAGGCAACAACACATGGAATAAATGCTAAACCCACAAGTTTCCTTGACACCATATGCATTAACTGATGTGGCTTTAAATAAGTTATTGAACCTCTGTAAAAGTGAGATTGGACAAAATATTCCTTAAGGGCTTCTTAAAACATGTACCTATATTCCCCATCCCATCTCCACATGTAGATACCCAAATGTTGAACTCAAACTTTTATCTTTAATTGATCAAATTATTCTCTAATGTGCCAGATAATATATTAAAGGAATCTAGTAATTTCCTACAAGGGGAGGAAGGCAGGTAGGAAGAGGAGGAGGTGGGGGGAGGAAAGGAAGGAAGAAATAAGGGAATGACATATAAGAGAGAGAGAGAGAATATGTGGAAAGGAGGCTTTGAGAACAGATATTTGTTCAGTGAGCTTGCAGAGCAGCCATTGACAACACAGGACCTTGGAAGATTTGTCAAAAGAATGGTCTTTAATGAATAGAAAAAATAATTCTGGAGTTATTGAATTGGGGAGTGCTTAATCTTGTGATTAAGATTTATAGAATTTCTTTGTATGTTTGTCCACATTTTAACGAATCAACTTCAGCCCAGGTGGTAACTGGAAATAGTTGATCCTTTTGGGGACAGAAATTTCACCCAAATTTATCAAGTGGGCAAACAGTTCAAAGAGTAAAAAGAAGAAAAGAGGGTGGCTGCAAATAATTAGCCTTTCTTGTTCTAGATCCTGCAAGAATATGAGGTTAAAACATTTTGGGTTTATCCCCATGCATTCAGCAAAGAAACAACTGCCAGTGACAGAAAAGAGAGAAAGGGTACATGCCCATTCTCCTTAAGAATTTTAAGGAGCTAGATTACCAGTGTTGGAAGAACTTTTTAAAAACATATTTTTTATGAATTAAGTAATCATTAGCAAAGACAACCATTTCAAATATCTTTCCCTAATTTTCCCCAACTGCTGATGTTTTCCCTGCAGGCTACAAACATTCCCAAGTTTCCCATGGACATCCTTAAAAAAAGAAAACTTTCATCAGATCCCCCCACCTCAACAAAGTATTGTCCTTTCAATCTCCTCCCCTTCTCAGATAAATTCTGTCTCACAGGATTACTCTTATGCATTCCCTTCTCTCTGCTCACTTGGCCACCACTCACCTAGACTATTAAAATAACTTCCTAATTTAATTGGTTTGATTGCCTCAAGGCTATATCATTTCCCTACTCAGTAAACTGCAGTGGCTCTCTGTTACCTCCAGGACTTTGACAGCTCATCTGTTCCCATCTACAAGTGCTACTGTCCTACCATGCTGACCTACTTGTTTTTCTTTATGTGGCACTCCATCTGCTTTGTCTATGCATTTAGACTGGAAGTCTTCCATGCCTGGAACGCTTTCCCCTCTTCATTTCTACAGCTTAGGATCAGGTCAGGCATCACCTTGTGTAGTCCTCCTAAGTGCTGGTGCCTTACCTTCTAAGGTTATTTAAAAGCTGCCTTTTACTTATTGATACATATGTACGTGTGTGTATATGCATGTTGTTTCTCTTGTTATAATGTAAGCTCCGTGGGAGCAGAGAATATTACCAATTTTTGTTTATGTCTCTAGCACTTAGCACAGGTCCATGCACATAATAATAAACACATAATAAATATTTATTGATTATTGTTTGATTTTCATGTGCAAAGAACAAGAAGAGAATTATATTCATCCCCAGTTCAAATGACTAGAAACTTCTGAAAGTATAGGATTTTTTTCCCAAGTAGATATTAAATTTAACAATGTTTAACACAATTTCTTATTTTGTTTATGAGCCCCTTTTCACTTCCTTTGGTTTTCTGTTTATGTGTACATAGATGTAAATATCTTATTGTTTTTCCCTTTTTTTCTTATATTTTTATTATCACCACTTCATCTCCTTGTTCAGATCCCACCCTTTTAACAAAAAAGTTAAAAAAAAACAAAAACAGAACAAATCAGAACATAGGCAATGCCTGAAATCTTAGATTTCATTTGAACCTCTGGTCTTTCTACTGTCTCCCAAGGCATAGATAAAATGCTTCAACAGTCTTCTGATTGGAAGTCTTTCAGATTTGTTTTTCTTTTTCATTATTGTACTTTCTTATATATTATTGTACATCACAAATGTTGTCCTCTTGATTGTGCTCATTTTACTCTGCATTGGTTCATCCTAGTTTTCTTGTATTTCTTTGAAATGGTCATGTTCACCATTACTTAGCATGCGACAGTATCCCATCCATTCATATGCATGAACCCCAATAAGTTTGAGAGAGGTAAAGGACTAACATATGCAAAAATATTTGTAACAATACATTTTGTTGGGGAAGCTAGGTGGCTTGGTAAACAGAGAGCCAAGCCTGAAGACAGGAAGTCCTAGGTTCAAATCTTATCTCAGACACTACCTACCTCTGTGACCCTGGGCAAGTCACTTAACCCAATTGCCTAGCTCTTGTTAATCGTCTGCCTTGGAACTAATACTTAGTATGGATTCTCAGACAGAAGTCAAGAATTTATTTTTAATCCAATTTTTGTGTGAAAGAATTGGAATTACATTCAAATAGATTGTTTCCTCATTCTTGCATTATCCAAGAAGATAATGGTTTTATTTTCTTCGTTGTTTAGATAGGAATTTTTGTTATGGTTCAGTCTTTTCAGTCTTCTTCCCTTTTGGTGTTTTTGGGGGAAAGATATTAGAGTGGTTTGCCGTTTCCTTCTCCAGCTCATTTTATAGATGAGGAAACTGAGGCAAAGAGGATTAAGTGATGTTAATAGGATAAGTTAATGAAGTACCAGATAAGGAAGGAAATACTATCTTATAGAGTGATTGTAAGGCTCAAAGTAAAGAATTCATCTAGATGATGCATTTGGAAAACTTAAACCTTTAAAGTACTATGTTTATACAAGTATATTATCTTCAAGAGAAGACTAACAATAGATAGTATATATTAACTATGAATTTGAAAATCATCATGATTTCCACATTTTTATTTGATTTTTCATTAAATCATTTCCACATACAAAGAATAAGAGAAACATTTATCTATAGATGTTCTTCATATCATAAAATCATATTTTATACTTTTTACTCTTTTTCACTGTTCCTTAGAAGATAGCTTCTCCAAGAGCTTTCAAATAAAAACAGAGCAAATCTTCCATTCATGAAAGACAGATCCCTGGGTGCGCCTCATTACCTGCAGATGACCAGTCAGTGAAACAGATGTCAAAAACAGCCAGCTGCAATTATCATGCTTCTTCTGTTAATCAGAAAACATTTATTAAGCTCCTACTATGGGCCGAAACTATGCTAGTTGCTGATGATGCTTACAAAACAAACAAATAATACTTTCCTTAAAGGAACATAAATTCTTTCGGGATATAATAATATACATAAATGTAAGATGTGTATATATATATGTTTCCCCTTCTCTCTAAAGAGACAGACAGAGAAACAGAGAGTTAGAGAATAAGGGATGGTTTTTCTGGGAGAAGGAAAGGAAATGGATACAGAGGGTAATCTAGGAAATATAAACACAAAAAATATCTATTAAAGAAAAGGATTGTTAGCTTTCTTTAAAGTGTGGAAGAAAGAGATACTGAAGGAAATACTGGATTTTGCAGTGTTTTCTCATGCAAAAAGGAGATAGAACTTTGACTGCCAATGGGAGATGGGAATGGAATATCCACCTAAGAAAAGCAGATGAACAGTTGGGGATACACCTTTTTTCTTTCTGAACTGAGGAGGAAAGGAGCAAATCTCAGTGAGCTTATCTGGCTACAAATCCCTCATTGAACTGAAGAGATCCAGGCTAACCATCTGTCTTTATAGTTGTTGGATAGAGGCTTTTTCTTTTTGGGAAAGGCAAGAGCCTATCCATCAGATTTCCTTCAAAAGCTATACCTCTGTTTCAAGAAAATACATCATCTTGACTACACAAAGATCCTAAGGTCTTCTGGGACTTAGTCCCTAGACCTGATCTTCAACCCCTGAAGAAACTTTAGGTGGAAAATAGATTAGGGACTTCCTGTTCCCTCTTCACTAACCTACTATACCAAACCTATCCCCTAATAAATAGATCTTTTAACTTACTGAGGAAACCAGACATCTTCTTCAATGTACTAAGGGGATCATAGATAACAATCATCTAAAGAAGAGAATAGTAACAGAAATTGAAGGGGATTTTCTCCTACCCTTCAGTTCTGGTCAGAGATCCAACTCCATTTTCTCTGTGACAGCTCTTCCTGGGAAGGAAGTGGTATTTCTCTTTATCTGTTCCCTCCCTCTAAGTTACCTGTCAAACTTTGATTCCTGATCCCCCATCAGTACAAAAGCTATTTAAATTCTTCTTTTCTAATGCCCCAACTTATTTATGCCTATCTACCCATACTTAAAATTATCTTGGAGATCATATATATACATATATATGCATGTAGACTCATATACAAATATCTATTATCTATATAGTGTATCTGTATATATATGTGGGAGGATATATATGTGTGTGTATATATATATATATGTATATATCTTTTGTGTTTATATTGCCTAGATCCCCTTACTCCTCCTAGAAAACCGTCCCTTTAAAACTAAAAAAGAAATGAATAGGAGAAAAAATTTCAGCAAAACCAATCAATATATTCATACATACACACACACACACATTGATGTATATACAATGTTCTGAACTTATTTTTCCCCTTACCATAGAGAACTGAGGGAATGTCTTCTCATAGTTCTCCTTTGGGGACCAAGCTTATTTTTCAACATCAATTTTCATCTAATTTGGGTTGCTTTCCTTCCCATTTATAAAGTCATTGTGGTTATCATTTTCCTAGCTTTGGTTATTTTGTATCAGTTTGTATCACTTTGTATCAGTTCATGTAAATCTTTACAGGCTTCTCTGTATTCATCTTATTCATCATTTCTTATAGTTCAGGAAGAAAGTTAGGCATTCTAAGAAATGGAAGTGAGGTAGGCACAAGTTTATTCTAGGCATGGAGAGAGAATGTGAAAAGGCTCAGAGATGGGACATGGACCAAAAAGATCAGATTGATTGAACCATAAATTAAGAGGAGTGATGTCAGATAGGAGCCTGGAAAGACTGGGGGAAGCAAATTGTGAAGGGCCTCAAAGGTCAATAGGGAGACCCAGAAGATTTCTGGAGCAGAGGGATAACATGAATTGACTTTTTTAAAATTAATTAATTAATTTAGGATATTTTTCCATGGTTACATGATTCATTTATGAACTGACTTTTTAAAATAACATTTTGGCAGCTGGGTGAGATTGGATAGAAGAGAGACATGAAATGGATCTCAATTAGGAAGCTATATCACAACAATCCATATGAGAGAAGATGAGGACTTTGAAAGAGTGCAATAGCTATGTGAGCAGAGAGGAGTGGATAGGAGAGATATGAAAGTAGAGATGACAAGATTTAGTCATTAATTGGACACATGAGATGAGTTGAATGAAGAGTAAAGGATGATAGTGAGATTGCAAATATCTACAACCAAAAGGATGACAGTGGTGCACTTAATAAAAAGATGCATTTAGAAAAGGACTCACTAGAAGAAATTGTTGGCCACAAGACTTTGAGGTGACCTACAGTTTTTCCTGCTCTGGAGACTTGGTTCAAAGTGCAGGCTTTACAACAGTGAAACTCTTGCTTGTCAGTTGTAAATTGATGACAGCCAATATCAGTTCCCCTGCCTTCTAAGGACACATCTTTTTTTATATATATATAAGAACCCAGTTATTCACCCAGTTCCAGCAGATTAGAACTTGGAACTTGATTAAATTTTGGAAAAGTAAATTGAGGACAGATAAAAAACAACCAACCTCAAAAAAAAAGTATAAACTGCAGTTAAAAAAAAAAACAAGTTCAAGAAAGGCTTAAATAAATGTGTATACAGTACGTGCAAAATGGAAAGGTGAAGAAAATAGGGCTTTTGAAAGCTTTGTGAGGCTGAAGTTGAGAAAATAACCCATGCCTTCATCCCCAACAAAGTGTCCTTTCAGGAACACTATGCCAGCTCAAATGGCCTATGAATTTGACCCACGATGGTAATTTTCCTGTTCTTAGCCTCACTCAGAGCAAGCTAAAATTTAAATTTCAGTCAAATTAAAACTAAAACCTTGGCATTTAAATGTCAAGATATTTAAATGTTAGATTGTTAGATCTATGTGAAATAAGGAATCTGTGCATTATAGAGTTCATAACAGCCTCTCCACATATAGTGGTTTGGCTATTGAGTGGAAAAATTTAACCGTGAGTAACCAAACCTTGTGAGAAGAAGAAAGCCTGAATAAATTGCTTTCTTTTTGATCATGGAAACATCACATGTTTTTTTTACTAGTGCTCCAGACCTTCTAAATCAACAGCAACTTGGACAAACAAACAAAGAAAATGAACACTGGATACTACAGACTATAGAGTGGTTGGTCACCTATCCTGAATTAATTAGTAGAGATTAAACATATTTTGGGAGGGGTGGGGGGAAAGGGGAAGATGGGTGGGAAGAAGTTGAATATTTGTTTTCTCCTGAGGTTCAGAGGAACAAGAAGCTCTGATGTTTCCAGAAGCCTTGGAATTGGAAATGACCTTGCCTTGGGCCCAAGGAATCCAAAAATGGATGTAAACATTACTCAAGAAAAATTACAGTCAGTTAATGTTGCTGGTACCAGGAGCAGGGTGTCTGTGGTTTGAGATGCCGTACATTGCCTTGCTGCAATAACCACTGCAGTGTCTGCCAAAACATCTCATGGCTGAAAACTAGATAGGAAAGTCTATATTATTTCTAAAAATAGATCTGGAAAATTTCCTGAAAATGCTCACTGGCAACTCCCAGATTTGACAGGCGGCAACATACTGTAACTGAAGAAAATACATTGCTTATACCATCACCAATGAGATTACCACAGTGCTATCAAACTAAAAGCCAGAAATCAGAATTGAACATGCTTTCTTATTTTGTCAAAAGTAATATTCATGGAGGTGCATAGACAGATACTTATGTAGCCTCCATTTATTTTTGGCCCATGTTGTATAAATGTTCTAAATTTGCAGCCCACATCTAGTTTAGGAAGAAAATATAAAATAATACCAGATATTATTACTACTGGCTATTCCTTGGAAAGCAATAGCCCTTTGGTAACAAGTAAAGAATGGTGTTTGTGTCATTTAAAAATTGTTTTAAAATTATAAAGGTTAATTTTGCTTCATAGTCGCAGTAAAATACAGCTGGCAGTCCTACAAGACTGGTTCTCTAATATGTGATATATATAATAAACAACTGGAGCATTCCACAGAAAGTTCAGAGGATAGCCAAGCAAGTGAAGGGAGAACTGAAGGATGAGATGTTGAAAGAAATGATAAAGACCTTTTACATGGTAGAGAACATGGAGAATGAACGATGGAGGAGATCACCGCCACAACATATAAATTATGTTTGTAAAAATCTGTCGACATTGCTCCTAGTGGTTTGACATCAGGAACAGAGAATCAGGATGAGATTAAAGCTTAGGTGCAAATGGAAAAATAAATCATGTGCCAAGGACTGAGCTTCAGTTGCTAATTAGTAGGTGGTCATTTTTTTCCTTTTATTTCAAGGCAATTATGAAAAACAAGATTTTCAACTGCTTTTTTATCCAATTCTTTGTACAATGCTATGAATCCTGCAAGTATCTCTCTCAGGAAAATCAACATAGAGAAAATAGGTTTAAATAGGGGAAAAAAGGAAAAAAAAGAGGTATAACACAGACTGGTTTATTTAGAGTCATGACTAGATATGTATAGTACTAGGTTAATGAAAAAGGAACCAAAAAAGGTTTCAGTATGCTAGTGAAGAAATTTTATTTACTGGAACCTCTCAGAAAGGAAACATTTGTTTGAGGAAACTCAGGTACATAGAAATACCTCAGGATTGAGACAGGAATTTATAGATCCTCTTTTTAGAGCCCTTCCTCCCTAACTATTCTATAATTATTTAGAATTACATGTTTCAGGTACAGGGCCAGGTGCCTAGAAGAGGCTTGGATAGGTATTCATTTAGTTGGCTGTTAATTATTAAGGACTAGAGGTTAATGTGACAGAAGGAGATGTGGCCAAAATGGCACTATCTAAAAGGGCCCAGGGAGCCTTTTGGCTAATGTCATTTGGCGCTGTCAAATACTGTAAGTAATAATAATAATAATACCTCCCGTTTATATGCCTTTCAAAGGTTTTTACATCCAGATCCCAATTAAATCTAAATACTAAGTACTCCTTTCCTGCTGACATGAGAAGTTTCCTGTAGCTTCTTTGGGGAAGGGTATATGCCCAAAGACTCAGTTTGGCAAACTAGAAATATTCCCATTTGCAGTTTTGTTCTTAGTTTGAACTGAGTCATTGATAACAGTGCCATTTTACTTTCTAAATCCTGCCTTAAAGTACGGTGATTAATAACAGCCTCAATTAACGGAAGACATTCTTTCCTTTGTTTCTTTAGATATTCTTTCGCCTCCCCCCCTTCGTTCCCTCCACTAGAAGTTTAAGATTAAACTCATCGTTAAACACCAATAATGAAGCACTTTTCAAGTTTACTGAATTGTATACCAAATAGTCTTAATGTTTTTTTAATCTAATTATGCTCAAATTTAGAAAGAAGGTAACTTATCGGTCAAAAAGCTTTTTTTGAAAACTGGTAACAAAATAGTCTGTCTTTATAATCTATGATACTAATGAGAAGGAATCCAAAATTTCATTTATGTCTGTGGGTTGTATCCCATCAGATATTTAAAGATAACGAGGGATATACTGTACCACCCATCTGAAAGGTTGTTTTTTTAAATTTTTTTTTAATCCTGTGCTCTGTTTTTCAATAAAGTGACCATTTTCCCGATGGAAATCAGAACTCTTTAGTCCTTCAGAATGTAAAGTGAATGTTACATGATGGCGCTAGAAGGGTCCTGCATCATATTATCATGGGTCTATATACATACACATAGAGTGTGTGTGTGTGTGTGTGTGTGTGTGTGTGTGTGTGTGTGTGTGTGTGTGTGTGAGGGGGGGGTGGAGAGAGAGAGTTACAGCATATAAAGATATATGCCCCAATTAAAAAACCAACTGGGAATGAAACTCCTTTTAACAATGCCCATCCTGAGTACTGGATGGCACTGGGTGAATTCTGGTCCTTCATTGCTTAGGTTAGTGTTGACAACAGTGGCTGTGGCATAGTTGTCTTAAGTGTGAACTTCTTTTCTTCAAAACTTCAAGATAACTGAGGTTATGTCTGTGAAGCCAACACTTTACTTGACAGGCAACTATTCCTGAAAAGATGAGAATATTTGCCACATAAACCAGGAGCACTGAGAACTCTTTGCTCACTTTGTGTGGAGGAGAAGAGGGAAAAGAGTACCTAATTTTTGAAGAGGAGAGAATTCAAGCACTCACAGATTCTCCTCCATCTCCCATATCATTTCTAACTCTGGTAATGAATTTCCTGACAAAATATACTTCTAGAATTGAAGTGGTGCACTTCATAAAGCAAGTCCAGGCACCCAGAAATCCAATTAATGGAGCCAATGTTTGTTTATTAATCTATTGATTAATAATACATACCTAACTGGCCAAGACAGCCTTCCTAGTGAAAGCTACCTTGATGCAAAATTACAGAGCGTTTTTATAGGCTTACATATGGGAGAGAGGTGAAAAGGTAAAATGAGCTCATACAAAGCTAATGAAGGAGATATATAGCTTTAAGTTTTAAAAAAAATGAAATGTGGCCTGGGGCAGACTTACCAGGGAAATCAAGTCTTATCGGACACAAGCCAGATGTACCTCTACTGGGGAGGATGGACATTCTTTATATGTCTTCTCCTATACCTGATTTATCTCATCCTTGAGGAACCATCCCCTGACCATCTGTTGGTACAGCCCGAGAAAGCACATTCCTTAAGCCTGCATTTTATAAGGGAAAATATACTTTATTGATTACTACCTTTACCAATTGATCAGGGACTTTGTTTTACTCTATTTCAGAATATCTTCTTCATTACTGCCCAGAAGGCTTATAGTATGTAATCTTTATACTACCAATTTCCAGAAGATTTAAAGCAGAATTTCTTAACATTTTTTGAGTCATGGACCTCTTTGGATATCTATGTCTGGGGAAAGGAAAGGAAAGAAACAAACATTTATTAAACTCCTACTTTGTTTCAGGTACTGTGCTAAGTACTTTACAAATGTTACTTCATTCAACCCTCACTACTATTATTACTCCCATTTTAGTCATGTCCAATTCTTCATGACCCCATTTGACATTTTCTTGGTGAAGACAGTGGAGTGGTTTGCCATTTCATGTTACAGATGAGGAAACTGAGGTAAACGGGGTGAAGTGACTTCCCCAGCACCACATAGCTAGGAAGTGTCTAAGGTCCAATTTGAACTCGGGAAGATGAGTCTTCTTGATTCCGGGCCCAGCATGCTATCCACTATACCACCTAGCTGCCCATACTCATTTAAAAATTGAGGAAACCAAAGCAGAAAGAAGTTAAGTGATTGGCTAAGAATCATACACCAGATTTGAATCCTAATCTTACCGATTTCAAGCATTGCTCTATCCACTTCTCAAAATTATGTTTTTCTTTTAATGCATAAAATAAAATGCATGGGAAACAATAATATAGAAATGAAGTTATTAAATATATTGAAAATAAATTCATGAACCCCAAATTAAAAATTCCTGATTTAAAGGAAAGAACAATTTAACATTTGACAAGTAATGTTACATATTTAAGAAACTACAAAAAAGATGTTTGACTTAAGTCTGGAAGATAGGATGATGGATTCTAATCCTGACCCTATTTTGTAGTTGGAGGAATAAGCTGGAATGCCACTTTTGTGAGAATGCATGACAGCTCAGGTCTGCTCCAAATAGAAGATTTTGGGATTCTCTCACTTTTTCTTGGAATGGCTCAGTTTCGTTCTCTGCAAAACAAGGGAAGTAGCAGTTGGCCTTCCTCAGTTCTCAGGAGTGTCTCCACAACAGATAGTAACATATGAGTGCAAGCATTGTGTTCCTGACTCTTGAAGCCCAAGTAAGCACTATAATAAATTGGTTTTCTCTGTTATGCTTGGCTTAGTTTCTGGACTAGTTTGCCTCATGTCTGCCTAGGTTAGAATTAGGGTAATCTTCCTTTCTCTTTTGACTAAGCAATTGTAAGGAGTTCCATGGCAGAGTTTGAATTCAGAGAAAATAAAGAGATTAATTTTTCCTTAAATATCTTCATCAAAAATCTCCAAATAGATATTAAAGCTCTTGCAGGTCTTATACCTCTTTGAATTCTCAGCCCCTAGCACACTGCCCAGCATATCCTTAATAAATAATTGGTAGTGATGATAATCACACAGTGTTTCTCTTTCTTATCATCTTAGTATTTTAGGGTTTAAATTCACCAAACAACTTCAAATTAGCTTCAGATTGTCCCAGGAAGCATCTTTTTCTTTCTTTTTCCCTCCTCTAATAGTCATTGCTTATTTTCAGGAATAATATAATTAGGGCTGATATTTAGCTATTTTATTTTGGGGGCTGTGCTAGTCTAATTCTGGAAGACATAGAGGGCGACTTGGTTTGCTTCTAAGTTTCTTAGTTATAAGTTCTAAGAAACTTCTAAGTTTCTAGTGAGACTTTATTCTCTTGCTACTCTGTTTTAGGACAGGTTAAAAAATAGACAAATGAGGGGAATCCTTTAATAATCCTTCCTTGTACATTGATAATATTTATTTTGATTCATCCTCAAGAGTCTGAATGTTCTGATTTATGAATAGAGACATTGTAATTCTAATGCCATTTTTAGCCTCTGGAATCAGTAAATTAATTAGCCACATTTGTTTTACAATTGATATTTTTTAGCAAGGGGCCAGCAAAGAGAAGGTCCAAATAGATTAGACTATAAAAGATCAAGGGAGGAAGCATTGTTTGAAAGCAGGTGAGTCTTGAGGAGGGACAGACAAGAAAAACAGACAGACAGACACAAATGGACAGACTAGTGATTTCAAGGGAAAAGATTGATGAAGGTCAAAAGAGAGTGACAAATGACAGTGAGAAAGGAGAAATAGAGAAGAAATGATGAGAGGTGACTTGGGGAACTTGGTCTTTTGTATGAGTTTCTGAAGATGGGACGAGTGGGTCATGAGAATGATAGAAAAGGTTAGAGGGGTGAAGAAAAATCTAGCTTGAAGAGAAGATGGGTAATGCAGATTGATCATACTTTGTCATTCTAAAGGAAAATAAGTCAATGATAGGTAGCCACAGATAGTTTACAATTTATCATCATTTCTTGGCTGTTGCTTGTGACATTCTATTCAAAAAGAAAACCAATACCTTCATACAAAAATGACTGGTACGCATCTTCTTATGTTTAATATAATAAGCTTAAAGGTCTGATAAAGAAACAATTTAATTTTAATTCATTTGCATTTAAATTTTGGACTGCAATGACTCAGAGAATCCATGCTTTCACTTATGTGGGACCTTTATCCTACATCGTATAGACTGAAATCTATCCATAGCTTCTCATTATGTATGATTCTTACCCATGTCTTCACATTAATACTTCATAGAAGATTTAGGCAACATCCTGCAAGTTTTTCTCTAGACTTTTCAACACTCTATGTGTATCAGGACAACACTTTAGTATTTCTGCTGCCCATCTGTTCTTCCTTCCTCTCTCTATGTATTAAGGAACCCCATCAACTTTTCTCATTGTACATTTCTGGTATGATATCTTTAAATTCCACTCCTTCTACTGTAGATCATCATTCTCAACATGTCACAGTCTGCTCATATCAGCTGTATGTCTCTTCAATGGAATTGCAATTTGCATACTATATTCTTCCATCAGACAACTTCAGGGGGAGATTTTGTTATTTTTTATTGTTGCACAACCTTTTTTCAATCATTTCTGATTCCTCATGACCCCATTTCAGATTTTTCTCCACAATGATACTGAAGAATGGTTTGCTTTTTCCTTCTCCAGATTGTTTTACACATAAGGAACTGAAGCAAACAGGATTAAGTGATTTGCTCAGGGTACACTTGCTAAGTGTATGAGGCTAGATTTAAATTCAGGAAGATTAGTCTTCCTGACTCCAGGGCCACTCTATCGATTGCACCACCTAGATGACCTAGGAGAAAATGGATGTTAAAGACAAGTATTTTGTTTTGGTGTGTGTTTGGTTTTTGTTTTTGATAGAGTTAAACCTTGTACAATTTCTCAAATATAATCCAACCTGTTTTCTTCCTCTCATTCAGTTTGGGACAAGGCTCATTGTCTGTTTATCTAAGATATGGATTGCCTATTTAACTGCATGTCATAGGGTGGATGTAATCATCTATCTCAGAGGTCAGCAAACTATGGCCCTCAGGCCAAGTCCTGCAAGGCACGCATGTGAGTCAAGAAATTGTTCTTATGCTTTAAAATAAAGTTTAAGCATTTTTAGCTCAAAGGCTGCACGAAAACAGGCAGCAGGCCAGACTTGATCCCCCAGGCTATAGTTTGCTGATGCTTGATCTGCATGTTCTTTACTAAGTGAATTACTAGATTTTTTTTCACGTCTGGAGAACCTTTTCTATGAGATCCACTGTCTCATACTTGATGCAATTAGCTTAATGGTAGCTATATAGAAGAACACTTTAGGATTTCACCATCATAAGCCATTTCAGCTGAACTCTACCATTACAGCTCCATGATGAGGGCAAACTCTTTGGGGAGAGTATATACCTCTCTGTTCTATGTCTATCAATGTTGATAACTGAAGGATAATTGGACACAATTATCTCTGGTGTGCTCTGTTAGCGAATCTTGAACAACGTTACATATGCATAAGAGATACTCTGTTGGGGAATGATCTTTTTAGATTTAATTTTATTCTAAAGAATCATATGATTTTTAAAAAATGAACAAACAGTAAACTCCCTGGCATCTTGTATTACCTGTACATTTCAGCCAAATTTTTTACTTAAGAAAGTATGGGGGCCAAGCAGGTGGTTCTGTGGTTTGAGAACCAGACCTAGAAACAGGTGATCCTGGGTTCAAATTTGACCTCATACACTTCCTAGCTATATGATTCTTGGCAAGTCACAATCTCCATTGCCTAGCCCTTAACTACTCTTCTACATTGGAACCAGTCAATACACAGTATTGATTCTAAGACAGAAGGTAATTTTTTTTAAAGATACAATATTTTGTAGAAAAGTATTTGCAATTCTTTTATTTTCCTTAACATAGACATTGATTATTTTCATAAAAGATTTTATAGAGGGGAAGAAATAAGCAAACGGATCAATAGACACTGATGTCCTCCCCATTCATTGCCTCACTTTGGGCAATATTCCATGTATATTTTTTAAATTTGTCAGTATATTCATTTCTTTAACATGCTTTAAAAATCAATCCATCAATACTCAGGAAATCCCCTTGCTTCTAAGAGATTTTTTTGAGTCTAGTCTAGCTACTCTCCTCAATTTTATCTTCTTAAGGACCATGAATATTTCCTTATACAGCAAATCAAGTATACAAGTATTAAACTGTCATCAAGGATAAGAATAGATTTATAGAGCCATTCTGGAAAATAAAGTCTATTTTTTAAAAAAATTGTTCTTTTTAGAGTACATTTTGATGATCTGAGTCAGGTGAACAAGCCTCTCCATTGTGGAGACTTTCACATCACTTAAATTTCTGCAACAAGTAGTGATAATTAGAATACACTTTATTTTATCCATTTCCTATTTAGGGACACTAATATCTTGAATGAGTAAGGTCAAAATCATTATAATTACTCATATTATCTATCCATAATTACCTTCTAATTTTGTATTGATTTTGACCTTTGTTCTAACTAGTTGACAATAGTATTTGTCCACAGACAGAAATTACTCCCATGAGTAACCAGTCATTTTCTGACTGTTATAATATGCTATATTATTATTTTTGTGATGTCATTGAATGTAATCCTTTCCAAATCTCATCTCAAAAAATTATAATATACAAATGTAAGGCTGCTAAGTAGGAAACAAAAACATTTTTGGCCTCTTTCATTTCTTAAACTTCAACCATATTACCTTTCTTTCTTCCTTCCTTCCATTGCTTTACCATCTTCATTTTGGCCTCTTAGAGTATCAATTTATTTTTATTTTATTTAGGAAAATTTGCCAAAGGCTTTGTAAAATTCCTCTACCTTTCTGTTCTCTACAAAAAATGTTGGGACAAAATTTGAAATCACCTTGATGGTAATCTTTCTGGATTTTTGCCCCCTTTTCATGATTATGGCAAATGGAGATGAACTACTATCCTATAAAATTATGTTTACAAGATACTTTTAAATGCATGAAGAAACCGACTGAAATCTGCCTTTATAAGGAAAACCTGTGAGCCATCATATCATTTAGCAATGACTTCCTTTTGTCTTCTGAACTTAGTTATTCATCATCCATAATGACAATTTGAATAGCCTAGTTATAGATCTCATTTGTCATTAAACTAGAACCATTTATAGTAAATTTATTGTCTTATTTAATTGTTTCAATCATGTCCACCTCTTCATGATCCCATTTGGAGTTTTCTTGGCAAAAATATTAAAGTAGCTTGCTAGTTTCTTTTCCAGCTCATTTTATAGATGAGGAACTAAAACAAACATTGTTAAGTGTTTTGCCCAAACTCATACCACTAGAAAGTGTCTGAGGTCAGATTTGAACTTTGGATAATAAGGTTTTCTGACTCCAGGGAGAAGACTCTAACTACGGTTCCACTGAATTCATATTAATTCTTAGCCCTTTTTAAAAATTTCTTTTCCAGTATCTTCCCATCTCAGAAATGTGAGAGCAACAAGGTTTGAAGTGCCATTTTATATTTTTATCTGTTTCATAGATTTCTGTGACCAAAGAATCTATTACCTAATTCTAGAGCCAACCAGTGACAGGTCTCTCTATATTTAGTTAGACTAATCCTTGAATAATAGCCTAGGCAGGGATTATAATTCAAAGCTTTTCTTACTTAGTTGGTAGACTTTGGACTCCACTACAAAACTTTGAAAAGCTAGGCTGGCTCCTTTCCATTTTACCAAAAGGTATTGGAGTAGGATTTCTATGGAGGCAATGAAATCCTTCATGTGTACGTGACATTCTTGGCTAATATTACTTGCTGAATGATTTGTTGGTTGGTTGTGTTTATAACCTGAAATCTTAAAACACTTTTGGAAAAGTCATTCTGTGGAATCATACTTTTAAAAGATATTGTCTTCTTCCCCAGATTTCCCCCCCTTGATTATAAAGACAGGATGAACCTGTGAACCATGCTCTGTCAAAAGTCTATGTAATGTAATTTGGGGTTTATTTTTATTAGTAACTTTCATCCTTAGCAATTCCACTATCTTATGCTTGCAGCATGACATATAATGGAAAGAGTGGTTGGACTTAGGATCAGGGACAACTAAGATCCAGGCTTTTCAAAGACATTACTAATTGTATGGCAATGGATAAGTCAATCCCTCTGAAATTTAATTTTCTCATCTGTGAATTGGAGATAATATACCTAGTTCCTACTTCTACAGCTCTCTGAGGATTATAGTGAGGCTCAAAGAAGAGAATATCTATTAAAACACTTTGTAAACTTTAAAATAAAAATCAATCATTATTTAAACCGGAGGTGGCACTGGTGTGGCCAATAATAGAGATCTGGCCCCAGAGTTAAGACCTAAATTCAAGTTGTGCCTCTAACACACTGAATTGATGTCTATCAATGGAAAAGTCATTTAACCTCTCAGTGCCTCTGGCAACTCTTTGAACCAGTAAGTAACAAATCTCCACGTGTTCCTTTGAAAAAGGAAGTTCTACTCTGGGAACACCCCACAACGATAAAAATGTAGGTCCGGAACAAATGTTATTGTCACTTATAGAGAGCTAAAGTCAAAGTCTAGGGACTTTCCCTGTGTGTCCTTCCTTTCCCCACAACACAAACTGAACCGGTCTCCTTTATGCCATTTGGAAAGAGGCTGACCCAAAGGTGGACATATAGACTCTGATAAAGGGCCTTTTCAAAGAAGTCACTGAGGTACAAGAGGCACCAACTTCCCTGGAATATAAAGTATTGTGGAAGTGTCTCCAATGTGAAATCATGTAGGCCAGCACTCTGCATTAACTTTTCAAAGGAAGTTGAATAAGGAGACTTTTTCATATCCTCACTATTGGAGTCAGCTACCATTTAGTAAGCACATACTTTTTTATGTATATATTTTTGTATATATTTTATGTATTTATGTATGTAATTTCCACTATGTATATATTTACAAATATATTCACATATGTATTTTCCAGCATTTATTAAGTATATACATATATTTATTTTTAAAAACAAGGGCCCCCCGCCCCTCAAAGAACTCAAACTAATGGAGGAGACTACATGCAAGGTATATACGTCGTAGAGGGATGGTAGTCTCGGAAGGGAAGTCACTTCAGCCAGACACTTGAGAAGGCTTCCTGCAGAAAGAAGGATTTACCCTGAATCTTGAAGCTATGAGACAGAGGTGACGGAGAACGTGCCAGCCAGGAGGGACAGCCAGTACAGAGCGTGCAGATGGAAGGTGCTGTTATTCATGAGGCCAGGGTAAGCAGATCATAAAATGAGTGGAGGGCAATAAAGTGTATGAAGACTGGAAAGGCAGGAAGGGCGCCAGGTTGAGAATAGTTTTACGTGTCAGAGACCCTTTTATTTGATTCTACGAGGTTATAGAGAATCCCTGGAATTTATTGGGGAAGGTGCAGAATTCAGGGATGAGGTCCTTAGGAAAATCTCTTTTGGCAGCTGAATGAGGGAGGGATTGATGGGCAGAGGTGAGGTAAACTGATCAGTTAGAAAGCTGTTACACTTGTCTGGGTGAGAGGCGATGAGAGCCTGGATGAAGGTGCCTTCCTTGTGAGAATGGGGAAGATGCTGTGCCAAGGGAGGAAGGACAAGCTGGCAGCTGATGGGATGTGGGGGACGAGTGAGGGTCAGAACTGGGGGATTAGAGATGATAGCCCCCTCAGGGACAGTAGTAGGAGAGTTCTGTCTCTAGCAAGAACGGAATTAACTCATGTGCATGGCTGTTGCCACCTTCATGGTTGCTTTTTTTCTCTGAGCTCATCAATTGCTTTAACTCCTTCTTGGCTCCACCATAGTAAAATTGGCTCCATTGACCAGGATTGCATCCTGGGCTTGTCTGTAGCCAAAGATATAGGAGTTTGGTTATTTTCTTGTGTTCTGGAGTCTCAGGGCATTTCCTTGTCAAAGACAATGATTCCAAGGCGGCTGATTGCTTTTCTGTTGTAGCCGAAATGGTGGGGATGCAGGCTTGCCAGAGCTGCTGCCAGACTGGAGATGCAGAATAAGCTTCCCCCCAAATGCATTAGAACTTCTTAATGCTGAACTCCAAACACTGAATTCTGCCAGTCACTCAAAAATGCATTCTGCTGTTTGCACTCACATTGAAAACGAACTCATTTGAAAATCTATCCAAATATTTGGGGTTTTTATAAAGTGTGTGGGTATTTGCAGGGCTTGTAATGATGGTGATGTGAGAAAATGGTAATGGAAGAAACTGGCCCAGCGTAGGCTCCAGCTGTCGAGGCGGGTTCTTCTTCCCAGCTGACGGCCATGCTAGTGTACCTCAACTCTCTCCTCTAACCATTACTGTTCCAATAGACTGTTCCAGTCCTCAGTCTCTTGTGAGGAGATGCTGCCAGGTCTGCAGAATTATGCCAAATCATGTTCTGGTGTGGTGATCTGTGGAAATAGGAAATTGGAAAAACCTCTTAAACTAGTTTTAGTAAAATATTTACTTATTCTTATATGTAGTTTGAAATGGAACAAAGAACTTAAGACTTCTGGAAGAGACTGACATTGGCTCATTGAGCTACACGCACTCCCTCTCCCTGGTGTATACGAAGAATCTGAAAATCCTTTAGGACTTTCCCTGGTGTGTTTCTTTCCTTTACTTGGCCCAGGATGTGCTTTGAAAATAAAATTTATTTTTGGCTTTCATGGCTTTCTGAGATGTTCTAAGAAGCTTTGCCTGGAGAGTTTCCTATGTCACCAAATCCCACAGGTAAAATATATGCTTTTAAAAAGCAGAAATTGCTACAGAAATAGCCTTGAAGTTAAATTCAGAAACTCTATTATGTCTATGTAGTTGTTACCAGCTTGACCCACCCTTAAGGACTTCAGAACAATGATACATCTGTTGGTGGCTGTCTTTTAGAACTGTGAGGGCACAAGGAGTGCTATTTCATATTTTTATTAATGATCTGATATTGAAGCCCAGCAGAGTTTCAAACACGAAGCTTTGGGAAGGAAGGGAGTATTAATAGTTTGCACAGTTGCTCTGAATCATGTTAATTTTTTTTTCCTTTTGTTTCATTGTGTTTTATGTTAAGTTGGCAAGAGCACACAAGCTTTTAGTAAACAGTTGCTATGTGGGACCAGTAAGTAAAAGAATATTACAATTGTTGGGGGAAGTCATTGGTCAAGAAACATTAGGAAGAAAATTAAAAATATTGCTTTGTATTTGTTAACCCTAATATTTTTATTAATAGAATTTATTTACAAAGTGTCTCAACCCTTCTCTCACCTCCCCACATCATAGAAGACATCATCCATGCAACAGATATGTATATATAAATTATGTCTTTTGTGTTCCCATTTTTCAGTTCATTCTCTGAAGTGGTAACATTCACAATTTACTCTTCAAGTATTAAATCCATAGCTGTGTGTGATGTTCTCTTGATTCTATTCCTTTCACTCTTCATTATACATTATAAGCCTTTACAAGTTTTTTTAATTAGCCTGCTCATTATTTCTTATGACACAGTAGTATTTCATCAAATTCATATACCATTAATTTGTTTAGCATCCTTTCAATTTCCAGTTTGTTGCCACCACAAAGAAAACTAAGGTAAATATTTTGTAATAATGGGTTCATTCCCTTTTCCCCTAATCTTCTTGGAAAAGAGATACACTAATGGTATTGCTGGATCTGAGGGTGTACACAATTTTATAACTCTCTTAGTATAATTGCAAATTATTCTCCAAAATGGTTGGATCAGTTCAGTTCCACCAACAATGTATTAGTGTCTCCATTTTCCCACATTTATAATTTTGGTTTTCTTAGTAATCTATTTTAATGCTTCTATAAGTTTCAAGGAAATAATTTTTCTTTGCCCTTTCCTTATATCAGTAGTAAGGCAGTAGCATTCAGCTGCAACAAAATAATTCTTCCTAACATTTTTTCAAAGCCATAACTAATAATTCTGATATCTAAAGTCAGGAGGACAGTGGGCAAGTCACTTTTATCTAGCCTTCAGTTTCTATATCTATAAAAAATGGGTTTTGCTAGATTGCATCTTGGGTCCCTTCCAGTTCTAAATCTGTGGTGGAGTGATGCTAAAATATTGAGTCGGTGTTTTCTCTATTGAGAACTAAACTGCCACAGTCACTCTTCCTTATTCAAAGCATTTCATTTTGTCTAGCCTTTCATTAGTTGTTATTTTTGTTCACTGTCATTACTAGATTTTATTCATTCTAAATAGGCATCAGTGCCTAACTGTGTAATCTATGTAATCAAAGAGTATTAAATATCAATGGCATTTTGATGAGTGTGATGTAGATAGATTTGTTTCAGTTTACATTTACAGTTGGTAAGAACTGATAAATAAAGGGGATCATGTCAAGTGGTTAAAACATTATAAAACATTTTATGCCATAGCTCTTCTCTTGTGCTTTTCCAAACCTAGCTCTCCTCCAATACAGACAAGAGAATTTATAAAAACAACTTTTAAAGTCTAGACTATTCAGATCTACAAAAAACACCAAACTTCATGTTGTCATAGGATATCAGGAATGATAACATAATTTCTATTCATTTGGTAAGTTCCTGATACTTTTAGTTTGATTTTTGTTTGTGTCTTTTTTAGCCCATTTTAACCAGAAGGCCAGATTTAGAGAGACTGGCCTTCAAAAGAAATGGGCTCTGTGATCTTTTTTTTTTATTGTATTTTCATTGTCATGCAAAACACACTTCCACATTGGTTATTATTGTAAGAGCAAAGTCATACATAAACAAAGACACACTAAGGTGAAAAATGACTCCAACAGTTCTTTCTCTGAAGTTGGATAGTATTCCTTGTCATAAGTCCTTCAGGATTTTCCCAGATCATTATGTCTCTGAGAGTAGCCAAGTTTTCACAGATAATCATCATATAATATTGCTGTTATTGTGTACAATGTTCTCCTAGTTCTGTTTATTTTTCTCTGCATCAGTTCCTGCAGATCTTTCCAGCGTTTTCTGAAATCATCTTGCTTATTATCATTTCTTATAGCACAATAGTATTCCATCACCAGCATGTACCACAATGTGTTTAGCCATTCCCCAATTGATGGACACCTCCTCAATTTCCAGTTCTCTCTACAAAAGGAGCTGCTGTAAATATTTGTTTACAAGTAGGTCCTTTCCTCTTTTTTATTAACTCTTTGGAATACAGACCCATGAGTGGTATTGCCAAATCAAAGGGTATGTATGCATAGTTTTATGGGCTTTATAATCTTTTATAATATTAGTGAACAAGCAAGGTTTTTCCTTTAGACCTGTCTAAGGAGCGTGCCTCTCCTCTCATAAATACCTTCCAAGTTAGTGAACAAACAGATCCATCCCAGTGCCTCAACACTTAGAATCATTGCTCTTGATATAAGCCACCAAGATATATTCCATTATAATCAGATAAATTCTCTCTGTTTTATTCAAAACAATGCACACGCTCATCATTTAAGAGGGTTCCTGGTACCTAGACTGGAAGTCTAAGGGAGTATATCAGTTTATTCATCCATAGATTTTGAAGGTACTTGTCCTATTTTTCATATTCATAGCAATGGAATGTGAAGATACACCTAGACAACACTGAGACCCAGCAAGGGAGTTTAACCTGGCTGTCCTCAAATATTTGGCATCAATTCAGCAATCAAACTATTATAGTGATAAGAAAAGGGATCATTTGTGGTCAAGTTTTGTCCCTGGCCTAGTCATTTGATTCTTTTTCCCCCCTAAATCATGCTTAACTCTTAGAATTGTGACAATAAATAGGATAAGCCAGGTGCTGCTTTATAGTAGTAGTTACATGATTACACCCTTTATGTACAATTGTACATTGAGATAGGAGAGACAAAACAAAAGCTACCGTATTTCTCCCTCTTCTGCAGTCTTAAGCATATATACCAGTTGGCTCTCTTATGCCATTGTTTAAGTAGCATTAGTTCAAGAAAATAGGACATGGGGATGTCTAAGGCTACAAGTACCATTCATCAGGGTTTTGGAGCCTCTAAATTAAAAGAAAGCAAACCATGGCTCAAATACTTTCTTTTCTACATATAAAATTTCCTGGTGTCTTTTATCCATTATATCACAGTTCCTTCTGAACGTTAGCCCTCTCTGGTAACAAAGAAAAGCAGGCATTCAAAAGCATTCCATAAGAGTGGCTATGCTTGATAATGCAGGCAAGGTTGTACTCCTCCCCACCCCTAGAGTTTTTGCCTTTCTCCCAAGAAGAGTGAATTATATGTCATTATCTGTTCTTCTGGGTCAAGACTGTTTTTTTATACATCCTTAGTGTTTAGCTTACTCCACCCCAATGTTTCCATTTAAATTAGTGATTTTTGTTCAGTCTTTCAGTTGGATCCAATTCTTCGAGCTGCACATTTTTAAGATTCTGCTTAATTCTTCTGTCTTGTCAATATCTTCTCTCTAATATTCCCACTGTTGTTGGTTCCAACCCAGTGGCAGAAAGTCCAGAACTTGCTTTAGTTTTCCCTTCCACACCATTCATAGTCTTTCTATGGTTCTTTGAATTGTGCATATTTGCTACCCAGTAATAGTCTAACAGTCTCACAATAGTATGTTGAGCAGGTGCACACTAATGTAGTTTTTCAATAATCTCTTGGTCACCCAATTATGGACCATTTGAATACTGCTGAAAACCTTTCCTTGGTATGGAGCCAGAGCTAGTTTTTAAACATAACTTGATCATACAGCTTTTGTTGTTAGAGCTTGAACGAGCATTCAGATTTCCTGTGTCCCAACAGAGCTGGAAAAAAAGTCTGTCCAGGTCTATTTCCCCATGACTTCCTCCAATGGGAAGGCCTGGAAGAAAGAAGAAAGGGTCAGATCCAGTGTACAGAGTTGAGGGTAACTGAGATTTTATTGGAGAGGGACAATACCTAATCATTTATTCTCACTTAAAGAAAAGAGATGGCAGGGCTTTTTTAATGCTGGAGTAACTGCATAGAGGTGGAAATGAATCAATGAATTATAAAGTTAGAGATAGACAAGACGGTAGTGGTGTAGGGTAGGCACGAACCTAAATGAAGCAGATGCTTTGACTACTAGTGATAATCACTGTTAAATTTAAGTAGCCAGTCAAGTAAACAATTGCTTAAATGAGTTGTAAAAGGGTATAGGTAGCAGAAGCCCACTTGTTCTCCTTCCACTCCCTTCTTTTCAAGGTTCTTTCTGGTTCTCTTGATTAAATTTGGGAGAAGCAATCCCAGGTGCTAATGGTTTTTAACACCTGCTAAGCTAACTTTGTGCAAGAAACTTAAATCCTGGCAGCTGTTACAAATGGAAGCAATAATCACCTACTTGAGATCTGGGACTGGGGCTCGGATTCAAGTTGCCTCAGAAACGAGGCCAGGAGTAGGACAAGGGATTATTTAATGAGTAAATCAGTCGGGGAATTTACTTAGTGCCTGTTATATGCTAGCTACTGTAGATAGGAAGACAAAAATGAAAGTTTTTGCCCTCAAGTAGCTTATGTTCTTTAGGTGATAAAACATGTAAATGGATATAAAAATAGATACATACAAAAAATAAATATAAGGTATGTTTGGGGAAGAGAGAAGCACTGGAAGTTGGAAGGATCAGGAAGATCTTCATGTAGAAACTATTACTTGAGGTAGGCTTGAAGGGAAACTGAGAATCTGAAGAGGGAGAGGTGAGGAAACCGTACATTCCAGGTATGAGAGGGCAGCCTGAGCAAAAGCACAAAGATTAGAGATGGATTGGTGTGTGTGTGGAGTAGCAAAAGACCAGTTTGAATTGGGTAGGCTGGAATCAGATTATATAGAATTTTAAATGCCAAACAAAGGATTTTATTTGATCCTAAAAGTAATAAGGAGGTGTGCTGGGTTTTTGTTTTGTTATTTTTTTAGCTTATTCTTTACACAGATTACTTTGGCATCTGTGAAGATGGATTGGAGAAAGGAGAATGCAAGGCAGGAACACCAAATGGCCATTGCAGTAGCCCATTGGCGAGATAATGAGGACCTCAACTAGGCTGGTAGCCATGTGAGTAGAGAGAAAAGATTGGATACAAGAGAAGTTGTGGAGTTAGAATCAATAAGATTTGGTGATTTATTGCCTATGTGGGGTGAGAGTGAGAAATCAAGAGCAGCTCTGAACTGGGAGCAACTGGAAGGATTGTGGTAACATATATGGAAAGGGGAAAATTCATAAGAGGGTTGAGGTTGGGACTGGGAGTGAGAATGACTTCTGTTTTGGATATATTCAGTTTGAGCTATCTGAGGATGTCTACTTTCTAAATGTCCACAAGTAAAATAGGGCTCACGGTCAGGAGAATAGCTAGATGTACACACACACACACACACACACACACACACACACACACACACACACACACACACAGAATTCTCACCTTATATAAATTCAAATTGTGCAAATTTGGCTTTTGGGGCCACTGACACACCCCTAATAACTGTTTGAACTATGACTCCCTGCAGCCCTGAGAAGAGATAGGGAGGTCTGCAAATGGGTAATTGAGAAATAAACAAATATATATATATATATATATATATATATATATATATACACATATATACACATACACATATATGTACATTGTTGTTTTTCAGACATGTCCCATTTTTCATGACCCTCCACCTCCCCCCATAAACCATTTATTCCTTGGTATTTTCTTGGCAAGGTTACTGAATCCTTTGCCATTTCTTTCTCCAATGGATCCAGGGATCCCTTTGTAAGGCAACCAGAGATTAAGTGACTTACCCAGGGTTACACAACTAGGATACATCTCAGTCTAGATTTGAACTCACATTTTCCAGATTCCACTCCCAGTGCTCTACCCACTAAGCCACAGGTGCCTCTATGTATATATGGAGATATATGTGTGTGCATGTAAATATATTTATATGTATGTCAGGGCCCTCAGCCCTGAGAAGAAAATCTAGCAATTCAAAAATGTCCATCCCAAATCTTAGAATCAGTAAGATTTCTCAGAGTTTAACAGTGCCTTAACAGCGAATAGGGGAGATTATATCAAGGAAATAAGGGTTGACCAATGCTGAATAGCTTCTGGATATAATCAGATATGAAAATATTAATAGTAATCATAGCTAACATATATACAGGACTCTAATGTTTAGAAAGTGCCTTTCATGTTTGAATCTCATCTGATTCATTTGAGAAAAGAGACATTTGGCCATGGGCACTTGGAGAAGCAGAAAAAGTAAAAAAGATAGGATCTAGGTGTGGGGAATTGGTGGGGCCAAGTAGAAAACTGAAATCATTATGAGATAGGTGAATGAAAAGGGATTTTCTCCTGTGCATGCCTGTGAGTGTGTTGGGGGGAGAAGTATTGTAGTAGTTACTTGAAGACACATCATACCTGAAAGATTTTTTAAAATTCTGCATTAATTAAATAGTTAATATCCCCAAAACTACCCCATACCTTGAAACTATTTTGGGTAAGATACCAAGAAACTTAAGAGCAAAACTTCTATTATTGTTTTCTTTAAAGTTGTACCAAAAGAGATTGACCTTGATGCAGTCACCATTTAGAAATAAACTCAGTGGCATGTTACTGGCATGGCTAGCATTTTCCCTCCTTGCAGACCACACATTCTCAGGCATTAAAAACCCTAGTCAGCTGTTTCTGTGTCTCCTTGACAACAACAAAAGTGTAGCGAGAAAAGCTGCTATTGTCAGCTAAAAAATTCTTAAATGTCCAAGTGACTGTTGGCCACAAGGAAAGGAACACCAGGACGAGGCCAGTTACATTCAATAACTGGCCCAGCCCCTCTCATAGAGGGATCACACATGACATTTCTCAAGTAGGACAAATACCACAGGATTATGTTGATGCCACTGGCAATTTTTATGAATTATACATGATGCACCATTTTTAAAATTCACCTGAAAACTCCCATTTACCCCCTGAATGAAAGGTATTATGTGAAAAGTGAAGTGCTCAGTGAGTAAACATTAGAGGCTCCCAACTCTTTAGTGAGGATGGAAAATTAAACTTAAAAATTTTTAAAGTGGGACCAGCCTTTAAAATGAGATGGCTGATAGGCTACCAAAGCCCTGTGACTCAGCACAGCAAGCCATTTCAAAAATGAAACAAGAACAAAAACTTTTAAAATACCATTTTTGCTAATAGCTTTTAGAGTTTTACCTTCTAATGGTGGGAGTCAGAGCCTAGATCTGTTCATTCATTTCCAGGGGCCTCCAAAAGAGAGCCCATGGGATAGCCCAGAGTATGCGTCAGGAAGGTACCTAGGTTATATCATCCCCTCCCCAGGAAGGTCAATAGTGGGTTTGTCTCCAACAAGACTTTCCTTTTTTCCCCACTTCAACCTCAGGTAGATTCCTCAAAACAATTATAACCTATACAGATCCAGGCACGTGTAATTGTAGATGCATAGCTGGAAGTGGGCTTGGAGGCTATCCATCCCACTCTCTCTTTTTTTGCAGATAAGAAAACTGAGGCCCAGAGAGCTTGAGAGGGTTGCCTAAGGTTACCCAGGTAAAAAGGAGCAGAAGAGAAGATCTTTTATAAGCTCTGATACCTTTTCATATTATAGGTCTGTTTATGAGCAATTGTGCAAAACAAACAAACAAAAAATTATCAGACTAACTTGTGTCAGGGGCCATGCTTTTGCAGACAAGTGTCTTTTGGAAAGACTAAAGGATTCCAGAGTATCTAATTGAATATCAAAAGGTAAAAACAAACAAGAAACATGAAATAGTTTGTGAGCGTATTTTTAGTGTGGAACCACTAACCATTGGAATTCAATGGGTAGGTTTTCTGAGAGCAGGACTCCTTATAGGGTCCTTGAGAGTTCGTGATATCGTGTATGAAAATGATGGAGGGCCAAAATGGAGTCTCAACTCATCTCATCTGTTCCTATAGTCACATGGGGGGTAATATTTGAATAAGAGCCCAGAAGCTTCAAAAACTCTTATGGATCATCTAGTCCTTCCCTTTCATTTTACAGATGGTGAAAACTGAGGCCCAGCAAAGGGATTTAACTTACCTAGGATCCCCCAGTTTTTACTGTCAGAGTTTGAACTAGCACCTAGTTTTCCCTGAGTTCCAATACAATTTCCTTTTTCTACTATAACATACAGAGATTACACCATGAGCCACCAAACAATTCTGTTACCCTCCTCTACGAGGATAGTGGGGTTGGGATAAGTAAAGAGTGTCAGTGATTAGAGGTAATGATCAGGACCAAAGGGAGTAAATGCAACTAATGAGGTAGGAAAAGGGGGTGGGGTGTGAATGAGGAAAAGAGAATTTAGGTTAAATTCAAATACCAAACAGAGTTTGTAGTTTTTAAAGAGTCTAGAAGGTTAGTAGAGAGGGTAAAAACAAAGTCACTGGCAGCCACTTTAAGTACAGAACTGAGGAACAGAAAGGTGTCAGAAGTCTGAGGTGTCTGTGAATGACGATTCCTCTCACTCTGGACCTTGGGATTAAGTAGGGCCTTTTTCCTGTATTGATGTGCTAATAGTATGCCCAGCTGTGTCTGAACTTACACTCCACTGTGATTCTGGAACCTCTCTGAGGTTTTTCCCCCCTGTTGTCATTTAATCATTTCATACTCGACCCCATTTGGGGTTTTTCTTGGCAAAGATACTGGACTGGTTTGTCATTTCCTACTCTGGCTTATTTATTTTACAGAGGAAGAAACTGAGGCAAACAGGGTTAAATGACTTACCCAGGGTCACATAGCTAGTAAGTGTGTGAGGCTGGATTTTAACTAAGATCTTCTTGACTCTAGACCGGGCACTCTCTCTACTTCACCAAGAGGCCCATATTTCCCAGAGTATATGCTATTTGCTCAACAAAATATGTCCTCTTCCCATCCTGATTAAATTTCTCCTGCTTGCCCATATCCCTACACTAAAATACTTAGTTTGTGTTAGAGATGCTCAACAGGAAAATGTAGAGACCCCTGCTATACCACAGCACAAATATAATATTTCAAATGCACAACCTGATTGGGGGCATCTCTCATTTGTTCCTCAGTCACATTGGACTCATTGTGCCTCCATGGACCAGAGCTCACCAATACCTAGCATGAGGTTTTCTTGGCAAAGAGAGCAGAGTGGTTTGCCATTTCCTTCTCCAGTGAATTAAGGAAAACAGGTTAAGTGGTTGGCCCAGGGTCATGCAGCTAGTATGTGTCTGAGTTCAGATTTGAACTTGGGTCTTCCTGACTTCAGGCCCAGAGCTTTATCCTTTGAGCCATCTAGCTCCTCCAAGACATTTCTTACTCTTCATCGACTCAGATTTGGCTGGCAAACAGCACAGCTGCTTCTGGTGCCTTGTCCAAAATAATAAAGGATATAATTAATCAATCATCAAGCATTTATTAAATGCTTCCTAAATGGCAGGCACTGGAGACACAAATACTATGAATGAAACCATCCCTATTTGCAAGATGCTTTTCTATTCTAATAGTCAACAAGATACATATACACTCACAAGCATATACATATATGTGCAGAATAAGTATAAATAAAATAAAATTAATACTAATTAAATTCAAGGTAGTTTTGGAGAAAGGATACTAAAAATTGATGAGGTCAGGAGAGGTTTCATCTAAAAGGTATCACCCAGATTGAATTGTTTGCCAGCTCAGGGAAGGAGGAGGAATAGGAGAGAGAGAGAGAGACAATTTGAATCATATAATTTTGGAAAACTTATGTGAAAATTTATTACATTTAATTAATAAACTATAAAAAATTAAAGTTGGTATTTGAACTTCTTGCAGTATGAAATATAAGCCATAAAGTGATGAGAAAAGAGTGCACCTTAGACTTGGGGTTCAGCCAGTACAAAGGCACAGAAATGGGAGATGAGGTATCCTGTGTAAAGAATAGAGAGAAGGCTAGACTGTAGAATATAGGAGTGGGAGAATTTAATGAGAGTAAAAATATTAATTGGTCCCTTGGAGCACAAAAGTTATAGATTAGCCACTCAAAAGGACCTCTTTTTAAAAAATCTGTTGACCCAAGAAAGCTCTACTGATCAACCTTGGAGTCTAGGAAGTTCTTTAAAAGATTCTAGCCTATTAAATGTCCAAAATATGATACAAGACACATTTCTTTTTTCTTGAGTTCACTGCTGACTTGAATTAATTCCATTTCCGAATTTTGTTTCAGTCCATATAGAGTCCATTAAAAATAGCCCCTTCTTTTTGAATACATGAACTGTCCATTGTGTCAGTTCAGTGATTTACTAGTTACCCCTTCCAGACTTTAAATTCTTATTGAAATATTGACAAAAATGATTATTTTTGTTGTTGTTTTTCTACTTAGTTGTTGAGTGCCCGATATGTGGTACACTATAAAAGAGAGAAAATCTTTACCCTTGGGCTTAAAATTAATTACTTAGAATTATTCATAGTTGGTTATAAATAACTCTAGAACACATCAGCATGAAAAGAATCTTGTCATGCATATATAACACTTGCCTTCCCTCCCCACGCCCAGAAGGTCCTAGATCAAACACACTGAGGAAAATGAGAAAAGCCCATCCCGCTGTCACCTCTGCTGCCCTCATTCTCTCCGGTGGGGAGGGTGCTGTTGAGGGTTTATGACGATTCGTTTTTACCAGATAACCTAGCTATTTCCCTAGAAAACACATCATTTAAGAACACAAAGTAAGAATGACTTTAGGCATCCCTCTAATAGTTGGAGAGAAAACATAACTTAGTGGATAGAGGGCTGGCCTCAGAGACACAGAGACTTGGGCTTGAATGGATCATTTACACATATCGGCTCTGTGACTCTGGCCCACTTCCCTCAGCGTGGAGGGCTCTGGGAAATTCACAGAGATGGTAAGTTTCAAAGATGGTGCCTATCTCCATTGCTGGAAAGAGTTTCTACTTCTGAGCTCCACTTTCCAATGAAATTGCAGTTCCAATTCCTAACCCTAGGGTAGTTCAACAATTAAATTAATTTTATAGACATACACACATGTATATGTATATGTGTGCATGCACGTATATGTACATGTGTATGTCTATTTAAGAACACATATATAAGTACATAGTCTATGTGTGTATACATATATGTATGCAAACTATATATCTTGTGTATGTATATATGTGTGTATTAATATGTACCTATACGTTCTATATGTGTGCATGTGTGTGTAGATCTGTGTCTAGAGTGTGGATATATACACATATATCTGCCCTTATATGCATGTACTTGTATGAATATATATACATACATCTATGTTTTGAAAGTACATCTATTTATAAATATATATATATACATAATAAATAAATATATATATATACCTGTGTATATACATACAAATAGTATTTTTGTGGGTGGGTATATATACATACATATTATATATGTGTATATAATATATACACACAGGTATGGGTATATATTTTTTGTATATGTATACTACATTTTATATATATTTCTATATATACACACATGTGTATATATGTTATGTGTATATATACTTACATTCTATATGCATATATACATGTGTTTATATATTTTGTATGTGTATATACATACATTTTAGATATGTTACTATATATACACGTATGTGTATATAAGTATATGTATACATTTTTATATCTTGTAGATGTATATATGTATAAACATATATATATATACACAATACCATATTTGTGTATAAATACACACATCTATGTATATATGCCTGTGTACAATATACAGACCCATATAAAATCTCACATAGCAGACACATGATAAAGGAAAGTCAGGATTGCTCTGTCCCTGAATTAGTTGGCTATTAATACAGCCGTCTGTCATACCATGCACATTACCAGGATTATGACCTCTTGCTGACCCCTTTAAACAGTGAAAGACGGTATTCGTTTTAGTGATCCATAATGAATGGCTGGTGTTAAATGGCCGAGTCCCACCTTCAAATTGTCTTGAGACACAGCCGCTATAGTCATCGACCGAATGGATCTTCTACCATTTTGAACTTCTCAACTGACCCCCTGTAGTCTCTTTTCCCCTTAACAATTAGTGATTGTAAATAATGAATTCTGAGTTTTATATTTAGAAAATGACACCCAATACAAAAATTTTTATTGGCTGCTGGGCAGAGTTTAAGGCATAGATGAAAAGCTGAGGAAACAGGAGGACATGGGGTTGTGTTTTCATCAGAAAAGAAGTGGTATCCGAGGGTTTTCTGCAAAGTATGTCAAGTCCATCAAAGCACAGTGAGTAAAACAGCATATTGGGGAAATGAAATGTTATGAGCTAATTGTGCTTTGCCAACACTTGAGAATTATATCACCTATTAATATCTAATAGGTTAAAAAAAGTGTGACTTCTCTGTCTAAATTATTCTGTGTCCCAGTCATGTCTCACTAAGGCTTTCTAGATCTTTGAGATGAGGTCCATGTGTTTTCATTTATTGTATTCTGGCTAGAACACATTATGTCAATGTGTATAGTGTTACTAGCATCATAAAATTATACAAGTACTTCTTAAAATATGCATTATGTAAAATAAATTACTTTACTAATTACCTCCTCTGCTAGAAAGGAAAATGCTTACTGTTCCCTTGGGCTACTGAATATGAAATATTTTTGGAATTATGCACAAAGTATAGTTAGGTACAGTGAAAGGTTTGCATTTTAAAATGCTGTAATACTTCTCTAAAACATAATTTGACCTAACCCTCTAGACATCATGTTTGACAAAAATTGGTGTTTGCCTAGTGGGCAAGAAAATTTCCCCAAAAAGAACTTAGCTAGTTTGAGTTGGAAACACACACACAAAAAAATGAATTTGGACAATATATATGTGAAAAACCATTCAGTTTGATTCGTAGTCATTAAAAGGGCACAAAAACATGAACATGTCAAAGAGATCATCATTGTCCTAATAGACCTAATTTTATTACTACAAATACTATCATAGCAAATTAGATCTGAGAAAACTTAAGATATATGGTTTTAGAAGAGGAGTAAGTGGATGTCTCTAATATAGTTATCTTTGACTAAATGGCTCTATACCTTAGAAGTATCAAAATAAGGAACAATTCACTGGAGCAGAGATCTTTACATAATTTCTCTTCAATTTCCTTTGTTCTGAAGATGTTGATTATGTTGAACTTTTTAAATATTTGAAATGTTTCCTTGTCTCTTACACTGTGTTTTGCATTTGTATTTTCCATAATCTCCATTTGTCCTCTACTTGGTGAGTTCCTTTCACATTTTTTTTTTACCTCTTTGGCAGGTGATCTAATTCTGACTCATCAAAACCTATTAGACACAAATTGTCCAAGTGTTGAGTTCTTGCTGTTTGCTTTATTTTTTTCACTAACTGGTAATTTGTATCCAGCTTCCATTAAGGGTAATGGTTTGGCAGGAAATAACTTGGAAATGGAGGGAAAACAACTTGTTTGGAGAGCATTTTTCCCTTTGAATTACTTTTTTCTCATCTTGTTTCATCTCCTTGATGATACATCAGAAGGCATAAGATGTTGTTTGTTCCAAAGCCATCTAAGACATATTTGTTCTGAATAATTAAAATATCCTTTTACATTTCTCAATCAGATTCCCAGGATAGTAAGACATCCTAATTCAGGAATTAAGGCTTTGCCTAAACATAATTAGTCTCTGAACTGAACCAAAGTCTAACCTTAATTCATACATGACTAATGTCATGATATCAGTAGTAATGATAGTACTGATATCAAACTGGCATTCTTCCATCAATAAGATAGCTGAAATGATCCATATTTATTTGTGCCAAAATTCTATTGCTTACTTATAAGCCAAGTCTTGGGATAATTTGGGAATAATTTTGAAACCCAGAGAAAATTTAGATTTAAACATCTTCCCCAAATAGATTCTCTAAAAATGTTAAGAAATAAAAAAAATATAGACTTAATTTTTAAAAAGTCTGCTCAATTAAGTTAATCTGTGGCAAACAATGACCTTTTAAAATAGTTCATAAAAAGAATATTAAGATTTTGATCCTTTTAACTTCATATTCTTGACTTCTGGGATCTTTCCAATTGAACTATATCATTGGATAGACTCAGATTTTATCATTTAAAAAATACTCCATATAATATTGACTTTCTAAGCTCTACAGTCATTACCATTACAATGGAATAGCCAGAGTTGAGCTAGAAAAGGGCAAAAATTCATTTAGTAGTTACATTGTTCAGGGAGATACAAATTAGTAAATAGAGACCAAATTTAGCCCTTCTGAGTGATAGGTGAGTATAGTGTTTGAATACAGATAGATGTAGTGATGATGAACAGGGTAGGGCGTGGGGGCAAGACTTCATGTTCGGAACACCTAGGTTGAAGTCTTGTCTTGACCACAGTGTAGCCACATAGCCATTATTGAGTCACTTTTCAATGTCCTCCAGACAACCCACTAAAACTCTAAGTTACAAAAAGGTTGCTAACTTGCTTTGGGGGAGAAAGTTTTCAAACTGGGAGTCCTCTCAACTATGAAATTATAGGTCTAGACACGGAGAGAAGAGGAGGGGAAATAAGAGTCCTGCTCAATGTATTTTTGTATTAATGAGAATTTGAAACTGCCAATGTGCAATGCCCTAAAAATAAAACCATTAAAAAAGAAGTTCTAATGCCTGCTATATTTTTAATCAGTGAACAATATTGTTTAAAGGCCTTCTAAGGATATTTCCTAATGAAGTCTCAAATATAGTTTATAAAATTAGATGAACTACTTTCAGATGTGGTTGAGGTCATAAATCAGGAAATGAGTAATCTTGGTCTCACAGGCTGCATGCCATCATCCCTTGAGCCTAAAGCACATGGGAAGCCAATTCCATTTGGATGCCAGGTGCTGGTGACCTTACACTCATCTTCAAACAATAGCAAAAAGAATAGTCAGTCATTTCATGGGCTAAAAAAAAAAAGACAGTTTAGTTACTTATTCTGAAAGAGAAGCCGTTCTTTTGGTGTTACTTAAAATCTGGTAGCATTTACAAGTGTAATAAACCATGACTATTCCTTTTTAAAGAAAACAATACAAAGATGGCAGGCAGCCTGGCATAGAGACTAGAGTTATGGCCTTAGAGTCAAGAAGATCTGGATTCAAGACATTCCTTTGCCAGTTATTAACTATATATCCACAAATAAATTGCTTAACTTTTCATTTTCCCCAAGGGCCTCTCTAAGACTGTAAATTACAAAGGAATTGCCAAAGGGGCAGCTAGGTGGCATAAAGCACCAGGCCTGTAATCCAAAGAGTCTGGGTTCAAATCTGGCCTCAGACTCATCCTTCCTATGTAACCCTGAGCAAGTCACTTAACCCCATTAACCTAGACCTTGCCCTTCTGTCTAAGAGTTGTTATTAAGACAGAAAGTAAGGGTTAAAAAAACAAACAAGCAATTGCTGGTGTGCATCAGTGAAAGAAAATCCCACACTATAAGTCCCCTATAGAAATAAAATCACAAGTCCATATGAAAAAACTCAGATCTTAAAAAATAAATAAATAACATGTTGGGCTACTGGCACATATGGGAAAAGAGAGAAATGGATTGTTGTGTTCTTATCTTGAGCATCATAAATTATAATGCATTTTAATACAACAATATATTTGACACAATAAAAAAAGAAAAGAAAATAGAACCTTGTAATTCCTGCCTTGAGGCATTACTATATAATGGATGTGAATTACAAAGAATACAAATAATTCAAACTTGGTTTTGTTATTCATCTAAGATAATTGAGTTGCAAAATGCCTACCCCAGAAATAATGAAGTCCTCCAGAATGTACAGTTAATTTTGTGTCTAAATTTTAGATGGCACTTTCCCTTCCTCATTATTCTCTGTCCTCAACTCATTGCAGTCTAGCTTCCATCTACACACTCCCTCAAAGGTCACCACTGACCTCCTAATTGCTAAATCTGCTAACCTCAGTCTAGGTCTCATTCATCTTGCATGCCTTCTCTACACCTTTTGACATCTCACTAACACCACTGCTGAGTACTCCCTCTTCCCTTTATTGCAGAGACCGGAACCTTTCCTGCCTGTCCTCCTACCTCACTAACTGATGAGGCAAGGCTAGATAGCACCTCCTTTGAAAAAAATCTAGCAGTTTTAAAGAACTGTTAGTTAAATGAATCAGGTACATCATAGCGACTAAAAAACAAACATCAATATGATTTCAGGCCAGGAGAGCTGGAGTGACTAGAATTCAGGAAAATGGACGGGCAGGACAGTGTCCAGAGCAATGGAGGAAGAATCAGGAGACCTGGTTCCCTGTTTCAGCCCTCCCACAATTTTTGTGACTTTGGGTAATCATTACACTATAAAAATGTGTATGAGATATGCATGAGATAAGCAAATCTCCAAAATCCTCTTCCACTCCAATGTTGTTACACTATAAGAAGAACTTGGAGAGTAAACTGCCAGTCTCAGACAAAACTTGGGGGGTATGGGTTGGTGGCAGTACAAGATGTCAGTTGGCCAATCAAGAGCCTAGAATGAGTGCATTTGTTACCATGATGAAGGAAGATCAGAAGGGTAGCATGATGATAGATATTGCCAGTCATCCTAACAAAGAGACCAGCGACTCTCCCAGTCTGAAGATGTTAAAGATTAAAGGACTACTGTGTCCCAGGACCTTGGTATGGCATTTGACTGTCCCTAAGGTTGTGATTTTACCACACAATTGAAACTAGATCTAAATAATTGGAGAACCATTAATTGCTCATGCTAATTAATTGCTAAACATACTAAAATGACAATACTACTCAAACTAATTTACTTATTTAGCACCATGCCCATCAAACTACCAAGAAACCTTTTTACTGAATTAGAAAAAACAAAATATTTTTATACAAGTAGTTCCTTTCCCATTTCTTGTTTTACTTTTTTAATTGAGATCTATTGTTCACTTTTATTTCTAAATGTACGTCTTCCTTTCCCTCTCCTCTCTAGACAGCTATTCCTTGCTCTTTTTTGTAATAAAAAGGCAAAGTGGAGGGGAAGCAAGTTAGATTAAACAAAACATCAACCAAATCTGATAGTACATACAAGTTTGGTACCCATCATTCCCTACTAATGCAAGGAAGGAAAAAAAATTACATTTTCTCTCTTCCTTGGGGCCAAGCCTTTTCCTCATGCCCATGTCTTAACAGCTTTCCAAAAATCCTTCGTGGACTATCTAACTAACTTGCCTTAGTGTTTCTGGATCTTTTAATATTTCATGGTACCATTTCATTATCTGGTCTGGTCTCTCCATTTGTATTCCATCATTCTTGCACTTGTTGCCTTCTTCCTTCTCTCATCATATCTCACAGAAGATGTCTTTTCTTGCCACTTCTCATACATGTCACTGTTGGCAAAATGCTAGAGCCCACTTATGCCTGTTAAACATCTTTATTAAAGGATGCCAAATAAAAATTAGGCCCAGACATGCAAAGCTTTTTGGTACACCGAGAAATGGCATAGTTATTATATAATGAGTAGATGTATATGTGTATATACATATACATATATATATATAGTATAGTATTGTGGTATTAATATAATTAGTATTGTTATTTTCTGTAGCACCCAGTCAGAAGATTGCTCCCTTTAAACTTGATAACTTCTGGGCCTTACCATACTAGTTTAAATTTGGGAAGTTTCTTTAACGTTAATGTTCTAAAATAATTTTTCTGGTTGTACAACTATAGTAGTTTACTTAGAAAAAGTTTCTTATTCTGTAATCCCTGTTTTACCCATTTCAAATGCCATTCTCTCTCTCTCTCTCTCTCTCTCTCTCTCTCTCTCTCTCTCTCTCTCTCTCTCTCTCTCTCTCTCTCTCTCTCTCTCTCTCTCTCTCCCCCCCCCCCCTCTCCCTCTCTCCCTCTCTCCCTCTCCCCTTACTGTCAAATGAACTGATAGCCTAAGGACAACTTTTCTGATACAAACTTAAACAATGGTTCTCCAAACAGAATTTGGTGAAATAATCCTGCCTCTCTAACACACCACTTCCTCATCATGCCACTCTAATACCAGTATTCCTCAAAGCAATTATTTTACAACTCATAGGGTTCCTAAAAGCTCACAAAGGCTTTCTTCCTCTCTTGATGCCTTCTTTGTTATAGGTTTTTTCTGCAGTGGAACTTGTATATGTGTGTTTACAGCTGTCTTTACTGTATTCTTTCTGCCTTATCTCCCATTTTTCTAAACTCATATAAACAGCATAGGCCCCTCATGGATGACTCTGAGCTAGTGAAATATCAGGAATCAGAAAATTTCAATTAGAAACCTAAATGTACTAATTACTACCTATTTGATTTTGAACAACTCAAGATCTCATATGTTCTCACCTTTTGTAAAGTGTTAAGTTGTTAGACTTTCTAGGTGTTCCCTAAAGTCTCTTCCAACTCTAGGTGCCATGATAATAAACTCCTGTGATTATTTCATTTATTGTATTTGTATTCTGAATACTAAGCAAAATTCCTGGCATTTATTAGGCACTTAAATATTTGTTAATTGATTCATATTCTAATTTATTTATGCCTTGTCATCCTTACTAGATTTTAAGCATTGTTAGCATAAAAAGTGCCATGTTAAATCCCCATACATATGTTGTTTTTCTTTTGGTAGGAATTTGAATGAATGTAATAATAATATTAATAATACTGGCTTACAAACAAATGCCTATTGACTTGTTTATGTTGAATGTTTTACAATTTTCTAAGCATTTTATTAAAATCACCTCATTTGATCTTTATAGTAACCATGTAATATAAATAGTATGTTTATTATCCCCATTTTAAGATGAGGAAACTAACCTCAGAGGTAAAATTATCTTACACATAAGGGACACAACTGTGAAGTGTCAGAGGCAAGATTCAAACCCACATCTCTCTTTTTTTTTTTGAAAGTTTTATTTAATTAATTAATTTAGAGTATTTTTCCATGGTAACAAGATTCCTGTTCTTTCCCTCCCCCACCCCCACCTCCCACCCATAGCCCACACACAATTCCACTAGGTTTTACATGTGTCCTTGATCAAGAACTATTTCCATATTATTGATATTTGCACTAGAGTGATCTACATCCCCAATCATATCCCCATCAACCAATGTGATCAAGGACTTGTTTTTTTCTCTGTTTCTACCCCCACAGTTCTTCCTCTGGATGTAGATAGTGTTCTTTCTCATAGGTCTCTCAGAATTGTCCTGGATCATTGCATTGCTGCTAGTAGAGAAGTCTATTACGTTTGATTGTACCCACAGTGTATCAGTCCCTGTGTACAATGTTCTCCTGGTTCTGCTCCTTTCCTGGAAGCTGTTTCAGTTCTAGTTTGCATTGAATTTCTCCTGGTTATTATTCTTTTGAGCACAATAGTATTCCATCACCAACATGTACCACAATTTGTTCAGATCCACATCTCTCTTGATTCTAAGAATAGTGTTCTGTTTCTAATATACCATTCAGCCTCTCTAATGTCCTGAATAAATGGGTTTTTGAGATAAACATCATTTCTTAGGCTTTCTTGGCAATTGAAGGTTTTCTGAAAGTTCTGTGTCGGACACACGCAGATGTCCATTTTATTGCTTTGAGACTAAGGATAATTACTCTTCACCACTGCCAAGTCAATGTTTAATTAGAATCATAGAATATCCAAATGGCAAAGGATCTTAGAGGTCATCTAGCCCGATTAGTTAGGCCACTCTTTAATTAGTAGCTTTAACTTCTCTTTGCAAGAATATGAATGGTTCCCTTTATATCAAGTGATGCATTTAATTTTTGGCTTGACTTGAACCACTATGTCTTTTATACTGGCATAGCTTTGAAAGCTCACTTTGCATCTCAGCAGTCAATAGTATACCTGTCATTTCAACTGGACTACATCATTTCCTGGCGCCATTTCCTCTGCTATCTTTTCTTGGAATCATTCTGTTTCTGGTATCATTACCGAAGTAAAATATAGTAGTTGTATAGTCATGGATTTTTCAAGCTCTTGGAGCCTCAGTTTCCACCTCAGTAAAATGAAAATGACTCCCTTTCTTCAGAAAGTTGAAGAGACCAATTAAAGTAATG